>NW_027439258.1:0-296000 GCF_964188355.1 Buteo buteo | reverse complement strand
AACAGCACTGGGGATCTGTGCTTGCCCACAGGCTGCACATCTCACGGCGCTTGTACTCGGCAGACGCCCCTTCCGAAAAGGCAAACGTCCGGCTCCTTGTCCCACAAGGAAGGTGCCAGCCCTGAAAGCTCTTGCTGCTCTTCACTGTCCCCGTGCACCCTATCCACAGGCACAACAGCACTGGGGATCTGTGCTTGCCCAGGAACGGTACACCTCACGGTGTTCGTTCTCGGCATTGCAATTTTCCGAAAAGGCAAACGTCCGGCTCCTTGTCCCACAAGGAAGGTGCCAACCCAGAAAGCTCTTGCTGCTCTTCACTGTCCCCGTGCAGCCTATGCACAGGCACAACAGCACTGGGGATCTGTGCTTGCCCAGGAACGGTACACCTCACGGTGTTCGTTCTCAGCAGAGCCTCTTACCGAAAAGGCAAACGTCCGGCTCCTTGTCCCACAAGGAAGGTGCCAGCCCTGAAAGCTCTTGCTGCTCTTCACTGTCCCCGTGCAGCCTATGCACAGGCACAACAGCACTGGGGATCTGTGCTTGCCCACAGGCTGCACATCTCACGGCGCTTGTACTCGGCAGACGCTCCTTCCGAAAAGGCAAACGTCCGGCTCCTTGTCCCACAAGGAAGGTGCCAGCCCTGAAAGCTCTTGCTGCTCTTCACTGTCCCCGGGCACCCTATCCACAGGCACAACAGCACTGGGGATCTGTGCTTGCACAGGAACGGTACACCTCACGGTGTTCTTTCTGAGCATAGCCTCTTTCCGAAAAGGCAAACGTCCGGCTCCTTGTCCCACAAGGAAGGTGCCAGCCCTGAAAGCTCTTGCTGCTCTTCACTGTCCCCGTGCACCCTATCCACAGGCACAACAGCACTGGGGATCTGTACTTAGACAGGAACGGTACACCTCACGGTGTTCGTTCTCAGCAGAACCTTATTCCGAAAAGGCAAACATCCGGCTCCTTGTCCCACAAGGAAGGTGCCAGCCCCGAAAGCTCTTGCTGCTCTTCACTGTCCCCGTGCAGCCTATGCACAGGCACAACAGCACTGGGGATCTGTGCTTGCCCACAGGCTGCACATCTCACGGCGCTTGTACTCGGCAGACGCTCCTTCCGAAAAGGCAAACGTCCGGCTCCTTGTCCCACAAGGAAGGTGCCAGCCCTGAAAGCTCTTGCTGCTCTTCACTGTCCCCGTGCAGCCTATGCACAGGCACAACAGCACTGGGGATCTGTGCTTGCCCAGGAACGATACACCTCACGGTGTTCGTTCTCAGCAGAGCCTCTTACCGAAAAGGCAAACGTCCGGCTCCTTGTCCCACAAGGAAGGTGCCAGCCCTGAAAGCTCTTGCTGCTCTTCACTGTCCCCGTGCACCCTATCCACAGGCACAACAGCTTTGGGAATCTGTACTTAGACAGGAACGGTACACCTCACGGTGTTCGTTCTCAGCAGAGCCTCTTACCGAAAAGGCAAACGTCCCGCTCCTTGTCCCACAAGGAAGGTGCCAGCCCTGAAAGCTCTTGCTGCTCTTCACTGTCCCCGTGCACCCTATCCACAGGCACAACAGCACTGGGGATCTGTGCTTGCCCACAGGCTGCACATCTCACGGCGCTTGTACTCGGCAGACGCTCCTTCCGAAAAGGCAAACGTCCGGCTCCTTGTCCCACAAGGAAGGTGCCAGCCCTGAAAGCTCTTGCTGCTCTTCACTGTCCCCGTGCACCCTATCCACAGGCACAACAGCACTGGGGATCTGTACTTAGACAGGAACGGTACACCTCACGGTGTTCGTTCTCAGCAGAGCCTCTTACCGAAAAGGCAAACATCCGGCTCCTTGTCCCACAAGGAAGGTGCCAGCCCTGAAAGCTCTTGCTGCTCTTCACTGTCCCCGTGCACCCTATCCACAGGCACAACAGCACTGGGGATCTGTGCTTGCCCAGGAACGGTACACCTCACGGTGTTCGTTCTCGGCATTGCAATTTTCCGAAAAGGCAAATGTCCGGCTCCTTGTCCCACAAGGAAGGTGCCAGCCCTGAAAGCTCTTGCTGCTCTTCACTGTCCCCGTGCAGCCTATGCACAGGTACAACAGCACTGGGGATCTGTGCTTGCCCAGGAACGATACACCTCACGGTGTTCGTTCTCAGCAGAGCCTCTTTCCGAAAAGGCAAACGTCCGGCTCCTTGTCCCACAAGGAAGGTGCCAGCCCTGAAAGCTCTTGCTGCTCTTCACTGTCCCCGTGCACCCTATCCACAGGCACAACAGCACTGGGGATCTGTGCTTGCCCACAGGCTGCACATCTCACGGCGCTTGTACTCGGCAGACGCTCCTTCCGAAAAGGCAAACGTCCGGCTCCTTGTCCCACAAGGAAGGTGCCAGCCCTGAAAGCTCTTGCTGCTCTTCACTGTCCCCGTGCACCCTATCCACAGGCACAACAGCACTGGGGATCTGTGCTTGCCCAGGAACGGTACACCTCACGGTGTTCGTTCTCAGCAGAGCCTCTTACCGAAAAGGCAAACGTCCGGCTCCTTGTCCCACAAGGAAGGTGCCAGCCCTGAAAGCTCTTGCTGCTCTTCACTGTCCCCGTGCACCCTATCCACAGGCACAACAGCACTGGGGATCTGTGCTTGCCCAGGAACGGTACACCTCACGGTGTTCGTTCTCAGCAGAGCCTCTTACCGAAAAGGCAAACGTCCGGCTCCTTGTCCCACAAGGAAGGTGCCAGCCCTGAAAGCTCTTGCTGCTCTTCAATGTCCCCGGGCACCCTATCCACAGGCACAACAGCACTGGGGATCTGTGCTTGCCCAGGAACGGTACACCTCACGGTGTTCGTTCTCGGCATTGCAATTTTCCGAAAAGGCAAACGTCCGGCTCCTTGTCCCACAAGGAAGGTGCCAGCCCTGAAAGCTCTTGCTGCTCTTCACTGTCCCCGTGCACCCTATCCACAGGCACAACAGCTTTGGGAATCTGTACTTAGACAGGAACGGTACACCTCACGGTGTTCGTTCTCAGCAGAGCCTCTTACCGAAAAGGCAAACGTCCGGCTCCTTCTCCCACAAGGAAGGTGCCAGCCCTGAAAGCTCTTGCTGCTCTTCACTGTCCCCGTGCAGCCTATGCACAGGCACAACAGCACTGGGGATCTGTGCTTGCCCAGGAACGATACACCTCACGGTGTTCGTTCTCAGCAGAGCCTCTTACGAAAAGGCAAACATCCGGCTCCTTCTCCCACAAGGAAGGTGCCAGCCCTGAAAGCTCTTGCTGCTCTTCACTGTCCCCGTGCACCCTATCCACAGGCACAACAGCACTGGGGATCTGTGCTTGCCCAGGAACGGTACACCTCACGGTGTTCGTTCTCGGCATTGCAATTTTCCGAAAAGGCAAACGTCCGGCTCCTTGTCCCACAAGGAAGGTGCCAGCCCTGAAAGCTCTTGCTGCTCTTCACTGTCCCCGTGCACCCTATCCACAGGCACAACAGCACTGGGGATCTGTGCTTGCCCACAGGCTGCACATCTCACGGCGCTTGTACTCGGCAGACGCTCCTTCCGAAAAGGCAAACGTCCGGCTCCTTGTCCCACAAGGAAGGTGCCAGCCCTGAAAGCTCTTGCTGCTCTTCACTGTCCCCGTGCACACTATCCACAGGCACAACAGCACTGGGGATCTGTACTTAGACAGGAACGGTACACCTCACGGTGTTCGTTCTCAGCAGAGCCTCTTACCGAAAAGGCAAACATCCGGCTCCTTGTCCCACAAGGAAGGTGCCAGCCCTGAAAGCTCTTGCTGCTCTTCACTGTCCCCGTGCACCCTATCCACAGGCACAACAGCACTGGGGATCTGTGCTTGCCCAGGAACGGTACACCTCACGGTGTTCGTTCTCGGCATTGCAATTTTCCGAAAAGGCAAACGTCCGGCTCCTTGTCCCACAAGGAAGGTGCCAGCCCTGAAAGCTCTTGCTGCTCTTCACTGTCCCCGTGCAGCCTATGCACAGGTACAACAGCACTGGGGATCTGTGCTTGCCCAGGAACGATACACCTCACGGTGTTCGTTCTCAGCAGAGCCTCTTACCGAAAAGGCAAACGTCCGGCTCCTTGTCCCACAAGGAAGGTGCCAGCCCTGAAAGCTCTTGCTGCTCTTCACTGTCCCCGTGCACCCTATCCACAGGCACAACAGCACTGGGGATCTGTGCTTGCCCACAGGCTGCACATCTCACGGCGCTTGTACTCGGCAGACGCTCCTTCCGAAAAGGCAAACGTCCGGCTCCTTGTCCCACAAGGAAGGTGCCAGCCCTGAAAGCTCTTGCTGCTCTTCACTGTCCCCGTGCACCCTATCCACAGGCACAACAGCACTGGGGATCTGTGCTTAGACAGGAATGGTACACCTCACGGTGTTCGTTCTCAGCAGAGCCTCTTACCGAAAAGGCAAACGTCCGGCTCCTTGTCCCACAAGGAAGGTGCCAGCCCTGAAAGCTCTTGCTGCTCTTCACTGTCCCCGTGCACCCTATCCACAGGCACAACAGCACTGGGGATCTGTGCTTGCCCAGGAACGGTACACCTCACGGTGTTCGTTCTCGGCATTGCAATTTTCCGAAAAGGCAAACGTCCGGCTCCTTGTCCCACAAGGAAGGTGCCAGCCCTGAAAGCTCTTGCTGCTCTTCACTGTCCCCGTGCACCCTATGCACAGGCACAACAGCACTGGGGATCTGTGCTTGCCCAGGAACGATACACCTCACGGTGTTCGTTCTCAGCAGAGCCTCTTACCGAAAAGGCAAACGTCCGGCTCCTTCTCCCACAAGGAAGGTGCCAGCCCTGAAAGCACTTGCTGCTCTTCACTGTCCCCGTGCACCCTATCCACAGGCACAACAGCTTTGGGAATCTGTACTTAGACAGGAACGGTACACCTCACGGTGTTCGTTCTCAGCAGAGCCTCTTACCGAAAAGGCAAACGTCCGGCTCCTTGTCCCACAAGGAAGGTGCCAGCCCTGAAAGCTCTTGCTGCTCTTCACTGTCCCCGTGCACCCTATCCACAGGTACAACAGCACTGGGGATCTGTGCTTGCCCACAGGCTGCACATCTCACGGCGCTTGTACTCGGCAGACGCTCCTTTCGAAAAGGCAAACGTCCGGCTCCTTGTCCCACAAGGAAGTTGCCAGCCCTGAAAGCTCTTGCTGCTCTTCACTGTCCCCGTGCACCCTATCCACAGGCACAACAGCACTGGGGATCTGTGCTTAGACAGGAACGGTACACCTCACGGTGTTCGTTCTCAGCAGAGCCTCTTTCCGAAAAGGCAAACATCCGGCTCCTTGTCCCACAAGGAAGGTGCCAGCCCTGAAAGCTCTTGCTGCTCTTCACTGTCCCCGTGCACCCTATCCACAGGCACAACAGCACTGGGGATCTGTGCTTGCCCAGGAACGGTACACCTCACGGTGTTCGTTCTCAGCAGAGCCTCTTACTGAAAAGGCAAACGTCCGGCTCCTTGTCCCACAAGGAAGGTGCCAGCCCTGAAAGCTCTTGCTGCTCTTCACTGTCCCCGTGCACCCTATCCACAGGCACAACAGCACTGGGGATCTGTACTTAGACAGGAACGGTACACCTCACGGTGTTCGTTCTCAGCAGAACCTCTTTCCGAAAAGGCAAACATCCGGCTCCTTGTCCCACAAGGAAGGTGCCAGCCCTGAAAGCTCTTGCTGCTTTTCACTGTCCCCGTGCACCCTATCCACAGGCACAACAGCACTGGGGATCTGTGCTTGCCCAGGAACGGTACACCTCACGGTGTTCGTTCTCGGCATTGCAATTTTCCGAAAAGGCAAACGTCCGGCTCCTTGTCCCACAAGGAAGGTGCCAGCCCTGAAAGCTCTTGCTGCTCTTCACTGTCCCCGTGCAGCCTATGCACAGGCACAACAGCACTGGGGATCTGTGCTTGCCCAGGAACGATACACCTCACGGTGTTCGTTCTCAGCAGAGCCTCTTACGAAAAGGCAAACATCCGGCTCCTTCTCCCACAAGGAAGGTGCCAGCCCTGAAAGCTCTTGCTGCTCTTCACTGTCCCCGTGCACCCTATCCACAGGCACAACAGCACTGGGGATCTGTGCTTGCCCAGGAACGGTACACCTCACGGTGTTCGTTCTCGGCATTGCAATTTTCCGAAAAGGCAAACGTCCGGCTCCTTGTCCCACAAGGAAGGTGCCAGCCCTGAAAGCTCTTGCTGCTCTTCACTGTCCCCGTGCACCCTATCCACAGGCACAACAGCCCTGGGGATCTGTGCTTGCCCACAGGCTGCACATCTCACGGCGCTTGTACTCGGCAGACGCTCCTTCCGAAAAGGCAAACGTCCGGCTCCTTGTCCCACAAGGAAGGTGCCAGCCCTGAAAGCTCTTGCTGCTCTTCACTGTTCCCGTGCAGCCTATGCACAGGCACAACAGCACTGGGGATCTGTGCTTGCCCAGGAACGGTACACCTCACGGTGTTCGTTCTCAGCAGAGCCTCTTACGGAAAAGGCAAACGTCCGGCTCCTTGTCCCACAAGGAAGGTGCCAGCCCTGAAAGCTCTTGCTGCTCTTCACTGTCCCCGTGCACCCTATCCACAGGCACAACAGCACTGGGGATCTGTGCTTGCCCAGGAACGGTACACCTCACGGTGTTCGTTCTCGGCATTGCAATTTTCCGAAAAGGCAAACGTCCGGCTCCTTGTCCCACAAGGAAGGTGCCAGCCCTGAAAGCTCTTGCTGCTCTTCACTGTCCCCGTGCAGCCTATGCACAGGTACAACAGCACTGGGGATCTGTGCTTGCCCAGGAACGATACACCTCACGGTGTTCGTTCTCAGCAGAGCCTCTTTCCGAAAAGGCAAACGTCCGGCTCCTTGTCCCACAAGGAAGGTGCCAGCCCTGAAAGCTCTTGCTGCTCTTCACTGTCCCCGTGCACCCTATCCACAGGCACAACAGCACTGGGGATCTGTGCTTGCCCACAGGCTGCACATCTCACGGCGCTTGTACTCGGCAGACGCTCCTTCCGAAAAGGCAAACGTCCGGCTCCTTGTCCCACAAGGAAGGTGCCAGCCCTGAAAGCTCTTGCTGCTCTTCACTGTCCCCGTGCACCCTATCCACAGGCACAACAGCACTGGGGATCTGTGCTTGCCCAGGAACGGTACACCTCACGGTGTTCGTTCTCAGCAGAGCCTCTTACCGAAAAGGCAAACGTCCGGCTCCTTGTCCCACAAGGAAGGTGCCAGCCCTGAAAGCTCTTGCTGCTCTTCACTGTCCCCGTGCACCCTATCCACAGGCACAACAGCACTGGGGATCTGTGCTTGCCCAGGAACGGTACACCTCACGGTGTTCGTTCTCAGCAGAGCCTCTTACCGAAAAGGCAAACGTCCGGCTCCTTGTCCCACAAGGAAGGTGCCAGCCCTGAAAGCTCTTGCTGCTCTTCACTGTCCCCGTGCACCCTATCCACAGGCACAACAGCACTGGGGATCTGTGCTTGCCCAGGAACGATACACCTCACGGTGTTCGTTCTCAGCAGAGCCTCTTACCTAAAAGGCAAACGTCCGGCTCCTTCTCCCACAAGGAAGGTGCCAGCCCTGAAAGCTCTTGCTGCTCTTCACTGTCCCCGTGCACCCTATCCACAGGCACAACAGCTTTGGGAATCTGTACTTAGACAGGAACGGTACACCTCACGGTGTTCGTTCTCAGCAGAGCCTCTTACCGAAAAGGCAAACGTCCGGCTCCTTCTCCCACAAGGAAGGTGCCAGCCCTGAAAGCTCTTGCTGCTCTTCACTGTCCCCGTGCAGCCTATGCACAGGCACAACAGCACTGGGGATCTGTGCTTGCCCAGGAACGATACACCTCACGGTGTTCGTTCTCAGCAGAGCCTCTTACGAAAAGGCAAACATCCGGCTCCTTCTCCCACAAGGAAGGTGCCAGCCCTGAAAGCTCTTGCTGCTCTTCACTGTCCCCGTGCACCCTATCCACAGGCACAACAGCACTGGGGATCTGTGCTTGCCCACAGGCTGCACATCTCACGGCGCTTGTACTCGGCAGACGCTCCTTCCGAAAAGGCAAACGTCCGGCTCCTTGTCCCACAAGGAAGGTGCCAGCCCTGAAAGCTCTTGCTGCTCTTCACTGTCCCCGTGCAGCCTATGCACAGGCACAACAGCACTGGGGATCTGTGCTTGCCCAGGAACGATACACCTCACGGTGTTCGTTCTCAGCAGAGCCTCTTACGAAAAGGCAAACATCCGGCTCCTTGTCCCACAAGGAAGGTGCCAGCCCTGAAAGCTCTTGCTGCTCTTCACTGTCCCCGTGCACCCTATCCACAGGCACAACAGCACTGGGGATCTGTGCTTGCCCACAGGCTGCACATCTCACGGCGCTTGTACTCGGCAGACGCTCCTTCCGAAAAGGCAAACGTCCGGCTCCTTGTCCCACAAGGAAGGTGCCAGCCCTGAAAGCTCTTGCTGCTCTTCACTGTCCCCGTGCACCCTATCCACAGGCACAACAGCACTGGGGATCTGTGCTTAGACAGGAATGGTACACCTCACGGTGTTCGTTCTCAGCAGAGCCTCTTACCGAAAAGGCAAACGTCCGGCTCCTTGTCCCACAAGGAAGGTGCCAGCCCTGAAAGCTCTTGCTGCTCTTCACTGTCCCCGTGCACCCTATCCACAGGCACAACAGCACTGGGGATCTGTGCTTGCCCAGGAACGGTACACCTCACGGTGTTCGTTCTCGGCATTGCAATTTTCCGAAAAGGCAAACGTCCGGCTCCTTGTCCCACAAGGAAGGTGCCAGCCCTGAAAGCTCTTGCTGCTCTTCACTGTCCCCGTGCACCCTATGCACAGGCACAACAGCACTGGGGATCTGTGCTTGCCCAGGAACGATACACCTCACGGTGTTCGTTCTCAGCAGAGCCTCTTACCGAAAAGGCAAACGTCCGGCTCCTTCTCCCACAAGGAAGGTGCCAGCCCTGAAAGCACTTGCTGCTCTTCACTGTCCCCGTGCACCCTATCCACAGGCACAACAGCTTTGGGAATCTGTACTTAGACAGGAACGGTACACCTCACGGTGTTCGTTCTCAGCAGAGCCTCTTACCGAAAAGGCAAACGTCCGGCTCCTTGTCCCACAAGGAAGGTGCCAGCCCTGAAAGCTCTTGCTGCTCTTCACTGTCCCCGTGCACCCTATCCACAGGTACAACAGCACTGGGGATCTGTGCTTGCCCACAGGCTGCACATCTCACGGCGCTTGTACTCGGCAGACGCTCCTTTCGAAAAGGCAAACGTCCGGCTCCTTGTCCCACAAGGAAGTTGCCAGCCCTGAAAGCTCTTGCTGCTCTTCACTGTCCCCGTGCACCCTATCCACAGGCACAACAGCACTGGGGATCTGTGCTTAGACAGGAACGGTACACCTCACGGTGTTCGTTCTCAGCAGAGCCTCTTTCCGAAAAGGCAAACATCCGGCTCCTTGTCCCACAAGGAAGGTGCCAGCCCTGAAAGCTCTTGCTGCTCTTCACTGTCCCCGTGCAGCCTATGCACAGGCACAACAGCACTGGGGATCTGTGCTTGCCCAGGAACGGTACACCTCACGGTGTTCGTTCTCAGCAGAGCCTCTTACTGAAAAGGCAAACGTCCGGCTCCTTGTCCCACAAGGAAGGTGCCAGCCCTGAAAGCTCTTGCTGCTCTTCACTGTCCCCGTGCACCCTATCCACAGGCACAACAGCACTGGGGATCTGTACTTAGACAGGAACGGTACACCTCACGGTGTTCGTTCTCAGCAGAACCTCTTTCCGAAAAGGCAAACATCCGGCTCCTTGTCCCACAAGGAAGGTGCCAGCCCTGAAAGCTCTTGCTGCTTTTCACTGTCCCCGTGCACCCTATCCACAGGCACAACAGCACTGGGGATCTGTGCTTGCCCAGGAACGGTACACCTCACGGTGTTCGTTCTCGGCATTGCAATTTTCCGAAAAGGCAAACGTCCGGCTCCTTGTCCCACAAGGAAGGTGCCAGCCCTGAAAGCTCTTGCTGCTCTTCACTGTCCCCGTGCAGCCTATGCACAGGCACAACAGCACTGGGGATCTGTGCTTGCCCAGGAACGATACACCTCACGGTGTTCGTTCTCAGCAGAGCCTCTTACGAAAAGGCAAACATCCGGCTCCTTCTCCCACAAGGAAGGTGCCAGCCCTGAAAGCTCTTGCTGCTCTTCACTGTCCCCGTGCACCCTATCCACAGGCACAACAGCACTGGGGATCTGTGCTTGCCCAGGAACGGTACACCTCACGGTGTTCGTTCTCGGCATTGCAATTTTCCGAAAAGGCAAACGTCCGGCTCCTTGTCCCACAAGGAAGGTGCCAGCCCTGAAAGCTCTTGCTGCTCTTCACTGTCCCCGTGCACCCTATCCACAGGCACAACAGCCCTGGGGATCTGTGCTTGCCCACAGGCTGCACATCTCACGGCGCTTGTACTCGGCAGACGCTCCTTCCGAAAAGGCAAACGTCCGGCTCCTTGTCCCACAAGGAAGGTGCCAGCCCTGAAAGCTCTTGCTGCTCTTCACTGTCCCCGTGCAGCCTATGCACAGGCACAACAGCACTGGGGATCTGTGCTTGCCCAGGAACGGTACACCTCACGGTGTTCGTTCTCAGCAGAGCCTCTTACGGAAAAGGCAAACGTCCGGCTCCTTGTCCCACAAGGAAGGTGCCAGCCCTGAAAGCTCTTGCTGCTCTTCACTGTCCCCGTGCACCCTATCCACAGGCACAACAGCACTGGGGATCTGTACTTAGACAGGAACGGTACACCTCACGGTGTTCGTTCTCGGCATTGCAATTTTCCGAAAAGGCAAACGTCCGGCTCCTTGTCCCACAAGGAAGGTGCCAGCCCTGAAAGCTCTTGCTGCTCTTCACTGTCCCCGTGCACCCTATCCACAGGCACAACAGCACTGGGGATCTGTGCTTAGACAGGAACGGTACACCTCACGGTGTTCGTTCTCAGCAGAGCCTCTTACCGAAAAGGCAAACGTCCGGCTCCTTGTCCCACAAGGAAGGTGCCAGCCCTGAAAGCTCTTGCTGCTCTTCACTGTCCCCGTGCACCCTATCCACAGGCACAACAGCACTGGGGATCTGTGCTTGCCCAGGAACGGTACACCTCACGGTGTTCGTTCTCAGCAGAGCCTCTTACCGAAAAGGCAAACGTCCGGCTCCTTGTCCCACAAGGAAGGTGCCAGCCCTGAAAGCTCTTGCTGCTCTTCACTGTCCCCGGGCACCCTATGCACAGGCACAACAGCACTGGGGATCTGTACTTAGACAGGAACGGTACACCTCACGGTGTTCGTTCTCAGCAGAGCCTCTTACCGAAAAGGCAAACGTCCGGCTCCTTCTCCCACAAGGAAGGTGCCAGCCCTGAAAGCTCTTGCTGCTCTTCACTGTCCCCGTGCAGCCTATGCACAGGCACAACAGCACTGGGGATCTGTGCTTGCCCACAGGCTGCACATCTCACGGCGCTTGTACTCGGCAGACGCTCCTTTCGAAAAGGCAAACGTCCGGCTCCTTGTCCCACAAGGAAAGTGCCAGCCCTGAAAGCTCTTGCTGCTCTTCACTGTCCCCGTGCAGCCTATCCACAGGCACAACAGCACTGGGGATCTGTGCTTGCCCAGGAACGGTACACCTCACGGTGTTCGTTCTCAGCAGAGCCTCTTTCCGAAAAGGCAAACGTCCGGCTCCTTCTCCCACAAGGAAGGTGCCAGCCCTGAAAGCTCTTGCTGCTCTTCACTGTCCCCGTGCAGCCTATGCACAGGCACAACAGCACTGGGGATCTGTGCTTGCCCACAGGCTGCACATCTCACGGCGCTTGTACTCGGCAGACGCTCCTTCCGAAAAGGCAAACGTCCGGCTCCTTGTCCCACAAGGAAGGTGCCAGCCCTGAAAGCTCTTGCTGCTCTTCACTGTCCCCGTGCACCCTATCCACAGGCACAACAGCACTGGGGATCTGTGCTTGCCCAGGAACGGTACACCTCACGGTGTTCTTTCTCAGCAGAGCCTCTTTCCGAAAAGGCAAACGTCCGGCTCCTTGTCCCACAAGGAAGGTGCCAGCCCTGAAAGCTCTTGCTGCTCTTCACTGTCCCCGTGCACCCTATCCACAGGCACAACAGCACTGGGGATCTGTACTTAGACAGGAACGGTACACCTCACGGTGTTCGTTCTCAGCAGAACCTTATTCCGAAAAGGCAAACGTCCGGCTCCTTGTCCCACAAGGAAGGTGCCAGCCCTGAAAGCTCTTGCTGCTCTTCACTGTCCCCGGGCACCCTATCCACAGGCACAACAGCACTGGGGATCTGTGCTTGCCCAGGAACGGTACACCTCACGGTGTTCGTTCTCGGCATTGCAATTTTCCGAAAAGGCAAACGTCCGGCTCCTTCTCCCACAAGGAAGGTGCCAGCCCTGAAAGCTCTTGCTGCTCTTCACTGTCCCCGTGCACCCTATCCACAGGCACAACAGCCCTGGGGATCTGTGCTTGCCCAGGAACGATACACCTCACGGTGTTCGTTCTCAGCAGAGCCTCTTTCCGAAAAGGCAAACGTCCGGCTCCTTCTCCCACAAGGAAGGTGCCAGCCCTGAAAGCTCTTGCTGCTCTTCACTGTCCCCGTGCACCCTATCCACAGGCACAACAGCACTGGGGATCTGTGCTTGCCCACAGGCTGCACATCTCACGGCGCTTGTACTCGGCAGACGCTCCTTTCGAAAAGGCAAACGTCCGGCTCCTTGTCCCACAAGGAAGGTGCCAGCCCTGAAAGCTCTTGCTGCTCTTCACTGTCCCCGTGCACCCTATCCACAGGCACAACAGCACTGGGGATCTGTGCTTAGACAGGAACGGTACACCTCACGGTGTTCGTTCTCAGCAGAGCCTCTTTCCGAAAAGGCAAACATCCGGCTCCTTGTCCCACAAGGAAGGTGCCAGCCCTGAAAGCTCTTGCTGCTCTTCACTGTCCCCGTGCAGCCTATGCACAGGCACAACAGCACTGGGGATCTGTGCTTGCCCAGGAACGGTACACCTCACGGTGTTCGTTCTCAGCAGAGCCTCTTACTGAAAAGGCAAACGTCCGGCTCCTTGTCCCACAAGGAAGGTGCCAGCCCTGAAAGCTCTTGCTGCTCTTCACTGTCCCCGTGCACCCTATCCACAGGCACAACAGCACTGGGGATCTGTACTTAGACAGGAACGGTACACCTCACGGTGTTCGTTCTCAGCAGAACCTCTTTCCGAAAAGGCAAACATCCGGCTCCTTGTCCCACAAGGAAGGTGCCAGCCCTGAAAGCTCTTGCTGCTTTTCACTGTCCCCGTGCACCCTATCCACAGGCACAACAGCACTGGGGATCTGTGCTTGCCCAGGAACGGTACACCTCACGGTGTTCGTTCTCGGCATTGCAATTTTCCGAAAAGGCAAACGTCCGGCTCCTTGTCCCACAAGGAAGGTGCCAGCCCAGAAAGCTCTTGCTGCTCTTCACTGTCCCCGTGCAGCCTATGCACAGGCACAACAGCACTGGGGATCTGTGCTTGCCCAGGAACGATACACCTCACGGTGTTCGTTCTCAGCAGAGCCTCTTACCGAAAAGGCAAACGTCCGGCTCCTTCTCCCACAAGGAAGGTGCCAGCCCTGAAAGCTCTTGCTGCTCTTCACTGTCCCCGTGCACCCTATCCACAGGCACAACAGCTTTGGGAATCTGTACTTAGACAGGAACGGTACACCTCACGGTGTTCGTTCTCAGCAGAGCCTCTTACCGAAAAGGCAAACGTCCGGCTCCTTGTCCCACAAGGAAGGTGCCAGCCCTGAAAGCTCTTGCTGCTCTTCACTGTCCCCGTGCACCCTATCCACAGGCACAACAGCACTGTGGATCTGTGCTTGCCCAGGAACGGTACACCTCACGGTGTTCGTTCTCGGCATTGCAATTTTCCGAAAAGGCAAACGTCCGGCTCCTTGTCCCACAAGGAAGGTGCCAGCCCTGAAAGCTCTTGCTGCTCTTCACTGTCCCCGTGCACCCTATCCACAGGCACAACAGCACTGGGGATCTGTGCTTGCCCACAGGCTGCACATCTCACGGCGCTTGTACTCGGCAGACGCTCCTTCCGAAAAGGCAAACGTCCGGCTCCTTGTCCCACAAGGAAGGTGCCAGCCCTGAAAGCTCTTGCTGCTCTTCACTGTTCCTGTGCAGCCTATGCACAGGCACAACAGCACTGGGGATCTGTGCTTGCCCAGGAACGGTACACCTCACGGTGTTCGTTCTCAGCAGAGCCTCTTACCGAAAAGGCAAACGTCTGGCTCCTTGTCCCACAAGGAAGGTGCCAGCCCTGAAAGCTCTTGCTGCTCTTCACTGTCCCCGTGCACCTTATCCACAGGCACAACAGCACTGGGGATCTGTGCTTGCCCACAGGCTGCACATCTCACGGTGTTCGTTCTCGGCATTGCAATTTTCCGAAAAGGCAAACGTCCGGCTCCTTGTCCCACAAGGAAGGTGCCAGCCCTGAAAGCTCTTGCTGCTCTTCACTGTCCCCGTGCACCCTATCCACAGGCACAACAGCTTTGGGAATCTGTACTTAGACAGGAACGGTACACCTCACGGTGTTCGTTCTCAGCAGAGCCTCTTACCGAAAAGGCAAACGTCCGGCTCCTTGTCCCACAAGGAAGGTGCCAGCCCTGAAAGCTCTTGCTGCTCTTCACTGTCCCCGTGCACCCTATCCACAGGCACAACAGCACTGGGGATCTGTACTTAGACAGGAACGGTACACCTCACGGTGTTCGTTCTCAGCAGAACCTCTTTCCGAAAAGGCAAACATCCGGCTCCTTGTCCCACAAGGAAGGTGCCAGCCCTGAAAGCTCTTGCTGCTTTTCACTGTCCCCGTGCACCCTATCCACAGGCACAACAGCACTGGGGATCTGTGCTTGCCCAGGAACGGTACACCTCACGGTGTTCGTTCTCGGCATTGCAATTTTCCGAAAAGGCAAACGTCCGGCTCCTTGTCCCACAAGGAAGGTGCCAGCCCAGAAAGCTCTTGCTGCTCTTCACTGTCCCCGTGCAGCCTATGCACAGGCACAACAGCACTGGGGATCTGTGCTTGCCCAGGAACGATACACCTCACGGTGTTCGTTCTCAGCAGAGCCTCTTACCGAAAAGGCAAACGTCCGGCTCCTTGTCCCACAAGGAAGGTGCCAGCCCTGAAAGCTCTTGCTGCTCTTCACTGTCCCCGTGCACCCTATCCACAGGCACAACAGCTTTGGGAATCTGTACTTAGACAGGAACGGTACACCTCACGGTGTTCGTTCTCAGCAGAGCCTCTTACCGAAAAGGCAAACGTCCGGCTCCTTGTCCCACAAGGAAGGTGCCAGCCCTGAAAGCTCTTGCTGCTCTTCACTGTCCCCGTGCACCCTATCCACAGGCACAACAGCACTGTGGATCTGTGCTTGCCCAGGAACGGTACACCTCACGGTGTTCGTTCTCGGCATTGCAATTTTCCGAAAAGGCAAACGTCCGGCTCCTTGTCCCACAAGGAAGGTGCCAGCCCTGAAAGCTCTTGCTGCTCTTCACTGTCCCCGTGCACCCTATCCACAGGCACAACAGCACTGGGGATCTGTGCTTGCCCACAGGCTGCACATCTCACGGCGCTTGTACTCGGCAGACGCTCCTTCCGAAAAGGCAAACGTCCGGCTCCTTGTCCCACAAGGAAGGTGCCAGCCCTGAAAGCTCTTGCTGCTCTTCACTGTTCCCGTGCAGCCTATGCACAGGCACAACAGCACTGGGGATCTCTGCTTGCCCAGGAACGGTACACCTCACGGTGTTCGTTCTCAGCAGAGCCTCTTACCGAAAAGGCAAACGTCTGGCTCCTTGTCCCACAAGGAAGGTGCCAGCCCTGAAAGCTCTTGCTGCTCTTCACTGTCCCCGTGCACCCTATCCACAGGCACAACAGCACTGGGGATCTCTGCTTGCCCAGGAACGGTACACCTCACGGTGTTCGTTCTGGGCATTGCAATTTTCCGAAAAGGCAAACGTCCGGCTCCTTGTCCCACAAGGAAGGTGCCAGCCCTGAAAGCTCTTGCTGCTCTTCACTGTCCCCGTGCACCCTATCCACAGGCACAACAGCTTTGGGAATCTGTACTTAGACAGGAACGGTACACCTCACGGTGTTCGTTCTCAGCAGAGCCTCTTACCGAAAAGGCAAACGTCCGGCTCCTTGTCCCACAAGGAAGGTGCCAGCCCTGAAAGCTCTTGCTGCTCTTCACTGTCCCCGTGCACCCTATCCACAGGCACAACAGCACTGGGGATCTGTACTTAGACAGGAACGGTACACCTCACGGTGTTCGTTCTCAGCAGAACCTCTTTCCGAAAAGGCAAACATCCGGCTCCTTGTCCCACAAGGAAGGTGCCAGCCCTGAAAGCTCTTGCTGCTTTTCACTGTCCCCGTGCACCCTATCCACAGGCACAACAGCACTGGGGATCTGTGCTTGCCCAGGAACGGTACACCTCACGGTGTTCGTTCTCGGCATTGCAATTTTCCGAAAAGGCAAACGTCCGGCTCCTTCTCCCACAAGGAAGGTGCCAGCCCAGAAAGCTCTTGCTGCTCTTCACTGTCCCCGTGCAGCCTATCCACAGGCACAACAGCACTGGGGATCTGTGCTTGCCCAGGAACGATACACCTCACGGTGTTCGTTCTCAGCAGAGCCTCTTACCGAAAAGGCAAACGTCCGGCTCCTTCTCCCACAAGGAAGGTGCCAGCCCTGAAAGCTCTTGCTGCTCTTCACTGTCCCCGTGCACCCTATCCACAGGCACAACAGCTTTGGGAATCTGTACTTAGACAGGAACGGTACACCTCACGGTGTTCGTTCTCAGCAGAGCCTCTTACCGAAAAGGCAAACGTCCGGCTCCTTGTCCCACAAGGAAGGTGCCAGCCCTGAAAGCTCTTGCTGCTCTTCACTGTCCCCGTGCACCCTATCCACAGGCACAACAGCACTGGGGATCTGTGCTTGCCCAGGAACGGTACACCTCACGGTGTTCGTTCTCGGCATTGCAATTTTCCGAAAAGGCAAACGTCCGGCTCCTTGTCCCACAAGGAAGGTGCCAGCCCTGAAAGCTCTTGCTGCTCTTCACTGTCCCCGTGCACCCTATCCACAGGCACAACAGCACTGGGGATCTGTGCTTGCCCACAGGCTGCACATCTCACGGTGCTTGTACTCGGCAGACGCTCCTTCCGAAAAGGCAAACGTCCGGCTCCTTGTCCCACAAGGAAGGTGCCAGCCCTGAAAGCTCTTGCTGCTCTTCACTGTTCCCGTGCAGCCTATGCACAGGCACAACAGCACTGGGGATCTGTGCTTGCCCAGGAACGGTACACCTCACGGTGTTCGTTCTCGGCATTGCAATTTTCCGAAAAGGCAAACGTCTGGCTCCTTGTCCCACAAGGAAGGTGCCAGCCCTGAAAGCTCTTGCTGCTCTTCACTGTCCCCGTGCACCCTATCCACAGGCACAACAGCACTGGGGATCTGTGCTTGCCCAGGAACGGTACACCTCACGGTGTTCGTTCTCAGCTTTGCAATTTTCCGAAAAGGCAAACGTCCGGCTCCTTGTCCCACAAGGAAGGTGCCAGCCCTGAAAGCTCTTGCTGCTCTTCACTGTCCCCGTGCACCCTATCCACAGGCACAACAGCTTTGGGAATCTGTACTTAGACAGGAACGGTACACCTCACGGTGTTCGTTCTCAGCAGAGCCTCTTACCGAAAAGGCAAACGTCCGGCTCCTTGTCCCACAAGGAAGGTGCCAGCCCTGAAAGCTCTTGCTGCTCTTCACTGTCCCCGTGCAGCCTATGCACAGGCACAACAGCACTGGGGATCTGTGCTTGCCCAGGAACAGTACACCTCACGGTGTTCGTTCTCAGCAGAGCCTCTTACCGAAAAGGCAAACGTCCGGCTCCTTGTCCCACAAGGAAGGTGCCAGCCCTGAAAGCTCTTGCTGCTCTTCACTGTCCCCGGGCACCCTATCCACAGGCACAACAGCACTGGGGATCTGTGCTTGCCCACAGGCTGCACATCTCACGGCGCTTGTACTCGGCAGACGATCCTTCCGAAAAGGCAAACGTCCGGCTCCTTCTCCCACAAGGAAGGCGCCAGCCCTGAAAGCTCTTGCTGCTTTTCACTGTCCCCGTGCACCCTATCCACAGGCACAACAGCACTGGGGATCTGTGCTTGCCCACAGGCTGCACATCTCACGGCGCTTGTACTCGGCAGACGCTCCTTCCGAAAAGGCAAACGTCCGGCTCCTTGTCCCACAAGGAAGGTGCCAGCCCTGAAAGCTCTTGCTGCTCTTCACTGTCCCCGTGCACCCTATCCACAGGCACAACAGCACTGGGGATCTGTGCTTGCACAGGAACGGTACACCTCACGGTGTTCTTTCTCAGCAGAGCCTCTTTCCGAAAAGGCAAACGTCCAGCTCCTTGTCCCACAAGGAAGGTGCCAGCCCTGAAAGCTCTTGCTGCTCTTCACTGTCCCCGTGCACCCTATCCACAGGCACAACAGCACTGGGGATCTGTACTTAGACAGGAACGGTACACCTCACGGTGTTCGTTCTCAGCAGAACCTTATTCCGAAAAGGCAAACGTCCGGCTCCTTGTCCCACAAGGAAGGTGCCAGCCCTGAAAGCTCTTGCTGCTCTTCACTGTCCCCGGGCACCCTATCCACAGGCACAACAGCACTGGGGATCTGTGCTTGCCCACAGGCTGCACATCTCACGGCGCTTGTACTCGGCAGACGCTCCTTCCGAAAAGGCAAACGTCCGGCTCCTTGTCCCACAAGGAAGGTGCCAGCCCTGAAAGCTCTTGCTGCTCTTCACTGTCCCCGTGCACCCTATCCACAGGCACAACAGCACTGGGGATCTGTGCTTGCCCAGGAACGATACACCTCACGGTGTTCGTTCTCAGCAGAGCCTCTTTCCGAAAAGGCAAACGTCCGGCTCCTTGTCCCACAAGGAAGGTGCCAGCCCTGAAAGCTCTTGCTGCTCTTCACTGTCCCCGTGCAGCCTATGCACAGGCACAACAGCACTGGGGATCTGTGCTTGCCCACAGGCTGCACATCTCACGGCGCTTGTACTCGGCAGACGCTCCTTTCGAAAAGGCAAACGTCCGGCTCCTTGTCCCACAAGGAAGGTGCCAGCCCTGAAAGCTCTTGCTGCTCTTCACTGTCCCCGTGCACCCTATCCACAGGCACAACAGCACTGGGGATCTGTGCTTGCCCAGGAACGGTACACCTCACGGTGTTCGTTCTCGGCATTGCAATTTTCCGAAAAGGCAAACGTCCGGCTCCTTGTCCCACAAGGAAGGTGCCAGCCCAGAAAGCTCTTGCTGCTCTTCACTGTCCCCGTGCAGCCTATGCACAGGCACAACAGCACTGGGGATCTGTGCTTGCCCAGGAACGATACACCTCACGGTGTTCGTTCTCAGCAGAGCCTCTTACCGAAAAGGCAAACGTCCGGCTCCTTGTCCCACAAGGAAGGTGCCAGCCCTGAAAGCTCTTGCTGCTCTTCACTGTCCCCGTGCACCCTATCCACAGGCACAACAGCTTTGGGAATCTGTACTTAGACAGGAACGGTACACCTCACGGTGTTCGTTCTCAGCAGAGCCTCTTACCGAAAAGGCAAACGTCCGGCTCCTTGTCCCACAAGGAAGGTGCCAGCCCTGAAAGCTCTTGCTGCTCTTCACTGTCCCCGTGCACCCTATCCACAGGCACAACAGCACTGTGGATCTGTGCTTGCCCAGGAACGGTACACCTCACGGTGTTCGTTCTCGGCATTGCAATTTTCCGAAAAGGCAAACGTCCGGCTCCTTGTCCCACAAGGAAGGTGCCAGCCCTGAAAGCTCTTGCTGCTCTTCACTGTCCCCGTGCACCCTATCCACAGGCACAACAGCACTGGGGATCTGTGCTTGCCCACAGGCTGCACATCTCACGGCGCTTGTACTCGGCAGACGCTCCTTCCGAAAAGGCAAACGTCCGGCTCCTTGTCCCACAAGGAAGGTGCCAGCCCTGAAAGCTCTTGCTGCTCTTCACTGTTCCCGTGCAGCCTATGCACAGGCACAACAGCACTGGGGATCTCTGCTTGCCCAGGAACGGTACACCTCACGGTGTTCGTTCTCAGCAGAGCCTCTTACCGAAAAGGCAAACGTCTGGCTCCTTGTCCCACAAGGAAGGTGCCAGCCCTGAAAGCTCTTGCTGCTCTTCACTGTCCCCGTACACCCTATCCACAGGCACAACAGCACTGGGGATCTCTGCTTGCCCAGGAACGGTACACCTCACGGTGTTCGTTCTGGGCATTGCAATTTTCCGAAAAGGCAAACGTCCGGCTCCTTGTCCCACAAGGAAGGTGCCAGCCCTGAAAGCTCTTGCTGCTCTTCACTGTCCCCGTGCACCCTATCCACAGGCACAACAGCTTTGGGAATCTGTACTTAGACAGGAACGGTACACCTCACGGTGTTCGTTCTCAGCAGAGCCTCTTACCGAAAAGGCAAACGTCCGGCTCCTTGTCCCACAAGGAAGGTGCCAGCCCTGAAAGCTCTTGCTGCTCTTCACTGTCCCCGTGCACCCTATCCACAGGCACAACAGCACTGGGGATCTGTACTTAGACAGGAACGGTACACCTCACGGTGTTCGTTCTCAGCAGAACCTCTTTCCGAAAAGGCAAACATCCGGCTCCTTGTCCCACAAGGAAGGTGCCAGCCCTGAAAGCTCTTGCTGCTTTTCACTGTCCCCGTGCACCCTATCCACAGGCACAACAGCACTGGGGATCTGTGCTTGCCCAGGAACGGTACACCTCACGGTGTTCGTTCTCGGCATTGCAATTTTCCGAAAAGGCAAACGTCCGGCTCCTTCTCCCACAAGGAAGGTGCCAGCCCAGAAAGCTCTTGCTGCTCTTCACTGTCCCCGTGCAGCCTATGCACAGGCACAACAGCACTGGGGATCTGTGCTTGCCCAGGAACGATACACCTCACGGTGTTCGTTCTCAGCAGAGCCTCTTACCGAAAAGGCAAACGTCCGGCTCCTTCTCCCACAAGGAAGGTGCCAGCCCTGAAAGCTCTTGCTGCTCTTCACTGTCCCCGTGCACCCTATCCACAGGCACAACAGCTTTGGGAATCTGTACTTAGACAGGAACGGTACACCTCACGGTGTTCGTTCTCAGCAGAGCCTCTTACCGAAAAGGCAAACGTCCGGCTCCTTGTCCCACAAGGAAGGTGCCAGCCCTGAAAGCTCTTGCTGCTCTTCACTGTCCCCGTGCACCCTATCCACAGGCACAACAGCACTGGGGATCTGTGCTTGCCCAGGAACGGTACACCTCACGGTGTTCGTTCTCGGCATTGCAATTTTCCGAAAAGGCAAACGTCCGGCTCCTTGTCCCACAAGGAAGGTGCCAGCCCTGAAAGCTCTTGCTGCTCTTCACTGTCCCCGTGCACCCTATCCACAGGCACAACAGCACTGGGGATCTGTGCTTGCCCACAGGCTGCACATCTCACGGTGCTTGTACTCGGCAGACGCTCCTTCCGAAAAGGCAAACGTCCGGCTCCTTGTCCCACAAGGAAGGTGCCAGCCCTGAAAGCTCTTGCTGCTCTTCACTGTTCCCGTGCAGCCTATGCACAGGCACAACAGCACTGGGGATCTGTGCTTGCCCAGGAACGGTACACCTCACGGTGTTCGTTCTCGGCATTGCAATTTTCCGAAAAGGCAAACGTCTGGCTCCTTGTCCCACAAGGAAGGTGCCAGCCCTGAAAGCTCTTGCTGCTCTTCACTGTCCCCGTGCACCCTATCCACAGGCACAACAGCACTGGGGATCTGTGCTTGCCCAGGAACGGTACACCTCACGGTGTTCGTTCTCAGCTTTGCAATTTTCCGAAAAGGCAAACGTCCGGCTCCTTGTCCCACAAGGAAGGTGCCAGCCCTGAAAGCTCTTGCTGCTCTTCACTGTCCCCGTGCACCCTATCCACAGGCACAACAGCTTTGGGAATCTGTACTTAGACAGGAACGGTACACCTCACGGTGTTCGTTCTCAGCAGAGCCTCTTACCGAAAAGGCAAACGTCCGGCTCCTTGTCCCACAAGGAAGGTGCCAGCCCTGAAAGCTCTTGCTGCTCTTCACTGTCCCCGTGCACCCTATCCACAGGCACAACAGCACTGGGGATCTGTGCTTGCCCAGGAACAGTACACCTCACGGTGTTCGTTCTCAGCAGAGCCTCTTACCGAAAAGGCAAACGTCCGGCTCCTTGTCCCACAAGGAAGGTGCCAGCCCTGAAAGCTCTTGCTGCTCTTCACTGTCCCCGGGCACCCTATCCACAGGCACAACAGCACTGGGGATCTGTGCTTGCCCACAGGCTGCACATCTCACGGCGCTTGTACTCGGCAGACGATCCTTCCGAAAAGGCAAACGTCCGGCTCCTTCTCCCACAAGGAAGGCGCCAGCCCTGAAAGCTCTTGCTGCTTTTCACTGTCCCCGTGCACCCTATCCACAGGCACAACAGCACTGGGGATCTGTGCTTGCCCACAGGCTGCACATCTCACGGCGCTTGTACTCGGCAGACGCTCCTTCCGAAAAGGCAAACGTCCGGCTCCTTGTCCCACAAGGAAGGTGCCAGCCCTGAAAGCTCTTGCTGCTCTTCACTGTCCCCGTGCACCCTATCCACAGGCACAACAGCACTGGGGATCTGTGCTTGCACAGGAACGGTACACCTCACGGTGTTCTTTCTCAGCAGAGCCTCTTTCCGAAAAGGCAAACGTCCAGCTCCTTGTCCCACAAGGAAGGTGCCAGCCCTGAAAGCTCTTGCTGCTCTTCACTGTCCCCGTGCACCCTATCCACAGGCACAACAGCACTGGGGATCTGTACTTAGACAGGAACGGTACACCTCACGGTGTTCGTTCTCAGCAGAACCTTATTCCGAAAAGGCAAACGTCCGGCTCCTTGTCCCACAAGGAAGGTGCCAGCCCTGAAAGCTCTTGCTGCTCTTCACTGTCCCCGGGCACCCTATCCACAGGCACAACAGCACTGGGGATCTGTGCTTGCCCACAGGCTGCACATCTCACGGCGCTTGTACTCGGCAGACGCTCCTTCCGAAAAGGCAAACGTCCGGCTCCTTGTCCCACAAGGAAGGTGCCAGCCCTGAAAGCTCTTGCTGCTCTTCACTGTCCCCGTGCACCCTATCCACAGGCACAACAGCACTGGGGATCTGTGCTTGCCCAGGAACGATACACCTCACGGTGTTCGTTCTCAGCAGAGCCTCTTTCCGAAAAGGCAAACGTCCGGCTCCTTGTCCCACAAGGAAGGTGCCAGCCCTGAAAGCTCTTGCTGCTCTTCACTGTCCCCGTGCAGCCTATGCACAGGCACAACAGCACTGGGGATCTGTGCTTGCCCACAGGCTGCACATCTCACGGCGCTTGTACTCGGCAGACGCTCCTTTCGAAAAGGCAAACGTCCGGCTCCTTGTCCCACAAGGAAGGTGCCAGCCCTGAAAGCTCTTGCTGCTCTTCACTGTCCCCGTGCACCCTATCCACAGGCACAACAGCACTGGGGATCTGTGCTTGCCCAGGAACGGTACACCTCACGGTGTTCGTTCTCGGCATTGCAATTTTCCGAAAAGGCAAACGTCCGGCTCCTTGTCCCACAAGGAAGGTGCCAGCCCTGAAAGCTCTTGCTGCTCTTCACTGTCCCCGTGCACCCTATCCACAGGCACAACAGCTTTGGGAATCTGTACTTAGACAGGAACGGTACACCTCACGGTGTTCGTTCTCAGCAGAGCCTCTTTCCGAAAAGGCAAACGTCCGGCTCCTTGTCCCACAAGGAAGGTGCCAGCCCTGAAAGCTCTTGCTGCTCTTCACTGTCCCCGTGCACCCTATCCACAGGCACAACAGCACTGGGGATCTGTGCTTGCCCACAGGCTGCACATCTCACGGCGCTTGTACTCGGCAGACGCTCCTTTCGAAAAGGCAAACGTCCGGCTCCTTGTCCCACAAGGAAGGTGCCAGCCCTGAAAGCTCTTGCTGCTCTTCACTGTCCCCGGGCACCCTATCCACAGGCACAACAGCACTGGGGATCTGTGCTTGCCCACAGGCTGCACATCTCACGGCGCTTGTACTCGGCAGACGCTCCTTCCGAAAAGGCAAACGTCCGGCTCCTTGTCCCACAAGGAAGGTGCCAGCCCTGAAAGCTCTTGCTGCTCTTCACTGTCCCCGTGCACCCTATCCACAGGCACAACAGCACTGGGGATCTGTGCTTGCCCAGGAACGGTACACCTCACGGTGTTCTTTCTCAGCAGAGCCTCTTTCCGAAAAGGCAAACGTCCGGCTCCTTGTCCCACAAGGAAGGTGCCAGCCCTGAAAGCTCTTGCTGCTCTTCACTGTCCCCGTGCACCCTATCCACAGGCACAACAGCACTGGGGATCTGTGCTTGCCCACAGGCTGCAAATCTCACGGCGCTTGTACTCGGCAGACGCTCCTTTCGAAAAGGCAAACGTCCGGCTCCTTGTCCCACAAGGAAGGTGCCAGCCCTGAAAGCTCTTGCTGCTCTTCACTGTCCCCGTGCACCCTATCCACAGGCACAACAGCACTGGGGATCTGTGCTTGCCCAGGAACGATACACCTCACGGTGTTCGTTCTCAGCAGAGCCTCTTTCCGAAAAGGCAAACGTCCGGCTCCTTCTCCCACAAGGAAGGTGCCAGCCCTGAAAGCTCTTGCTGCTTTTCACTGTCCCCGTGCACCCTATCCACAGGCACAACAGCACTGGGGATCTGTGCTTGCCCAGGAACGGTACACCTCACGGTGTTCGTTCTCGGCATTGCAATTTTCCGAAAAGGCAAACGTCCGGCTCCTTGTCCCACAAGGAAGGTGCCAGCCCTGAAAGCTCTTGCTGCTCTTCACTGTCCCCGTGCACCCTATCCACAGGCACAACAGCTTTGGGAATCTGTACTTAGACAGGAACGGTACACCTCACGGTGTTCGTTCTCAGCAGAGCCTCTTTCCGAAAAGGCAAACGTCCGGCTCCTTGTCCCACAAGGAAGGTGCCAGCCCTGAAAGCTCTTGCTGCTCTTCACTGTCCCCGTGCATCCTATCCACAGGCACAACAGCACTGGGGATCTGTGCTTGCCCACAGGCTGCACATCTCACGGCGCTTGTACTCGGCAGACGCTCCTTTCGAAAAGGCAAACGTCCGGCTCCTTGTCCCACAAGGAAGGTGCCAGCCCTGAAAGCTCTTGCTGCTCTTCACTGTCCCCGGGCACCCTATCCACAGGCACAACAGCACTGGGGATCTGTGCTTGCCCACAGGCTGCACATCTCACGGCGCTTGTACTCGGCAGACGCTCCTTCCGAAAAGGCAAACGTCCGGCTCCTTGTCCCACAAGGAAGGTGCCAGCCCTGAAAGCTCTTGCTGCTCTTCACTGTCCCCGTGCACCCTATCCACAGGCACAACAGCACTGGGGATCTGTGCTTGCCCAGGAACGGTACACCTCACGGTGTTCGTTCTCAGCAGAGCCTCTTTCCGAAAAGGCAAACGTCCGGCTCCTTGTCCCACAAGGAAGGTGCCAGCCCTGAAAGCTCTTGCTGCTCTTCACTGTCCCCGTGCAGCCTATGCACAGGCACAACAGCACTGGGGATCTGTGCTTGCCCACAGGCTGCACATCTCACGGCGCTTGTACTCGGCAGACGCTCCTTCCGAAAAGGCAAACATCCGGCTCCTTGTCCCACAAGGAAGGTGCCAGCCCTGAAAGCTATTGCTGCTCTTCACTGTCCCCGGGCACCCTATCCACAGGCACAACAGCACTGGGGATCTGTGCTTGCACAGGAACGGTACACCTCACGGTGTTCGTTCTCAGCAGAGCCTCTTTCCGAAAAGGCAAACGTCCGGCTCCTTGTCCCACAAGGAAGGTGCCAGCCCTGAAAGCTCTTGCTGCTCTTCACTGTCCCCGTGCACCCTATCCACAGGCACAACAGCACTGGGGATCTGTGCTTGCCCACAGGCTGCACATCTCACGGCGCTTGTACTCGGCAGACGCTCCTTTCGAAAAGGCAAACGTCCGGCTCCTTGTCCCACAAGGAAGGTGCCAGCCCTGAAAGCTCTTGCTGCTCTTCACTGTCCCCGGGCACCCTATCCACAGGCACAACAGCACTGGGGATCTGTGCTTGCCCAGAAACGATACACCTCACGGTGTTCGTTCTCAGCAGAGCCTCTTTCCGAAAAGGCAAACGTCCGGCTCCTTCTCCCACAAGGAAGGTGCCAGCCCTGAAAGCTCTTGCTGCTCTTCACTGTCCCCGTGCACCCTATCCACAGGCACAACAGCACTGGGGATCTGTACTTAGACAGGAACGGTACACCTCACGGTGTTCGTTCTCAGCAGAGCCTCTTTCCGAAAAGGCAAACGTCCGGCTCCTTGTCCCACAAGGAAGGTGCCAGCCCTGAAAGCTCTTGCTGCTCTTCACTGTCCCCGTGCAGCCTATGCACAGGCACAACAGCACTGGGGATCTGTGCTTGCCCACAGGCTGCACATCTCACGGCGCTTGTACTCGGCAGACGCTCCTTCCGAAAAGGCAAACGTCCGGCTCCTTGTCCCACAAGGAAGGTGCCAGCCCTGAAAGCTCTTGCTGCTCTTCACTGTTCCCGTGCAGCCTATGCACAGGCACAACAGCACTGGGGATCTGTGCTTGCCCAGGAACGATACACCTCACGGTGTTCGTTCTCAGCAGAGCCTCTTACAGAAAAGGCAAACGTCCGGCTCCTTGTCCCACAAGGAAGGTGCCAGCCCTGAAAGCTCTTGCTGCTCTTCACTGTCCCCGTGCAGCCTATGCACAGGCACAACAGCACTGGGGATCTGTGCTTGCCCACAGGCTGCACATCTCACGGCGCTTGTACTCGGCAGACGCTCCTTTCGAAAAGGCAAACGTCCGGCTCCTTGTCCCACAAGGAAGGTGCCAGCCCTGAAAGCTCTTGCTGCTCTTCACTGTCCCCGTGCAGCCTATGCACAGGCACAACAGCACTGGGGATCTGTGCTTGCCCAGGAACGATACACCTCACGGTGTTCGTTCTCAGCAGAGCCTCTTACCGAAAAGGCAAACGTCCGGCTCCTTCTCCCACAAGGAAGGTGCCAGCCCTGAAAGCTCTTGCTGCTCTTCACTGTCCCCGTGCACCCTATCCACAGGCACAACAGCTTTGGGAATCTGTACTTAGACAGGAACGGTACACCTCACGGTGTTCGTTCTCAGCAGAGCCTCTTACCGAAAAGGCAAATGTCCGGCTCCTTGTCCCACAAGGAAGGTGCCAGCCCTGAAAGCTCTTGCTGCTCTTCACTGTCCCCGTGCACCCTATCCACAGGCACAACAGCACTGGGGATCTGTGCTTGCCCAGGAACGGTACACCTCACGGTGCTCGTTCTCGGCAGAGCCTCTTTCCGAAAAGGCAAACGTCCGGCTCCTTGTCCCACAAGGAAGGTGCCAGCCCTGAAAGCTCTTGCTGCTCTTCACTGTCCCCGTGCAGCCTATGCACAGGCACAACAGCACTGGGGATCTGTGCTTGCCCACAGGCTGCACATATCACGGCGCTTGTACTGGGCAGACGCTCCTTCCGAAAAGGCAAACGTCCGGCTCCTTGTCCCACAAGGAAGGCCCCAGCCCTGAAAGCTCTTGCTGCTCTTCACTGTCCCCGTGCAGCCTATGCACAGGCACAACAGCACTGGGGATCTGTGCTTGCCCACAGGCTGCACATCTCACGGCGCTTGTACTCGGCAGACGCTCCTTCCGAAAAGGCAAACGTCCGGCTCCTTGTCCCACAAGGAAGGTGCCAGCCCTGAAAGCTCTTGCTGCTTTTCACTGTCCCCGTGCACCCTATCCACAGGCACAACAGCCCTGGGGATCTGTGCTTGCCCAGGAACGGTACACCTCACGGTGTTCGTTCTCGGCATTGCAATTTTCCGAAAAGGCAAACGTCCGGCTCCTTGTCCCACAAGGAAGGTGCCAGCCCTGAAAGCTCTTGCTGCTCTTCACTGTCCCCGTGCAGCCTATGCACAGGCACAACAGCACTGGGGATCTGTGCTTGCCCACAGGCTGCACATCTCACGGTGCTTGTACTCGGCAGACGCTCCTTTCGAAAAGGCAAACGTCCGGCTCCTTGTCCCACAAGGAAGGTGCCAGCCCTGAAAGCTCTTGCTGCTCTTCACTGTCCCCGTGCACCCTATCCACAGGCACAACAGCACTGGGGATCTGTGCTTAGACAGGAACGGTACACCTCACGGTGTTCTATCTCAGCAGAGCCTCTTTCCGAAAAGGCAAACGTCCGGCTCCTTCTCCCACAAGGAAGGTGCCAGCCCTGAAAGCTCTTGCTGCTTTTCACTGTCCCCGTGCACCCTATCCACAGGCACAACAGCACTGGGGATCTGTGCTTGCCCAGGAACGGTACACCTCACGGTGTTCGTTCTCGGCATTGCAATTTTCCGAAAAGGCAAACGTCCGGCTCCTTGTCCCACAAGGAAGGTGCCAGCCCTGAAAGCTCTTGCTGCTCTTCACTGTCCCCGTGCAGCCTATGCACAGGCACAACAGCACTGGGGATCTGTGCTTGCCCACAGGCTGCACATCTCACGGCGCTTGTACTCGGCAGACGCTCCTTCCGAAAAGGCAAACGTCCGGCTCCTTGTCCCACAAGGAAGGTGCCAGCCCTGAAAGCTCTTGCTGCTCTTCACTGTCCCCGTGCACCCTATCCACAGGCACAACAGCACTGGGGATCTGTGCTTGCACAGGAACGGTACACCTCACGGTGTTCTTTCTCAGCAGAGCCTCTTTCCGAAAAGGCAAACGTCCAGCTCCTTGTCCCACAAGGAAGGTGCCAGCCCTGAAAGCTCTTGCTGCTCTTCACTGTCCCCGTGCACCCTATCCACAGGCACAACAGTACTGGGGATCTGTACTTAGACAGGAACGGTACACCTCACGGTGTTCGTTCTCAGCAGAACCTTATTCCGAAAAGGCAAACGTCCGGCTCCTTGTCCCACAAGGAAGGTGCCAGCCCTGAAAGCTCTTGCTGCTCTTCACTGTCCCCGTGCACCCTATCCACAGGCACAACAGCACTGGGGATCTGTGCTTGCCCACAGGCTGCACATCTCACGGCGCTTGTACTCGGCAGACGCTCCTTCCGAAAAGGCAAACGTCCGGCTCCTTGTCCCACAAGGAAGATGCCAGCCCTGAAAGCTCTTGCTGCTCTTCACTGTCCCCGTGCACCCTATCCACAGGCACAACAGCACTGGGGATCTGTGCTTAGACAGGAACGGTACACCTCACGGTGTTCTTTCTCAGCAGAGCCTCTTTCCGAAAAGGCAAACGTCCGGCTCCTTCTCCCACAAGGAAGGTGCCAGCCCTGAAAGCTCTTGCTGCTTTTCACTGTCCCCGTGCACCCTATCCACAGGCACAACAGCACTGGGGATCTGTGCTTGCCCAGGAACGGTACACCTCACGGTGTTCGTTCTCGGCATTGCAATTTTCCGAAAAGGCAAACGTCCGGCTCCTTGTCCCACAAGGAAGGTGCCAGCCCTGAAAGCTCTTGCTGCTCTTCACTGTCCCCGTGCACCCTATCCACAGGCACAACAGCTTTGGGAATCTGTACTTAGACAGGAACGGTACACCTCACGGTGTTCGTTCTCAGCAGAGCCTCTTTCCGAAAAGGCAAACGTCCGGCTCCTTGTCCCACAAGGAAGGTGCCAGCCCTGAAAGCTCTTGCTGCTCTTCACTGTCCCCGTGCACCCTATCCACAGGCACAACAGCACTGGGGATCTGTGCTTGCCCACAGGCTGCACATCTCACGGCGCTTGTACTCGGCAGACGCTCCTTTCGAAAAGGCAAACGTCCGGCTCCTTGTCCCACAAGGAAGGTGCCAGCCCTGAAAGCTCTTGCTGCTCTTCACTGTCCCCGTGCAGCCTATGCACAGGCACAACAGCACTGGGGATCTGTGCTTGCCCACAGGCTGCACATCTCACGGCGCTTGTACTCGGCAGACGCTCCTTCCGAAAAGGCAAACGTCCGGCTCCTTGTCCCACAAGGAAGGTGCCAGCCCTGAAAGCTCTTGCTGCTCTTCACTGTCCCCGTGCACCCTATCCACAGGCACAACAGCACTGGGGATCTGTGCTTGCACAGGAACGGTACACCTCACGGTGTTCTTTCTCAGCAGAGCCTCTTTCCGAAAAGGCAAACGTCCAGCTCCTTGTCCCACAAGGAAGGTGCCAGCCCTGAAAGCTCTTGCTGCTCTTCACTGTCCCCGTGCACCCTATCCACAGGCACAACAGTACTGGGGATCTGTACTTAGACAGGAACGGTACACCTCACGGTGTTCGTTCTCAGCAGAACCTTATTCCGAAAAGGCAAACGTCCGGCTCCTTGTCCCACAAGGAAGGTGCCAGCCCTGAAAGCTCTTGCTGCTCTTCACTGTCCCCGTGCACCCTATCCACAGGCACAACAGCACTGGGGATCTGTGCTTGCCCACAGGCTGCACATCTCACGGCGCTTGTACTCGGCAGACGCTCCTTCCGAAAAGGCAAACGTCCGGCTCCTTGTCCCACAAGGAAGGTGCCAGCCCTGAAAGCTCTTGCTGCTCTTCACTGTCCCCGTGCACCCTATCCACAGGCACAACAGCACTGGGGATCTGTGCTTGCCCAGGAACGATACACCTCACGGTGTTCGTTCTCAGCAGAGCCTCTTACCGAAAAGGCAAACGTCCGGCTCCTTGTCCCACAAGGAAGGTGCCAGCCCTGAAAGCTCTTGCTGCTCTTCACTGTCCCCGTGCAGCCTATGCACAGGCACAACAGCACTGGGGATCTGTGCTTGCCCACAGGCTGCACATCTCACGGCGCTTGTACTCGGCAGACGCTCCTTCCGAAAAGGCAAACGTCCGGCTCCTTGTCCCACAAGGAAGGTGCCAGCCCTGAAAGCTCTTGCTGCTCTTCACTGTCCCCGTGCACCCTATCCACAGGCACAACAGCACTGGGGATCTGTGCTTAGACAGGAACGGTACACCTCACGGTGTTCTTTCTCAGCAGAGCCTCTTTCCGAAAAGGCAAACGTCCGGCTCCTTGTCCCACAAGGAAGGTGCCAGCCCTGAAAGCTCTTGCTGCTCTTCACTGTCCCCGTGCAGCCTATGCACAGGCACAACAGCACTGGGGATCTGTGCTTGCCCAGGAACTATACACCACACGGTGTTCGTTCTCAGCAGAGCCTCTTACCGAAAAGGCAAACGTCCGGCTCCTTGTCCCACAAGGAAGGTGCCAGCCCTGAAAGCTCTTGCTGCTCTTCACTGTCCCCGTGCAGCCTATGCACAGGCACAACAGCACTGGGGATCTGTGCTTGCCCACAGGCTGCTCATCTCACGGCGCTTGTACTCGGCAGACGATCCTTCCAAAAAGGCAAACGTCCGGCTCCTTGTCCCACAAGGAAGGTGCCAGCCCTGAAAGCTCTTGCTGCTCTTCACTGTCCCCGTGCACCCTATCCACAGGCACAACAGCACTGGGGATCTCTGCTTGCCCAGGAACGGTACACCTCACGGTGTTCGTTCTCAGCAGAGCCTCTTACCGAAAAGGCAAACGTCCGGCTCCTTGTCCCACAAGGAAGGTGCCAGCCCTGAAAGCTCTTGCTGCTCTTCACTGTCCCCGTGCACCCTATCCACAGGCACAACAGCACTGGGGATCTGTACTTAGACAGGAACGGTACACCTCACGGTGTTCGTTCTCAGCAGAGCCTCTTACCGAAAAGGCAAATGTCCGGCTCCTTGTCCCACAAGGAAGGTGCCAGCCCTGAAAGCTCTTGCTGCTCTTCACTGTCCCCGTGCACCCTATCCACAGGCACAACAGCACTGGGGATCTGTGCTTGCCCAGGAACGGTACACCTCACGGTGCTCGTTCTCGGCAGAGCCTCTTTCCGAAAAGGCAAACGTCCGGCTCCTTGTCCCACAAGGAAGGTGCCAGCCCTGAAAGCTCTTGCTGCTCTTCACTGTCCCCGTGCAGCCTATGCACAGGCACAACAGCACTGGGGATCTGTGCTTGCCCACAGGCTGCACATATCACGGCGCTTGTACTGGGCAGACGCTCCTTCCGAAAAGGCAAACGTCCGGCTCCTTGTCCCACAAGGAAGGCCCCAGCCCTGAAAGCTCTTGCTGCTCTTCACTGTCCCCGTGCAGCCTATGCACAGGCACAACAGCACTGGGGATCTGTGCTTGCCCACAGGCTGCACATCTCACGGCGCTTGTACTCGGCAGACGCTCCTTCCGAAAAGGCAAACGTCCGGCTCCTTGTCCCACAAGGAAGGTGCCAGCCCTGAAAGCTCTTGCTGCTTTTCACTGTCCCCGTGCACCCTATCCACAGGCACAACAGCCCTGGGGATCTGTGCTTGCCCAGGAACGGTACACCTCACGGTGTTCGTTCTCGGCATTGCAATTTTCCGAAAAGGCAAACGTCCGGCTCCTTGTCCCACAAGGAAGGTGCCAGCCCTGAAAGCTCTTGCTGCTCTTCACTGTCCCCGTGCAGCCTATGCACAGGCACAACAGCACTGGGGATCTGTGCTTGCCCACAGGCTGCACATCTCACGGTGCTTGTACTCGGCAGACGCTCCTTTCGAAAAGGCAAACGTCCGGCTCCTTGTCCCACAAGGAAGGTGCCAGCCCTGAAAGCTCTTGCTGCTCTTCACTGTCCCCGTGCACCCTATCCACAGGCACAACAGCACTGGGGATCTGTGCTTAGACAGGAACGGTACACCTCACGGTGTTCTATCTCAGCAGAGCCTCTTTCCGAAAAGGCAAACGTCCGGCTCCTTCTCCCACAAGGAAGGTGCCAGCCCTGAAAGCTCTTGCTGCTTTTCACTGTCCCCGTGCACCCTATCCACAGGCACAACAGCACTGGGGATCTGTGCTTGCCCAGGAACGGTACACCTCACGGTGTTCGTTCTCGGCATTGCAATTTTCCGAAAAGGCAAACGTCCGGCTCCTTGTCCCACAAGGAAGGTGCCAGCCCTGAAAGCTCTTGCTGCTCTTCACTGTCCCCGTGCAGCCTATGCACAGGCACAACAGCACTGGGGATCTGTGCTTGCCCACAGGCTGCACATCTCACGGCGCTTGTACTCGGCAGACGCTCCTTCCGAAAAGGCAAACGTCCGGCTCCTTGTCCCACAAGGAAGGTGCCAGCCCTGAAAGCTCTTGCTGCTCTTCACTGTCCCCGTGCACCCTATCCACAGGCACAACAGCACTGGGGATCTGTGCTTGCACAGGAACGGTACACCTCACGGTGTTCTTTCTCAGCAGAGCCTCTTTCCGAAAAGGCAAACGTCCAGCTCCTTGTCCCACAAGGAAGGTGCCAGCCCTGAAAGCTCTTGCTGCTCTTCACTGTCCCCGTGCACCCTATCCACAGGCACAACAGTACTGGGGATCTGTACTTAGACAGGAACGGTACACCTCACGGTGTTCGTTCTCAGCAGAACCTTATTCCGAAAAGGCAAACGTCCGGCTCCTTGTCCCACAAGGAAGGTGCCAGCCCTGAAAGCTCTTGCTGCTCTTCACTGTCCCCGTGCACCCTATCCACAGGCACAACAGCACTGGGGATCTGTGCTTGCCCACAGGCTGCACATCTCACGGCGCTTGTACTCGGCAGACGCTCCTTCCGAAAAGGCAAACGTCCGGCTCCTTGTCCCACAAGGAAGATGCCAGCCCTGAAAGCTCTTGCTGCTCTTCACTGTCCCCGTGCACCCTATCCACAGGCACAACAGCACTGGGGATCTGTGCTTAGACAGGAACGGTACACCTCACGGTGTTCTTTCTCAGCAGAGCCTCTTTCCGAAAAGGCAAACGTCCGGCTCCTTCTCCCACAAGGAAGGTGCCAGCCCTGAAAGCTCTTGCTGCTTTTCACTGTCCCCGTGCACCCTATCCACAGGCACAACAGCACTGGGGATCTGTGCTTGCCCAGGAACGGTACACCTCACGGTGTTCGTTCTCGGCATTGCAATTTTCCGAAAAGGCAAACGTCCGGCTCCTTGTCCCACAAGGAAGGTGCCAGCCCTGAAAGCTCTTGCTGCTCTTCACTGTCCCCGTGCACCCTATCCACAGGCACAACAGCTTTGGGAATCTGTACTTAGACAGGAACGGTACACCTCACGGTGTTCGTTCTCAGCAGAGCCTCTTTCCGAAAAGGCAAACGTCCGGCTCCTTGTCCCACAAGGAAGGTGCCAGCCCTGAAAGCTCTTGCTGCTCTTCACTGTCCCCGTGCACCCTATCCACAGGCACAACAGCACTGGGGATCTGTGCTTGCCCACAGGCTGCACATCTCACGGCGCTTGTACTCGGCAGACGCTCCTTTCGAAAAGGCAAACGTCCGGCTCCTTGTCCCACAAGGAAGGTGCCAGCCCTGAAAGCTCTTGCTGCTCTTCACTGTCCCCGTGCAGCCTATGCACAGGCACAACAGCACTGGGGATCTGTGCTTGCCCACAGGCTGCACATCTCACGGCGCTTGTACTCGGCAGACGCTCCTTCCGAAAAGGCAAACGTCCGGCTCCTTGTCCCACAAGGAAGGTGCCAGCCCTGAAAGCTCTTGCTGCTCTTCACTGTCCCCGTGCACCCTATCCACAGGCACAACAGCACTGGGGATCTGTGCTTGCACAGGAACGGTACACCTCACGGTGTTCTTTCTCAGCAGAGCCTCTTTCCGAAAAGGCAAACGTCCAGCTCCTTGTCCCACAAGGAAGGTGCCAGCCCTGAAAGCTCTTGCTGCTCTTCACTGTCCCCGTGCACCCTATCCACAGGCACAACAGTACTGGGGATCTGTACTTAGACAGGAACGGTACACCTCACGGTGTTCGTTCTCAGCAGAACCTTATTCCGAAAAGGCAAACGTCCGGCTCCTTGTCCCACAAGGAAGGTGCCAGCCCTGAAAGCTCTTGCTGCTCTTCACTGTCCCCGTGCACCCTATCCACAGGCACAACAGCACTGGGGATCTGTGCTTGCCCACAGGCTGCACATCTCACGGCGCTTGTACTCGGCAGACGCTCCTTCCGAAAAGGCAAACGTCCGGCTCCTTGTCCCACAAGGAAGGTGCCAGCCCTGAAAGCTCTTGCTGCTCTTCACTGTCCCCGTGCACCCTATCCACAGGCACAACAGCACTGGGGATCTGTGCTTGCCCAGGAACGATACACCTCACGGTGTTCGTTCTCAGCAGAGCCTCTTACCGAAAAGGCAAACGTCCGGCTCCTTGTCCCACAAGGAAGGTGCCAGCCCTGAAAGCTCTTGCTGCTCTTCACTGTCCCCGTGCAGCCTATGCACAGGCACAACAGCACTGGGGATCTGTGCTTGCCCACAGGCTGCACATCTCACGGCGCTTGTACTCGGCAGACGCTCCTTCCGAAAAGGCAAACGTCCGGCTCCTTGTCCCACAAGGAAGGTGCCAGCCCTGAAAGCTCTTGCTGCTCTTCACTGTCCCCGTGCACCCTATCCACAGGCACAACAGCACTGGGGATCTGTGCTTAGACAGGAACGGTACACCTCACGGTGTTCTTTCTCAGCAGAGCCTCTTTCCGAAAAGGCAAACGTCCGGCTCCTTGTCCCACAAGGAAGGTGCCAGCCCTGAAAGCTCTTGCTGCTTTTCACTGTCCCCGTGCACCCTATCCACAGGCACAACAGCACTGGGGATCTGTGCTTGCCCAGGAACGGTACACCTCACGGTGTTCGTTCTCGGAATTGCAATTTTCCGAAAAGGCAAACGTCCGGCTCCTTGTCCCACAAGGAAGGTGCCAGCCCTGAAAGCTCTTGCTGCTCTTCACTGTCCCCGTGCACCCTATCCACAGGCACAACAGCTTTGGGAATCTGTACTTAGACAGGAACGGTACACCTCACGGTGTTCGTTCTCAGCAGAGCCTCTTTCCGAAAAGGCAAACGTCCGGCTCCTTGTCCCACAAGGAAGGTGCCAGCCCTGAAAGCTCTTGCTGCTCTTCACTGTCCCCGTGCACCCTATCCACAGGCACAACAGCACTGGGGATCTGTGCTTGCCCACTGGCTGCACATCTCACGGCGCTTGTACTCGGCAGACGCTCCTTTCGAAAAGGCAAACGTCCAGCTCCTTGTCCCACAAGGAAGGTGCCAGCCCTGAAAGCTCTTGCTGCTCTTCACTGTCCCCGGGCACCCTATCCACAGGCACAACAGCACTGGGGATCTGTGCTTGCCCACAGGCTGCACATCTCACGGCGCTTGTACTCGGCAGACGCTCCTTCCGAAAAGGCAAACGTCCGGCTCCTTGTCCCACAAGGAAGGTGCCAGCCCTGAAAGCTCTTGCTGCTCTTCACTGTCCCCGTGCACCCTATCCACAGGCACAACAGCACTGGGGATCTGTGCTTGCCCAGGAACGGTACACCTCACGGTGTTCGTTCTCAGCAGAGCCTCTTTCCGAAAAGGCAAACGTCCGGCTCCTTGTCCCACAAGGAAGGTGCCAGCCCTGAAAGCTCTTGCTGCTCTTCACTGTCCCCATGCACCCTATCCACAGGCACAACAGCACTGGGGATCTGTACTTAGACAGGAACGGTACACCTCACGGTGTTCGTTCTCAGCAGAGCCTCTTTCCGAAAAGGCAAACGTCCGGCTCCTTGTCCCACAAGGAAGGTGCCAGCCCTGAAAGCTCTTGCTGCTCTTCACTGTCCCCGTGCAGCCTATGCACAGGCACAACAGCACTGGGGATCTGTGCTTGCCCACAGGCTGCACATCTCACGGCGCTTGTACTCGGCAGACGCTCCTTCCGAAAAGGCAAACGTCCGGCTCCTTGTCCCACAAGGAAGGTGCCAGCCCTGAAAGCTCTTGCTGCTCTTCACTGTCCCCGGGCACCCTATCCACAGGCACAACAGCACTGGGGATCTGTGCTTGCACAGGAACGGTACACCTCACGGTGTTCGTTCTCAGCAGAGCCTCTTTCCGAAAAGGCAAACGTCCGGCTCCTTGTCCCACAAGGAAGGTGCCAGCCCTGAAAGCTCTTGCTGCTCTTCACTGTCCCCGTGCACCCTATCCACAGGCACAACAGCACTGGGGATCTGTGCTTGCCCACAGGCTGCACATCTCACGGCGCTTGTACTCGGCAGACGCTCCTTCCGAAAAGGCAAACGTCCGGCTCCTTGTCCCACAAGGAAGGTGCCAGCCCTGAAAGCTCTTGCTGCTCTTCACTGTCCCCGTGCACCCTATCCACAGGCACAACAGCACTGGGGATCTGTGCTTGCACAGGAAAGGTACACCTCACGGTGTTCTTTCTCAGCAGAGCCTCTTTCCGAAAAGGCAAACGTCCGGCTCCTTGTCCCACAAGGAAGGTGCCAGCCCTGAAAGCTCTTGCTGCTCTTCACTGTCCCCGTGCACCCTATCCACAGGCACAACAGCACTGGGGATCTGTGCTTGCCCAGGAACGATACACCTCACGGTGTTCGTTCTCAGCAGAGCCTCTTTCCGAAAAGGCAAACGTCCGGCTCCTTGTCCCACAAGGAAGGTGCCAGCCCTGAAAGCTCTTGCTGCTCTTCACTGTCCCCGTGCACCCTATCCACAGGCACAACAGCACTGGGGATCTGTGCTTGCCCACAGGCTGCACATCTCACGGCGCTTGTACTCGGCAGACGCTCCTTCCGAAAAGGCAAACATCCGGCTCCTTGTCCCACAAGGAAGGTGCCAGCCCTGAAAGCTCTTGCTGCTCTTCACTGTCCCCGTGCACCCTATACACAGGCACAACAGCACTGGGGATCTGTGCTTGCCCAGGAACGATACACCTCACGGTGTTCGTTCTCAGCAGAGCCTCTTTCCGAAAAGGCAAACGTCCGGCTCCTTCTCCCACAAGGAAGGTGCCAGCCCTGAAAGCTCTTGCTGCTCTTCACTGTCCCCGTGCAGCCTATGCACAGGCACAACAGCACTGGGGATCTGTGCTTGCCCACAGGCTGCACATCTCACGGCGCTTGTACTCGGCAGACGCTCCTTCCGAAAAGGCAAACGTCCGGCTCCTTGTCCCACAAGGAAGGTGCCAGCCCTGAAAGCTCTTGCTGCTCTTCACTGTCCCCGTGCACCCTATCCACAGGCACAACAGCACTGGGGATCTGTGCTTAGACAGGAACGGTACACCTCACGGTGTTCTTTCTCAGCAGAGCCTCTTTCCGAAAAGGCAAACGTCCGGCTCCTTCTCCCACAAGGAAGGTGCCAGCCCTGAAAGCTCTTGCTGCTTTTCACTGTCCCCGTGCACCCTATCCACAGGCACAACAGCACTGGGGATCTGTACTTAGACAGGAACGGTACACCTCACGGTGTTCGTTCTCAGCAGAGCCTCTTTCCGAAAAGGCAAACGTCCGGCTCCTTGTCCCACAAGGAAGGTGCCAGCCCTGAAAGCTCTTGCTGCTCTTCACTGTCCCCGTGCACCCTATCCACAGGCACAACAGCACTGGGGATCTGTGCTTGCCCACAGGCTGCACATCTCACGGCGCTTGTACTCGGCAGACGCTCCTTTCGAAAAGGCAAACGTCCGGCTCCTTGTCCCACAAGGAAGGTGCCAGCCCTGAAAGCTCTTGCTGCTCTTCACTGTCCCCGTGCAGCCTATGCACAGGCACAACAGCACTGGGGATCTGTGCTTGCCCACAGGCTGCACATCTCACGGCGCTTGTACTCGGCAGACGCTCCTTCCGAAAAGGCAAACGTCCGGCTCCTTGTCCCACAAGGAAGGTGCCAGCCCTGAAAGCTCTTGCTGCTCTTCACTGTCCCCGTGCACCCTATCCACAGGCACAACAGCACTGGGGATCTGTGCTTGCACAGGAACGGTACACCTCACGGTGTTCTTTCTCAGCAGAGCCTCTTTCCGAAAAGGCAAACGTCCAGCTCCTTGTCCCACAAGGAAGGTGCCAGCCCTGAAAGCTCTTGCTGCTTTTCACTGTCCCCGTGCACCCTATCCACAGGCACAACAGTACTGGGGATCTGTACTTAGACAGGAACGGTACACCTCACGGTGTTCGTTCTCAGCAGAACCTTATTCCGAAAAGGCAAACGTCCGGCTCCTTGTCCCACAAGGAAGGTGCCAGCCCTGAAAGCTCTTGCTGCTCTTCACTGTCCCCGTGCACCCTATGCACAGGCACAACAGCACTGGGGATCTGTGCTTGCCCAGGAACGGTACACCTCACGGTGTTCGTTCTCGGAATTGCAATTTTCCGAAAAGGCAAACGTCCGGCTCCTTGTCCCACAAGGAAGGTGCCAGCCCTGAAAGCTCTTGCTGCTCTTCACTGTCCCCGTGCACCCTATCCACAGGCACAACAGCTTTGGGAATCTGTACTTAGACAGGAACGGTACACCTCACGGTGTTCGTTCTCAGCAGAGCCTCTTTCCGAAAAGGCAAACGTCCGGCTCCTTGTCCCACAAGGAAGGTGCCAGCCCTGAAAGCTCTTGCTGCTCTTCACTGTCCCCGTGCACCCTATCCACAGGCACAACAGCACTGGGGATCTGTGCTTGCCCACAGGCTGCACATCTCACGGCGCTTGTACTCGGCAGACGCTCCTTTCGAAAAGGCAAACGTCCGGCTCCTTGTCCCACAAGGAAGGTGCCAGCCCTGAAAGCTCTTGCTGCTCTTCACTGTCCCCGGGCACCCTATCCACAGGCACAACAGCACTGGGGATCTGTGCTTGCCCACAGGCTGCACATCTCACGGCGCTTGTACTCGGCAGACGCTCCTTCCGAAAAGGCAAACGTCCGGCTCCTTGTCCCACAAGGAAGGTGCCAGCCCTGAAAGCTCTTGCTGCTCTTCACTGTCCCCGTGCACCCTATCCACAGGCACAACAGCACTGGGGATCTGTGCTTGCCCAGGAACGGTACACCTCACGGTGTTCGTTCTCAGCAGAGCCTCTTTCCGAAAAGGCAAACGTCCGGCTCCTTGTCCCACAAGGAAGGTGCCAGCCCTGAAAGCTCTTGCTGCTCTTCACTGTCCCCATGCACCCTATCCACAGGCACAACAGCACTGGGGATCTGTACTTAGACAGGAACGGTACACCTCACGGTGTTCGTTCTCAGCAGAGCCTCTTTCCGAAAAGGCAAACGTCCGGCTCCTTGTCCCACAAGGAAGGTGCCAGCCCTGAAAGCTCTTGCTGCTCTTCACTGTCCCCGTGCAGCCTATGCACAGGCACAACAGCACTGGGGATCTGTGCTTGCCCACAGGCTGCACATCTCACGGCGCTTGTACTCGGCAGACGCTCCTTCCGAAAAGGCAAACGTCCGGCTCCTTGTCCCACAAGGAAGGTGCCAGCCCTGAAAGCTCTTGCTGCTCTTCACTGTCCCCGGGCACCCTATCCACAGGCACAACAGCACTGGGGATCTGTGCTTGCACAGGAACGGTACACCTCACGGTGTTCGTTCTCAGCAGAGCCTCTTTCCGAAAAGGCAAACGTCCGGCTCCTTGTCCCACAAGGAAGGTGCCAGCCCTGAAAGCTCTTGCTGCTCTTCACTGTCCCCGTGCACCCTATCCACAGGCACAACAGCACTGGGGATCTGTGCTTGCCCACAGGCTGCACATCTCACGGCGCTTGTACTCGGCAGACGCTCCTTCCGAAAAGGCAAACGTCCGGCTCCTTGTCCCACAAGGAAGGTGCCAGCCCTGAAAGCTCTTGCTGCTCTTCACTGTCCCCGTGCACCCTATCCACAGGCACAACAGCACTGGGGATCTGTGCTTGCCCAGGAACGATACACCTCACGGTGTTCGTTCTCAGCAGAGCCTCTTTCCGAAAAGGCAAACGTCCGGCTCCTTGTCCCACAAGGAAGGTGCCAGCCCTGAAAGCTCTTGCTGCTCTTCACTGTCCCCGTGCACCCTATCCACAGGCACAACAGCACTGGGGATCTGTGCTTGCCCACAGGCTGCACATCTCACGGCGCTTGTACTCGGCAGACGCTCCTTCCGAAAAGGCAAACATCCGGCTCCTTGTCCCACAAGGAAGGTGCCAGCCCTGAAAGCTCTTGCTGCTCTTCACTGTCCCCGTGCACCCTATACACAGGCACAACAGCACTGGGGATCTGTGCTTGCCCAGGAACGATACACCTCACGGTGTTCGTTCTCAGCAGAGCCTCTTTCCGAAAAGGCAAACGTCCGGCTCCTTCTCCCACAAGGAAGGTGCCAGCCCTGAAAGCTCTTGCTGCTCTTCACTGTCCCCGTGCACCCTATCCACAGGCACAACAGCACTGGGGATCTGTGCTTGCCCACAGGCTGCACATCTCACGGCGCTTGTACTCGGCAGACGCTCCTTTCGAAAAGGCAAACGTCCGGCTCCTTGTCCCACAAGGAAGGTGCCAGCCCTGAAAGCTCTTGCTGCTCTTCACTGTCCCCGTGCACCCTATCCACAGGCACAACAGCACTGGGGATCTGTGCTTAGACAGGAACGGTACACCTCACGGTGTTCTTTCTCAGCAGAGCCTCTTTCCGAAAAGGCAAACGTCCGGCTCCTTGTCCCACAAGGAAGGTGCCAGCCCTGAAAGCTCTTGCTGCTTTTCACTGTCCCCGTGCACCCTATCCACAGGCACAACAGCACTGGGGATCTGTGCTTGCCCAGGAACGGTACACCTCACGGTGTTCGTTCTCGGCATTGCAATTTTCCGAAAAGGCAAACGTCCGGCTCCTTGTCCCACAAGGAAGGTGCCAGCCCTGAAAGCTCTTGCTGCTCTTCACTGTCCCCGTGCACCCTATCCACAGGCACAACAGCTTTGGGAATCTGTACTTAGACAGGAACGGTACACCTCACGGTGTTCGTTCTCAGCAGAGCCTCTTTCCGAAAAGGCAAACGTCCGGCTCCTTGTCCCACAAGGAAGGTGCCAGCCCTGAAAGCTCTTGCTGCTCTTCACTGTCCCCGTGCACCCTATCCACAGGCACAACAGCACTGGGGATCTGTGCTTGCCCACAGGCTGCACATCTCACGGCGCTTGTACTCGGCAGACGCTCCTTTCGAAAAGGCAAACGTCCGGCTCCTAGTCCCACAAGGAAGGTGCCAGCCCTGAAAGCTCTTGCTGCTCTTCACTGTCCCCGGGCACCCTATCCACAGGCACAACAGCACTGGGGATCTGTGCTTGCCCACAGGCTGCACATCTCACGGCGCTTGTACTCGGCAGACGCTCCTTCCGAAAAGGCAAACGTCCGGCTCCTTGTCCCACAAGGAAGGTGCCAGCCCTGAAAGCTCTTGCTGCTCTTCACTGTCCCCGTGCACCCTATCCACAGGCACAACAGCACTGGGGATCTGTGCTTGCACAGGAACGGTACACCTCACGGTGTTCTTTCTCAGCAGAGCCTCTTTCCGAAAAGGCAAACGTCCGGCTCCTTGTCCCACAAGGAAGGTGCCAGCCCTGAAAGCTCTTGCTGCTCTTCACTGTCCCCGTGCACCCTATCCACAGGCACAACAGCACTGGGGATCTGTACTTAGACAGGAACGGTACACCTCACGGTGTTCGTTCTCAGCAGAGCCTCTTTCCGAAAAGGCAAACGTCCGGCTCCTTGTCCCACAAGGAAGGTGCCAGCCCTGAAAGCTCTTGCTGCTCTTCACTGTCCCCGTGCACCCTATCCACAGGCACAACAGCACTGGGGATCTGTGCTTGCCCACAGGCTGCACATCTCACGGCGCTTGTACTCGGCAGACGCTCCTTCCGAAAAGGCAAACGTCCGGCTCCTTGTCCCACAAGGAAGGTGCCAGCCCTGAAAGCTCTTGCTGCTCTTCACTGTCCCCGTGCACCCTATCCACAGGCACAACAGCACTGGGGATCTGTGCTTAGACAGGAACGGTACACCTCACGGTGTTCGTTCTCAGCAGAGCCTCTTTCCGAAAAGGCAAACGTCCGGCTCCTTGTCCCACAAGGAAGGTGCCAGCCCTGAAAGCTCTTGCTGCTCTTCACTGTCCCCGTGCACCCTATCCACAGGCACAACAGCACTGGGGATCTGTGCTTGCCCACAGGCTGCACATCTCACGGCGCTTGTACTCAGCAGACACTCCTTCCGAAAAGGCAAACGTCCGGCTCCTTGTCCCACAAGGAAGGTGCCAGCCCAGAAAGCTCTTGCTGCTCTTCACTGTCCCCGTGCACCCTATGCACAGGCACAACAGCACTGGGGATCTGTGCTTGCCCAGGAACGGTACACCTCACGGTGTTCGTTCTCAGCAGAGCCTCTTTCCGAAAAGGCAAACGTCCGGCTCCTTGTCCCACAAGGAAGGTGCCAGCCCTGAAAGCTCTTGCTGCTCTTCACTGTCCCCGTGCAGCCTATGCACAGGCACAACAGCACTGGGGATCTGTACTTGCCCAGGAACGATACACCTCACGGTGTTCGTTCTCAGCAGAGCCTCTTTCCGAAAAGGCAAACGTCCGGCTCCTTGTCCCACAAGGAAGGTGCCAGCCCTGAAAGCTCTTGCTGCTTTTCACTGTCCCCGTGCACCCTATCCACAGGCACAACAGCACTGGGGATCTGTGCTTGCCCAGGAACGGTACACCTCACGGTGTTCGTTCTCGGCATTGCAATTTTCCGAAAAGGCAAACGTCGGGCTCCTTGTCCCACAAGGAAGGTGCCAGCCCTGAAAGCTCTTGCTGCTCTTCACTGTCCCCGTGCACCCTATCCACAGGCACAACAGCTTTGGGAATCTGTACTTAGACAGGAACGGTACACCTCACGGTGTTCGTTCTCAGCAGAGCCTCTTTCCGAAAAGGCAAACGTCCGGCTCCTTGTCCCACAAGGAAGGTGCCAGCCCTGAAAGCTCTTGCTGCTCTTCACTGTCCCCGTGCACCCTATCCACAGGCACAACAGCACTGGGGATCTGTGCTTGCCCACAGGCTGCACATCTCACGGCGCTTGTACTCGGCAGACGCTCCTTTCGAAAAGGCAAACGTCCGGCTCCTTGTCCCACAAGGAAGGTGCCAGCCCTGAAAGCTCTTGCTGCTCTTCACTGTCCCCGGGCACCCTATCCACAGGCACAACAGCACTGGGGATCTGTGCTTGCCCACAGGCTGCACATCTCACGGCGCTTGTACTCGGCAGACGCTCCTTCCGAAAAGGCAAACGTCCGGCTCCTTGTCCCACAAGGAAGGTGCCAGCCCTGAAAGCTCTTGCTGCTCTTCACTGTCCCCGTGCACCCTATCCACAGGCACAACAGCACTGGGGATCTGTGCTTGCACAGGAAAGGTACACCTCACGGTGTTCTTTCTCAGCAGAGCCTCTTTCCGAAAAGGCAAACGTCCGGCTCCTTGTCCCACAAGGAAGGTGCCAGCCCTGAAAGCTCTTGCTGCTCTTCACTGTCCCCGTGCACCCTATCCACAGGCACAACAGCACTGGGGATCTGTGCTTGCCCAGGAACGATACACCTCACGGTGTTCGTTCTCAGCAGAGCCTCTTTCCGAAAAGGCAAACGTCCGGCTCCTTGTCCCACAAGGAAGGTGCCAGCCCTGAAAGCTCTTGCTGCTCTTCACTGTCCCCGTGCACCCTATCCACAGGCACAACAGCACTGGGGATCTGTGCTTGCCCACAGGCTGCACATCTCACGGCGCTTGTACTCGGCAGACGCTCCTTCCGAAAAGGCAAACATCCGGCTCCTTGTCCCACAAGGAAGGTGCCAGCCCTGAAAGCTCTTGCTGCTCTTCACTGTCCCCGTGCACCCTATACACAGGCACAACAGCACTGGGGATCTGTGCTTGCCCAGGAACGATACACCTCACGGTGTTCGTTCTCAGCAGAGCCTCTTTCCGAAAAGGCAAACGTCCGGCTCCTTCTCCCACAAGGAAGGTGCCAGCCCTGAAAGCTCTTGCTGCTCTTCACTGTCCCCGTGCAGCCTATGCACAGGCACAACAGCACTGGGGATCTGTGCTTGCCCACAGGCTGCACATCTCATGGCGCTTGTACTCGGCAGACGCTCCTTTCGAAAAGGCAAACGTCCGGCTCCTTGTCCCACAAGGAAGGTGCCAGCCCTGAAAGCTCTTGCTGCTCTTCACTGTCCCCGTGCACCCTATCCACAGGCACAACAGCACTGGGGATCTGTGCTTAGACAGGAACGGTACACCTCACGGTGTTCTTTCTCAGCAGAGCCTCTTTCCGAAAAGGCAAACGTCCGGCTCCTTCTCCCACAAGGAAGGTGCCAGCCCTGAAAGCTCTTGCTGCTTTTCACTGTCCCCGTGCACCCTATCCACAGGCACAACAGCACTGGGGATCTGTACTTAGACAGGAACGGTACACCTCACGGTGTTCGTTCTCAGCAGAGCCTCTTTCCGAAAAGGCAAACGTCCGGCTCCTTGTCCCACAAGGAAGGTGCCAGCCCTGAAAGCTCTTGCTGCTCTTCACTGTCCCCGTGCACCCTATCCACAGGCACAACAGCACTGGGGATCTGTGCTTGCCCACAGGCTGCACATCTCACGGCGCTTGTACTCGGCAGACGCTCCTTTCGAAAAGGCAAACGTCCGGCTCCTTGTCCCACAAGGAAGGTGCCAGCCCTGAAAGCTCTTGCTGCTCTTCACTGTCCCCGTGCAGCCTATGCACAGGCACAACAGCACTGGGGATCTGTGCTTGCCCACAGGCTGCACATCTCACGGCGCTTGTACTCGGCAGACGCTCCTTCCGAAAAGGCAAACGTCCGGCTCCTTGTCCCACAAGGAAGGTGCCAGCCCTGAAAGCTCTTGCTGCTCTTCACTGTCCCCGTGCACCCTATCCACAGGCACAACAGCACTGGGGATCTGTGCTTGCACAGGAACGGTACACCTCACGGTGTTCTTTCTCAGCAGAGCCTCTTTCCGAAAAGGCAAACGTCCAGCTCCTTGTCCCACAAGGAAGGTGCCAGCCCTGAAAGCTCTTGCTGCTCTTCACTGTCCCCGTGCACCCTATCCACAGGCACAACAGTACTGGGGATCTGTACTTAGACAGGAACGGTACACCTCACGGTGTTCGTTCTCAGCAGAACCTTATTCCGAAAAGGCAAACGTCCGGCTCCTTGTCCCACAAGGAAGGTGCCAGCCCTGAAAGCTCTTGCTGCTCTTCACTGTCCCCGGGCACCCTATCCACAGGCACAACAGCACTGGGGATCTGTGCTTGCCCACAGGCTGCACATCTCACGGCGCTTGTACTCGGCAGACGCTCCTTCCGAAAAGGCAAACGTCCGGCTCCTTGTCCCACAAGGAAGGTGCCAGCCCTGAAAGCTCTTGCTGCTCTTCACTGTCCCCGTGCACCCTATCCACAGGCACAACAGCACTGGGGATCTGTGCTTGCCCAGGAACGATACACCTCACGGTGTTCGTTCTCAGCAGAGCCTCTTACCGAAAAGGCAAACGTCCGGCTCCTTGTCCCACAAGGAAGGTGCCAGCCCTGAAAGCTCTTGCTGCTCTTCACTGTCCCCGGGCACCCTATCCACAGGCACAACAGCACTGGGGATCTGTGCTTGCCCACAGGCTGCACATCTCACGGCGCTTGTACTCGGCAGACGCTCCTTCCGAAAAGGCAAACGTCCGGCTCCTTGTCCCACAAGGAAGGTGCCAGCCCTGAAAGCTCTTGCTGCTCTTCACTGTCCCCGTGCACCCTATCCACAGGCACAACAGCACTGGGGATCTGTGCTTAGACAGGAACGGTACACCTCACGGTGTTCTTTCTCAGCAGAGCCTCTTTCCGAAAAGGCAAACGTCCGGCTCCTTCTCCCACAAGGAAGGTGCCAGCCCTGAAAGCTCTTGCTGCTTTTCACTGTCCCCGTGCACCCTATCCACAGGCACAACAGCACTGGGGATCTGTGCTTGCCCAGGAACGGTACACCTCACGGTGTTCGTTCTCGGCATTGCAATTTTCCGAAAAGGCAAACGTCCGGCTCCTTGTCCCACAAGGAAGGTGCCAGCCCTGAAAGCTCTTGCTGCTCTTCACTGTCCCCGTGCACCCTATCCACAGGCACAACAGCTTTGGGAATCTGTACTTAGACAGGAACGGTACACCTCACGGTGTTCGTTCTCAGCAGAGCCTCTTTCCGAAAAGGCAAACGTCCGGCTCCTTGTCCCACAAGGAAGGTGCCAGCCCTGAAAGCTCTTGCTGCTCTTCACTGTCCCCGTGCACCCTATCCACAGGCACAACAGCACTGGGGATCTGTGCTTGCCCACAGGCTGCACATCTCACGGCGCTTGTACTCGGCAGACGCTCCTTCCGAAAAGGCAAACGTCCGGCTCCTTGTCCCACAAGGAAGGTGCCAGCCCTGAAAGCTCTTGCTGCTCTTCACTGTCCCCGGGCACCCTATCCACAGGCACAACAGCACTGGGGATCTGTGCTTGCCCACAGGCTGCACATCTCACGGCGCTTGTACTCGGCAGACGCTCCTTCCGAAAAGGCAAACGTCCGGCTCCTTGTCCCACAAGGAAGGTGCCAGCCCTGAAAGCTCTTGCTGCTCTTCACTGTCCCCGTGCACCCTATCCACAGGCACAACAGCACTGGGGATCTGTGCTTGCCCAGGAACGGTACACCTCACGGTGTTCTTTCTCAGCAGAGCCTCTTTCCGAAAAGGCAAACGTCCGGCTCCTTGTCCCACAAGGAAGGTGCCAGCCCTGAAAGCTCTTGCTGCTCTTCACTGTCCCCATGCACCCTATCCACAGGCACAACAGCACTGGGGATCTGTACTTAGACAGGAACGGTACACCTCACGGTGTTCGTTCTCAGCAGAGCCTCTTTCCGAAAAGGCAAACGTCCGGCTCCTTGTCCCACAAGGAAGGTGCCAGCCCTGAAAGCTCTTGCTGCTCTTCACTGTCCCCGTGCAGCCTATGCACAGGCACAACAGCACTGGGGATCTGTGCTTGCCCACAGGCTGCACATCTCACGGCGCTTGTACTCGGCAGACGCTCCTTCCGAAAAGGCAAACGTCCGGCTCCTTGTCCCACAAGGAAGGTGCCAGCCCTGAAAGCTCTTGCTGCTCTTCACTGTCCCCGTGCACCCTATCCACAGGCACAACAGCACTGGGGATCTGTGCTTGCACAGGAACGGTACACCTCACGGTGTTCGTTCTCAGCAGAGCCTCTTTCCGAAAAGGCAAACGTCCGGCTCCTTGTCCCACAAGGAAGGTGCCAGCCCTGAAAGCTCTTGCTGCTCTTCACTGTCCCCGTGCACCCTATCCACAGGCACAACAGCACTGGGGATCTGTGCTTGCCCACAGGCTGCACATCTCACGGCGCTTGTACTCGGCAGACGCTCCTTCCGAAAAGGCAAACGTCCGGCTCCTTGTCCCACAAGGAAGGTGCCAGCCCTGAAAGCTCTTGCTGCTCTTCACTGTCCCCGTGCACCCTATCCACAGGCACAACAGCACTGGGGATCTGTGCTTGCACAGGAAAGGTACACCTCACGGTGTTCTTTCTCAGCAGAGCCTCTTTCCGAAAAGGCAAACGTCCGGCTCCTTGTCCCACAAGGAAGGTGCCAGCCCTGAAAGCTCTTGCTGCTCTTCACTGTCCCCGTGCACCCTATCCACAGGCACAACAGCACTGGGGATCTGTGCTTGCCCAGGAACGATACACCTCACGGTGTTCGTTCTCAGCAGAGCCTCTTTCCGAAAAGGCAAACGTCCGGCTCCTTGTCCCACAAGGAAGGTGCCAGCCCTGAAAGCTCTTGCTGCTCTTCACTGTCCCCGTGCACCCTATCCACAGGCACAACAGCACTGGGGATCTGTGCTTGCCCACAGGCTGCACATCTCACGGCGCTTGTACTCGGCAGACGCTCCTTCCGAAAAGGCAAACATCCGGCTCCTTGTCCCACAAGGAAGGTGCCAGCCCTGAAAGCTCTTGCTGCTCTTCACTGTCCCCGTGCACCCTATCCACAGGCACAACAGCACTGGGGATCTGTGCTTAGACAGGAACGGTACACCTCACGGTGTTCTTTCTCAGCAGAGCCTCTTTCCGAAAAGGCAAACGTCCGGCTCCTTCTCCCACAAGGAAGGTGCCAGCCCTGAAAGCTCTTGCTGCTTTTCACTGTCCCCGTGCACCCTATCCACAGGCACAACAGCACTGGGGATCTGTGCTTGCCCAGGAACGGTACACCTCACGGTGTTCGTTCTCGGCATTGCAATTTTCCGAAAAGGCAAACGTCCGGCTCCTTGTCCCACAAGGAAGGTGCCAGCCCTGAAAGCTCTTGCTGCTCTTCACTGTCCCCGTGCACCCTATCCACAGGCACAACAGCTTTGGGAATCTGTACTTAGACAGGAACGGTACACCTCACGGTGTTCGTTCTCAGCAGAGCCTCTTTCCGAAAAGGCAAACGTCCGGCTCCTTGTCCCACAAGGAAGGTGCCAGCCCTGAAAGCTCTTGCTGCTCTTCACTGTCCCCGTGCACCCTATCCACAGGCACAACAGCACTGGGGATCTGTGCTTGCCCACAGGCTGCACATCTCACGGCGCTTGTACTCGGCAGACGCTCCTTTCGAAAAGGCAAACGTCCGGCTCCTTGTCCCACAAGGAAGGTGCCAGCCCTGAAAGCTCTTGCTGCTCTTCACTGTCCCCGGGCACCCTATCCACAGGCACAACAGCACTGGGGATCTGTGCTTGCCCACAGGCTGCACATCTCACGGCGCTTGTACTCGGCAGACGCTCCTTCCGAAAAGGCAAACGTCCGGCTCCTTGTCCCACAAGGAAGGTGCCAGCCCTGAAAGCTCTTGCTGCTCTTCACTGTCCCCGTGCACCCTATCCACAGGCACAACAGCACTGGGGATCTGTGCTTGCCCAGGAACGGTACACCTCACGGTGTTCTTTCTCAGCAGAGCCTCTTTCCGAAAAGGCAAACGTCCGGCTCCTTGTCCCACAAGGAAGGTGCCAGCCCTGAAAGCTCTTGCTGCTCTTCACTGTCCCCGTGCACCCTATCCACAGGCACAACAGCACTGGGGATCTGTACTTAGACAGGAACGGTACACCTCACGGTGTTCGTTCTCAGCAGAGCCTCTTTCCGAAAAGGCAAACGTCCGGCTCCTTGTCCCACAAGGAAGGTGCCAGCCCTGAAAGCTCTTGCTGCTCTTCACTGTCCCCGTGCAGCCTATGCACAGGCACAACAGCACTGGGGATCTGTGCTTGCCCACAGGCTGCACATCTCACGGCGCTTGTACTCGGCAGACGCTCCTTCCGAAAAGGCAAACGTCCGGCTCCTTGTCCCACAAGGAAGGTGCCAGCCCTGAAAGCTCTTGCTGCTCTTCACTGTCCCCGTGCACCCTATCCACAGGCACAACAGCACTGGGGATCTGTGCTTAGACAGGAACGGTACACCTCACGGTGTTCGTTCTCAGCAGAGCCTCTTTCCGAAAAGGCAAACGTCCGGCTCCTTGTCCCACAAGGAAGGTGCCAGCCCTGAAAGCTCTTGCTGCTCTTCACTGTCCCCGTGCAGCCTATGCACAGGCACAACAGCACTGGGGATCTGTGCTTGCCCACAGGCTGCACATCTCACGGCGCTTGTACTCAGCAGACACTCCTTCCGAAAAGGCAAACGTCCGGCTCCTTGTCCCACAAGGAAGGTGCCAGCCCAGAAAGCTCTTGCTGCTCTTCACTGTCCCCGTGCACCCTATGCACAGGCACAACAGCACTGGGGATCTGTGCTTGCCCAGGAACGGTACACCTCACGGTGTTCGTTCTCAGCAGAGCCTCTTTCCGAAAAGGCAAACGTCCGGCTCCTTGTCCCACAAGGAAGGTGCCAGCCCTGAAAGCTCTTGCTGCTCTTCACTGTCCCCGTGCAGCCTATGCACAGGCACAACAGCACTGGGGATCTGTACTTGCCCAGGAACGATACACCTCACGGTGTTCGTTCTCAGCAGAGCCTCTTTCCGAAAAGGCAAACGTCCGGCTCCTTGTCCCACAAGGAAGGTGCCAGCCCTGAAAGCTCTTGCTGCTTTTCACTGTCCCCGTGCACCCTATCCACAGGCACAACAGCACTGGGGATCTGTGCTTGCCCAGGAACGGTACACCTCACGGTGTTCGTTCTCGGCATTGCAATTTTCCGAAAAGGCAAACGTCCGGCTCCTTGTCCCACAAGGAAGGTGCCAGCCCTGAAAGCTCTTGCTGCTCTTCACTGTCCCCGTGCACCCTATCCACAGGCACAACAGCTTTGGGAATCTGTACTTAGACAGGAACGGTACACCTCACGGTGTTCGTTCTCAGCAGAGCCTCTTTCCGAAAAGGCAAACGTCCGGCTCCTTGTCCCACAAGGAAGGTGCCAGCCCTGAAAGCTCTTGCTGCTCTTCACTGTCCCCGTGCACCCTATCCACAGGCACAACAGCACTGGGGATCTGTGCTTGCCCACAGGCTGCACATCTCACGGCGCTTGTACTCGGCAGACGCTCCTTTCGAAAAGGCAAACGTCCGGCTCCTTGTCCCACAAGGAAGGTGCCAGCCCTGAAAGCTCTTGCTGCTCTTCACTGTCCCCGGGCACCCTATCCACAGGCACAACAGCACTGGGGATCTGTGCTTGCCCACAGGCTGCACATCTCACGGCGCTTGTACTCGGCAGACGCTCCTTCCGAAAAGGCAAACGTCCGGCTCCTTGTCCCACAAGGAAGGTGCCAGCCCTGAAAGCTCTTGCTGCTCTTCACTGTCCCCGTGCACCCTATCCACAGGCACAACAGCACTGGGGATCTGTGCTTGCCCAGGAACGGTACACCTCACGGTGTTCTTTCTCAGCAGAGCCTCTTTCCGAAAAGGCAAACGTCCGGCTCCTTGTCCCACAAGGAAGGTGCCAGCCCTGAAAGCTCTTGCTGCTCTTCACTGTCCCCGTGCAGCCTATGCACAGGCACAACAGCACTGGGGATCTGTGCTTGCCCACAGGCTGCACATCTCACGGCGCTTGTACTCGGCAGACGCTCCTTCCGAAAAGGCAAACGTCCGGCTCCTTCTCCCACAAGGAAGGTGCCAGCCCTGAAAGCTCTTGCTGCTCTTCACTGTCCCCGTGCACCCTATCCACAGGCACAACAGCACTGGGGATCTGTACTTAGACAGGAACGGTACACCTCACGGTGTTCGTTCTCAGCAGAGCCTCTTTCCGAAAAGGCAAACGTCCGGCTCCTTGTCCCACAAGGAAGGTGCCAGCCCTGAAAGCTCTTGCTGCTCTTCACTGTCCCCGTGCACCCTATCCACAGGCACAACAGCACTGGGGATCTGTGCTTGCCCACAGGCTGCACATCTCACGGCGCTTGTACTCAGCAGACACTCCTTCCGAAAAGGCAAACGTCCGGCTCCTTGTCCCACAAGGAAGGTGCCAGCCCAGAAAGCTCTTGCTGCTCTTCACTGTCCCCGTGCACCCTATGCACAGGCACAACAGCACTGGGGATCTGTGCTTGCCCAGGAACGGTACACCTCACGGTGTTCGTTCTCAGCAGAGCCTCTTTCCGAAAAGGCAAACGTCCGGCTCCTTGTCCCACAAGGAAGGTGCCAGCCCTGAAAGCTCTTGCTGCTCTTCACTGTCCCCGTGCAGCCTATGCACAGGCACAACAGCACTGGGGATCTGTACTTAGACAGGAACGGTACACCTCACGGTGTTCGTTCTCAGCAGAGCCTCTTATCGAAAAGGCAAACGTCCGGCTCCTTGTCCCACAAGGAAGGTGCCAGCCCTGAAAGCTCTTGCTGCTCTTCACTGTCCCCGTGCAGCATATGCACAGGCACAACAGCACTGGGGATCTGTGCTTGCCCACAGGCTGCACATCTCACGACGCTTGTACTCGGCAGACGCTCCTTCCGAAAAGGCAAACGTCCGGCTCCTTGTCCCACAAGGAAGGTGCCAGCCCTGAAAGCTCTTGCTGCTCTTCACTGTCCCCGGGCACCCTATCCACAGGCACAACAGCACTGGGGATCTGTGCTTGCCCACAGGCTGCACATCTCACGGCGCTTGTACTCGGCAGACGCTCCTTCCGAAAAGGCAAACGTCCGGCTCCTTGTCCCACAAGGAAGGTGCCAGCCCTGAAAGCTCTTGCTGCTCTTCACTGTCCCCGTGCACCCTATCCACAGGCACAACAGCACTGGGGATCTGTGCTTGCACAGGAACGGTAGCCCTCACGGTGTTCGTTCTCAGCAGAGCCTCTTTCCGAAAAGGCAAACGTCCGGCTCCTTGTCCCACAAGGAAGGTGCCAGCCCTGAAAGCTCTTGCTGCTCTTCACTGTCCCCGTGCAGCCTATGCACAGGCACAACAGCACTGGGGATCTGTGCTTGCCCACAGGCTGCACATCTCACGGCGCTTGTACTCGGCAGACGCTCCTTCCGAAAAGGCAAACGTCCGGCTCCTTGTCCCACAAGGAAGGTGCCAGCCCTGAAAGCTCTTGCTGCTCTTCACTGTCCCCGGGCACCCTATCCACAGGCACAACAGCACTGGGGATCTGTGCTTGCCCACAGGCTGCACATCTCACGGCGCTTGTACTCGGCAGACGCTCCTTCCGAAAAGGCAAACGTCCGGCTCCTTGTCCCACAAGGAAGGTGCCAGCCCTGAAAGCTCTTGCTGCTCTTCACTGTCCCCGTGCACCCTATCCACAGGCACAACAGCACTGGGGATCTGTGCTTGCACAGGAACGGTAGCCCTCACGGTGTTCGTTCTCAGCAGAGCCTCTTTCCGAAAAGGCAAACGTCCGGCTCCTTGTCCCACAAGGAAGGTGCCAGCCCTGAAAGCTCTTGCTGCTCTTCACTGTCCCCGTGCAGCCTATGCACAGGCACAACAGCACTGGGGATCTGTGCTTGCCCACAGGCTGCACATCTCACGGCGCTTGTACTCGGCAGACGCTCCTTCCGAAAAGGCAAACGTCCGGCTCCTTGTCCCACAAGGAAGGTGCCAGCCCTGAAAGCTCTTGCTGCTCTTCACTGTCCCCGTGCACCCTATCCACAGGCACAACAGCACTGGGGATCTGTGCTTAGACAGGAACGGTACACCTCACGGTGTTCTTTCTCAGCAGAGCCTCTTTCCGAAAAGGCAAACGTCCGGCTCCTTCTCCCACAAGGAAGGTGCCAGCCCTGAAAGCTCTTGCTGCTCTTCACTGTCCCCGTGCACCCTATCCACAGGCACAACAGCACTGGGGATCTGTGCTTGCCCACAGGCTGCACATCTCACGGCGCTTGTACTCGGCAGACGCTCCTTTCGAAAAGGCAAACGTCCGGCTCCTTGTCCCACAAGGAAGGTGCCAGCCCTGAAAGCTCTTGCTGCTCTTCACTGTCCCCGTGCACCCTATCCACAGGCACAACAGCACTGGGGATCTGTACTTAGACAGGAACGGTACACCTCACCGTGTTCGTTCTCAGCAGAGCCTCTTATCGAAAAGGCAAACGTCCGGCTCCTTGTCCCACAAGGAAGGTGCCAGCCCTGAAAGCTCTTGCTGCTCTTCACTGTCCCCGTGCAGCATATGCACAGGCACAACAGCACTGGGGATCTGTGCTTGCCCACAGGCTGCACATCTCACGGCGCTTGTACTCGGCAGACGCTCCTTTCGAAAAGGCAAACGTCCGGCTCCTTGTCCCACAAGGAAGGTGCCAGCCCTGAAAGCTCTTGCTGCTCTTCACTGTCCCCGTGCAGCCTATGCACAGGCACAACAGCACTGGGGATCTGTGCTTGCCCACAGGCTGCACATCTCACGGCGCTTGTACTCGGCAGACGCTCCTTCCGAAAAGGCAAACGTCTGGCTCCTTGTCCCACAAGGAAGGTGCCAGCCCTGAAAGCTCTTGCTGCTCTTCACTGTCCCCGTGCACCCTATCCACAGGCACAACAGCACTGGGGATCTGTGCTTGCACAGGAACGGTAGCCCTCACGGTGTTCGTTCTCAGCAGAGCCTCTTTCCGAAAAGGCAAACGTCCGGCTCCTTGTCCCACAAGGAAGGTGCCAGCCCTGAAAGCTCTTGCTGCTCTTCACTGTCCCCGTGCACCCTATCCACAGGCACAACAGCACTGGGGATCTGTACTTAGACAGGAACGGTACACCTCACGGTGTTCGTTCTCAGCAGAGCCTCTTTCCGAAAAGGCAAACGTCCGGCTCCTTGTCCCACAAGGAAGGTGCCAGCCCTGAAAGCTCTTGCTGCTCTTCACTGTCCCCGTGCAGCCTATGCACAGGCACAACAGCACTGGGGATCTGTGCTTGCCCACAGGCTGCACATCTCACGGCGCTTGTACTCGGCAGACGCTCCTTCCGAAAAGGCAAACGTCCGGCTCCTTGTCCCACAAGGAAGGTGCCAGCCCTGAAAGCTCTTGCTGCTCTTCACTGTCCCCGTGCACCCTATCCACAGGCACAACAGCACTGGGGATCTGTGCTTAGACAGGAACGGTACACCTCACGGTGTTCGTTCTCAGCAGAGCCTCTTTCCGAAAAGGCAAACGTCCGGCTCCTTGTCCCACAAGGAAGGTGCCAGCCCTGAAAGCTCTTGCTGCTCTTCACTGTCCCCGGGCACCCTATCCACAGGCACAACAGCACTGGGGATCTGTGCTTGCCCAGGAACGATACACCTCACGGTGTTCGTTCTCAGCAGAGCCTCTTACTGAAAAGGCAAACATCCGGCTCCTTGTCCCACAAGGAAGGTGCCAGCCCTGAAAGCTCTTGCTGCTCTTCACTGTCCCCGTGCAGCCTATGCACAGGCACAACAGCACTGGGGATCTGTGCTTGCCCACAGGCTGCACATCTCACGGCGCTTGTACTCGGCAGACGCTCCTTCCGAAAAGGCAAACGTCCGGCTCCTTGTCCCACAAGGAAGGTGCCAGCCCTGAAAGCTCTTGCAGCTCTTCACTGTCCCCGGGCACCCTATCCACAGGCACAACAGCACTGGGGATCTGTGCTTGCACAGGAACGGTACACCTCACGGTGTTCTTTCTCAGCAGAGCCTCTTTCCGAAAAGGCAAACGTCCGGCTCCTTGTCCCACAAGGAAGGTGCCAGCCCTGAAAGCTCTTGCTGCTCTTCACTGTCCCCGTGCACCCTATCCACAGGCACAACAGCACTGGGGATCTGTGCTTGCCCAGGAACGGTACACCTCACGGTGTTCGTTCTCGGCATTGCAATTTTCCGAAAAGGCAAACGTCCGGCTCCTTGTCCCACAAGGAAGGTGCCAGCCCAGAAAGCTCTTGCTGCTCTTCACTGTCCCCGTGCACCCTATCCACAGGCACAACAGCACTGGGGATCTGTGCTTGCCCAGGAACGATACACCTCACGGTGTTCGTTCTCAGCAGAGCCTCTTACCGAAAAGGCAAATGTCCGGCTCCTTGTCCCACAAGGAAGGTGCCAGCCCTGAAAGCTCTTGCTGCTCTTCACTGTCCCCGTGCACCCTATCCACAGGCACAACAGCTTTGGGAATCTGTACTTAGACAGGAACGGTACACCTCACGGTGTTCGTTCTCAGCAGAGCCTCTTTCCGAAAAGGCAAACGTCCGGCTCCTTGTCCCACGAGGAAGGTGCCAGCCCTGAAAGCTCTTGCTGCTCTTCACTGTCCCCGTGCACCCTATCCACAGGCACAACAGCACTGGGGATCTGTGCTTGCCCACAGGCTGCACATCTCACGGCGCTTGTACTCGGCAGACGCTCCTTCCGAAAAGGCAAACGTCCGGCTCCTTGTCCCACAAGGAAGGTGCCAGCCCTGAAAGCTCTTGCTGCTCTTCACTGTCCCCGTGCACCCTATCCACAGGCACAACAGCACTGGGGATCTGTGCTTGCCCAGGAACGGTACACCTCACGGTGTTCGTTCTCAGCAGAGCCTCTTTCCGAAAAGGCAAACGTCCGGCTCCTTGTCCCACAAGGAAGGTGCCAGCCCTGAAAGCTCTTGCTGCTCTTCACTGTCCCCGGGCACCCTATCCACAGGCACAACAGCACTGGGGATCTGTGCTTGCCCAGGAACGATACACCTCACGGTGTTCGTTCTCAGCAGAGCCTCTTACTGAAAAGGCAAACATCCGGCTCCTTGTCCCACAAGGAAGGTGCCAGCCCTGAAAGCTCTTGCTGCTCTTCACTGTCCCCGTGCAGCCTATGCACAGGCACAACAGCACTGGGGATCTGTGCTTGCCCACAGGCTGCACATCTCACGGCGCTTGTACTCGGCAGACGCTCCTTCCGAAAAGGCAAACGTCCGGCTCCTTGTCCCACAAGGAAGGTGCCAGCCCTGAAAGCTCTTGCAGCTCTTCACTGTCCCCGGGCACCCTATCCACAGGCACAACAGCACTGGGGATCTGTGCTTGCACAGGAACGGTACACCTCACGGTGTTCTTTCTCAGCAGAGCCTCTTTCCGAAAAGGCAAACGTCCGGCTCCTTGTCCCACAAGGAAGGTGCCAGCCCTGAAAGCTCTTGCTGCTCTTCACTGTCCCCGTGCACCCTATCCACAGGCACAACAGCACTGGGGATCTGTGCTTGCCCAGGAACGGTACACCTCACGGTGTTCGTTCTCGGCATTGCAATTTTCCGAAAAGGCAAACGTCCGGCTCCTTGTCCCACAAGGAAGGTGCCAGCCCAGAAAGCTCTTGCTGCTCTTCACTGTCCCCGTGCACCCTATCCACAGGCACAACAGCACTGGGGATCTGTGCTTGCCCAGGAACGATACACCTCACGGTGTTCGTTCTCAGCAGAGCCTCTTACCGAAAAGGCAAATGTCCGGCTCCTTGTCCCACAAGGAAGGTGCCAGCCCTGAAAGCTCTTGCTGCTCTTCACTGTCCCCGTGCACCCTATCCACAGGCACAACAGCTTTGGGAATCTGTACTTAGACAGGAACGGTACACCTCACGGTGTTCGTTCTCAGCAGAGCCTCTTTCCGAAAAGGCAAACGTCCGGCTCCTTGTCCCACGAGGAAGGTGCCAGCCCTGAAAGCTCTTGCTGCTCTTCACTGTCCCCGTGCACCCTATCCACAGGCACAACAGCACTGGGGATCTGTGCTTGCCCACAGGCTGCACATCTCACGGCGCTTGTACTCGGCAGACGCTCCTTCCGAAAAGGCAAACGTCCGGCTCCTTGTCCCACAAGGAAGGTGCCAGCCCTGAAAGCTCTTGCTGCTCTTCACTGTCCCCGTGCACCCTATCCACAGGCACAACAGCACTGGGGATCTGTGCTTAGACAGGAACGGTACACCTCACGGTGTTCGTTCTCAGCAGAGCCTCTTACCGAAAAGGCAAACGTCCGGCTCCTTGTCCCACAAGGAAGGTGCCAGCCCTGAAAGCTCTTGCTGCTTTTCACTGTCCCCGGGCACCCTATCCACAGGCACAACAGCACTGGGGATCTGTGCTTGCCCAGGAACGGTACACCTCACGGTGTTCGTTCTCGGCATTGCAATTTTCCGAAAAGGCAAACGTCCGGCTCCTTGTCCCACAAGGAAGGTGCCAGCCCTGAAAGCTCTTGCTGCTCTTCACTGTCCCCGGGCACCCTATCCACAGGCACAACAGCACTGGGGATCTGTGCTTGCCCACAGGCTGCACATCTCACGGCGCTTGTACTCGGCAGACGCTCCTTCCGAAAAGGCAAACGTCCGGCTCCTTGTCCCACAAGGAAGGTGCCAGCCCTGAAAGCTCTTGCTGCTCTTCACTGTCCCCGGGCACCCTATCCACAGGCACAACAGCACTGGGGATCTGTGCTTGCACAGGAACGGTACACCTCACGGTGTTCGTTCTCAGCAGAGCCTCTTACCGAAAAGGCAAACGTCCGGCTCCTTGTCCCACAAGGAAGGTGCCAGCCCTGAAAGCTCTTGCTGCTCTTCACTGTCCCCGTGCACCCTATCCACAGGCACAACAGCACTGGGGATCTGTACTTAGACAGGAACGGTACACCTCACGGTGTTCGTTCTCAGCAGAGCCTCTTACCGAAAAGGCAAACGTCGGGCTCCTTGTCCCACAAGGAAGGTGCCAGCCCTGAAAGCTCTTGCTGCTCTTCACTGTCCCCGTGCACCCTATCCACAGGCACAACAGCACTGGGGATCTGTGCTTGCCCACAGGCTGCACATCTCACGGCGCTTGTACTCGGCAGACGCTCCTTCCGAAAAGGCAAACGTCCGGCTCCTTGTCCCACAAGGAAGGTGCCAGCCCTGAAAGCTCTTGCTGCTCTTCACTGTCCCCGTGCACCCTATCCACAGGCACAACAGCACTGGGGATCTGTGCTTAGACAGGAACGGTACACCTCACGGTGTTCGTTCTCAGCAGAGCCTCTTTCCGAAAAGGCAAACGTCCGGCTCCTTGTCCCACAAGGAAGGTGCCAGCCCAGAAAGCTCTTGCTGCTCTTCACTGTCCCCGTGCAGCCTATGCACAGGCACAACAGCACTGGGGATCTGTACTTAGACAGGAACGGTACACCTCACGGTGTTCGTTCTCAGCAGAGCCTCTTACCGAAAAGGCAAACATCCGGCTCCTTGTCCCACAAGGAAGGTGCCAGCCCTGAAAGCTCTTGCTGCTCTTCACTGTCCCCGTGCACCCTATCCACAGGCACAACAGCACTGGGGATCTGTGCTTGCCCAGGAACGGTACACCTCACGGTGTTCGTTCTCGGCATTGCAATTTTCCGAAAAGGCAAACGTCCGGCTCCTTGTCCCACAAGGAAGGTGCCAGCCCTGAAAGCTCTTGCTGCTCTTCACTGTCCCCGTGCACCCTATCCACAGGCACAACAGCACTGGGGATCTGTGCTTGCCCACAGGCTGCACATCTCACGGCGCTTGTACTCGGCAGACGCTCCTTCCGAAAAGGCAAACGTCCGGCTCCTTGTCCCACAAGGAAGGTGCCAGCCCTGAAAGCTCTTGCTGCTCTTCACTGTCCCCGGGCACCCTATCCACAGGCACAACAGCACTGGGGATCTGTGCTTGCACAGGAACGGTACACCTCACGGTGTTCGTTCTCAGCAGAGCCTCTTACGGAAAAGGCAAACGTCCGGCTCCTTGTCCCACAAGGAAGGTGCCAGCCCTGAAAGCTCTTGCTGCTCTTCACTGTCCCCGTGCACCCTATCCACAGGCACAACAGCACTGGGGATCTGTGCTTAGACAGGAACGGTACACCTCACGGTGTTCGTTCTCAGCAGAGCCTCTTACCGAAAAGGCAAACGTCCGGCTCCTTGTCCCACAAGGAAGGTGCCAGCCCTGAAAGCTCTTGCTGCTCTTCACTGTCCCCGTGCAGCCTATGCACAGGCACAACAGCACTGGGGATCTGTGCTTGCCCACAGGCTGCACATCTCACGGCGCTTGTACTCGGCAGACGCTCCTTCCGAAAAGGCAAACGTCCGGCTCCTTGTCCCACAAGGAAGGTGCCAGCCCTGAAAGCTCTTGCTGCTCTTCACTGTCCCCGTGCACCCTATCCACAGGCACAACAGCACTGGGGATCTGTGCTTAGACAGGAACGGTACACCTCACGGTGTTCGTTCTCAGCAGAGCCTCTTTCCGAAAAGGCAAACGTCCGGCTCCTTGTCCCACAAGGAAGGTGCCAGCCCAGAAAGCTCTTGCTGCTCTTCACTGTCCCCGTGCAGCCTATGCACAGGCACAACAGCACTGGGGATCTGTACTTAGACAGGAACGGTACACCTCACGGTGTTCGTTCTCAGCAGAGCCTCTTACCGAAAAGGCAAACATCCGGCTCCTTGTCCCACAAGGAAGGTGCCAGCCCTGAAAGCTCTTGCTGCTCTTCACTGTCCCCGTGCACCCTATCCACAGGCACAACAGCACTGGGGATCTGTACTTAGACAGGAACGGTACACCTCACGGTGTTCGTTCTCAGCAGAACCTCTTTCCGAAAAGGCAAACATCCGGTTCCTTGTCCCACAAGGAAGGTGCCAGCCCTGAAAGCTCTTGCTGCTTTTCACTGTCCCCGTGCACCCTATCCACAGGCACAACAGCACTGGGGATCTGTGCTTGCCCAGGAACGGTACACCTCACGGTGTTCGTTCTCGGCATTGCAATTTTCCGAAAAGGCAAACGTCCGGCTCCTTGTCCCACAAGGAAGGTGCCAGCCCAGAAAGCTCTTGCTGCTCTTCACTGTCCCCGTGCACCCTATCCACAGGCACAACAGCACTGGGGATCTGTGCTTGCCCACAGGCTGCACATCTCACGGCGCTTGTACTCGGCAGACGCTCCTTCCGAAAAGGCAAACGTCCGGCTCCTTGTCCCACAAGGAAGGTGCCAGCCCTGAAAGCTCTTGCTGCTCTTCACTGTCCCCGTGCACCCTATCCACAGGCACAACAGCACTGGGGATCTGTGCTTGCCCACAGGCTGCACATCTCACGGCGCTTGTACTCGGCAGACGCTCCTTCCGAAAAGGCAAACGTCCGGCTCCTTGTCCCACAAGGAAGGTGCCAGCCCTGAAAGCTCTTGCTGCTCTTCACTGTCCCCGTGCACCCTATCCACAGGCACAACAGCACTGGGGATCTGTGCTTGCCCAGGAACGGTACACCTCACGGTGTTCTTTCTCAGCAGAGCCTCTTTCCGAAAAGGCAAACGTCCGGCTCCTTGTCCCACAAGGAAGGTGCCAGCCCTGAAAGCTCTTGCTGCTCTTCACTGTCCCCGTGCACCCTATCCACAGGCACAACAGCACTGGGGATCTGTACTTAGACAGGAACGGTACACCTCACGGTGTTCGTTCTCAGCAGAACCTTATTCCGAAAAGGCAAACGTCCGGCTCCTTGTCCCACAAGGAAGGTGCCAGCCCTGAAAGCTCTTGCTGCTCTTCACTGTCCCCGTGCAGCCTATGCACAGGCACAACAGCACTGGGGATCTGTGCTTGCCCACAGGCTGCACATCTCACGGCGCTTGTACTCGGCAGACGCTCCTTCCGAAAAGGCAAACATCCGGCTCCTTGTCCCACAAGGAAGGTGCCAGCCCTGAAAGCTCTTGCTGCTCTTCACTGTCCCCGTGCACCCTATCCACAGGCACAACAGCACTGGGGATCTGTGCTTGCCCAGGAACGATACACCTCACGGTGTTCGTTCTCAGCAGAGCCTCTTACTGAAAAGGCAAACGTCCGGCTCCTTGTCCCACAAGGAAGGTGCCAGCCCTGAAAGCTCTTGCTGCTCTTCACTGTCGTCGTGCAGCCTATGCACAGGCACAACAGCACTGGGGATCTGTGCTTGCCCACAGGCTGCACATCTCACGGCGCTTGTACTCGGCAGACGCTCCTTTCGAAAAGGCAAACGTCCGGCTCCTTGTCCCACAAGGAAGGTGCCAACCCTGAAAGCTCTTGCTGCTCTTCACTGTCCCCGTGCACCCTATCCACAGGCACAACAGCACTGGGGATCTGTGCTTAGACAGGAACGGTACACCTCACGGTGTTCTTTCTCAGCAGAGCCTCTTTCCGAAAAGGCAAACGTCCGGCTCCTTCTCCCACAAGGAAGGTGCCAGCCCTGAAAGCTCTTGCTGCTTTTCACTGTCCCCGTGCACCCTATCCACAGGCACAACAGCACTGGGGATCTGTGCTTGCCCAGGAACGGTACACCTCACGGTGTTCGTTCTCGGCATTGCAATTTTCCGAAAAGGCAAACGTCCGGCTCCTTGTCCCACAAGGAAGGTGCCAGCCCTGAAAGCTCTTGCTGCTCTTCACTGTCCCCGTGCACCCTATCCACAGGCACAACAGCACTGGGGATCTGTGCTTAGACAGGAACGGTACACCTCACGGTGTTCGTTCTCAGCAGAGCCTCTTTCCGAAAAGGCAAACGTCCGGCTCCTTGTCCCACAAGGAAGGTGCCAGCCCTGAAAGCTCTTGCTGCTCTTCACTGTCCCCGTGCACCCTATCCACAGGCACAACAGCACTGGGGATCTGTGCTTGCCCACAGGCTGCACATCTCACGGCGCTTGTACTCGGCAGACGCTCCTTTCGAAAAGGCAAACGTCCGGCTCCTTGTCCCACAAGGAAGGTGCCAGCCCTGAAAGCTCTTGCTGCTCTTCACTGTCCCCGTGCACCCTATCCACAGGCACAACAGCACTGGGGATCTGTGCTTAGACAGGAACGGTACACCTCACGGTGTTCTTTCTCAGCAGAGCCTCTTTCCGAAAAGGCAAACGTCCGGCTCCTTCTCCCACAAGGAAGGTGCCAGCCCTGAAAGCTCTTGCTGCTTTTCACTGTCCCCGTGCACCCTATCCACAGGCACAACAGCACTGGGGATCTGTGCTTGCCCAGGAACGGTACACCTCACGGTGTTCGTTCTCGGCATTGCAATTTTCCGAAAAGGCAAACGTCCGGCTCCTTGTCCCACAAGGAAGGTGCCAGCCCTGAAAGCTCTTGCTGCTCTTCACTGTCCCCGTGCACCCTATCCACAGGCACAACAGCTTTGGGAATCTGTACTTAGACAGGAACGGTACACCTCACGGTGTTCGTTCTCAGCAGAGCCTCTTACCGAAAAGGCAAACGTCCGGCTCCTTGTCCCACAAGGAAGGTGCCAGCCCTGAAAGCTCTTGCTGCTCTTCACTGTCCCCGTGCAGCCTATGCACAGGCACAACAGCACTGGGGATCTGTGCTTGCCCACAGGCTGCACATCTCACGGCGCTTGTACTCAGCAGACGCTCCTTTCGAAAAGGCAAACGTCCGGCTCCTTGTCCCACAAGGAAGGTGCCAGCCCTGAAAGCTCTTGCTGCTCTTCACTGTCCCCGTGCACCCTATCCACAGGCACAACAGCACTGGGGATCTGTGCTTAGACAGGAACGGTACACCTCACGGTGTTCGTTCTCAGCAGAGCCTCTTACCGAAAAGGCAAACGTCCGGCTCCTTGTCCCACAAGGAAGGTGCCAGCCCTGAAAGCTCTTGCTGCTCTTCACTGTCCCCGTGCAGCCTATGCACAGGCACAACAGCACTGGGGATCTGTGCTTGCCTACAGGCTGCACATATCACGGCGCTTGTACTCGGCAGACGCTCCTCCCGAAAAGGTAAACGTCCGGCTCCTTCTCCCACAAGGAAGGCGCCAGCCCTGAAAGCTCTTGCTGCTCTTCACTGTCCCCGTGCACCCTATGCACAGGCACAACAGCACTGGGGATCTGTGCTTGCCCACAGGCTGCACATCTCACGGCGCTTGTACTCAGCAGACGCTCCTTCCGAAAAGGCAAACGTCCGGCTCCTTGTCCCACAAGGAAGGTGCCAGCCCTGAAAGCTCTTGCTGCTTTTCACTGTCCCCGTGCACCCTATCCACAGGCACAACAGCACTGGGGATCTGTGCTTGCCCAGGAACGGTACACCTCACGGTGTTCGTTCTCGGCATTGCAATTTTCCGAAAAGGCAAACGTCCGGCTCCTTGTCCCACAAGGAAGGTGCCAGCCCTGAAAGCTCTTGCTGCTCTTCACTGTCCCCGTGCACCCTATCCACAGGCACAACAGCACTGGGGATCTGTGCTTGCCCAGGAACGGTACACCTCACGGTGTTCGTTCTCGGCATTGCAATTTTCCGAAAAGGCAAACGTCCGGCTCCTTGTCCCACAAGGAATGTGCCAGCCCAGAAAGCTCTTGCTGCTCTTCACTGTCCCCGTGCAGCCTATGCACAGGCACAACAGCACTGGGGATCTGTGCTTGCCCAGGAACGATACACCTCACGGTGTTCGTTCTCAGCAGAGCCTCTTACCGAAAAGGCAAATGTCCGGCTCCTTGTCCCACAAGGAAGGTGCCAGCCCTGAAAGCTCTTGCTGCTCTTCACTGTCCCCGTGCACCCTATCCACAGGCACAACAGCTTTGGGAATCTGTACTTAGACAGGAACGGTACACCTCACGGTGTTCGTTCTCAGCAGAGCCTCTTTCCGAAAAGGCAAACGTCCGGCTCCTTGTCCCACAAGGAAGGTGCCAGCCCTGAAAGCTCTTGCTGCTCTTCACTGTCCCCGTGCACCCTATCCACAGGCACAACAGCACTGGGGATCTGTGCTTGCCCACAGGCTGCACATCTCACGGCGCTTGTACTCGGCAGACGCTCCTTCCGAAAAGGCAAACGTCCGGCTCCTTGTCCCACAAGGAAGGTGCCAGCCCTGAAAGTTCTTGCTGCTCTTCACTGTCCCCGTGCACCCTATCCACAGGCACAACAGCTTTGGGAATCTGTACTTAGACAGGAACGGTACACCTCACGGCGCTTGTACTCGGCAGACGCTCCTTCCGAAAAGGCAAACGTCCGGCTCCTTGTCCCACAAGGAAGGTGCCAGCCCTGAAAGCTCTTGCTGCTCTTCACTGTCCCCGTGCAGCCTATGCACAGGGACAACAGCACTGGGGATCTGTGCTTGCCCACAGGCTGCACATCTCACGGCGCTTGTACTCGGCAGACGCTCCTTCCGAAAAGGCAAACGTCCGGCTCCTTGTCCCACAAGGAAGGTGCCAGCCCTGAAAGCTCTTGCTGCTCTTCACTGTCCCCGGGCACCCTATCCACAGGCACAACAGCACTGGGGATCTGTGCTTGCCCAGGAACGATACACCTCACGGTGTTCGTTCTCAGCAGAGCCTCTTACCGAAAAGGCAAACGTCCGGCTCCTTGTCCCACAAGGAAGGTGCCAGCCCTGAAAGCTCTTGCTGCTCTTCACTGTCCCCGTGCAGCCTATGCACAGGCACAACAGCACTGGGGATCTGTGCTTGCCCACAGGCTGCACATCTCACGGCGCTTGTACTCGGCAGACGCTCCTTTCGAAAAGGCAAACGTCCGGCTCCTTGTCCCACAAGGAAGGTGCCAGCCCTGAAAGCTCTTGCTGCTCTTCACTGTCCCCGTGCAGCCTATGCACAGGCACAACAGCACTGGGGATCTGTGCTTGCCCAGGAACGATACACCTCACGGTGTTCGTTCTCAGCAGAGCCTCTTACCGAAAAGGCAAACGTCCGGCTCCTTCTCCCACAAGGAAGGTGCCAGCCCTGAAAGCTCTTGCTGCTCTTCACTGTCCCCGTGCACCCTATCCACAGGCACAACAGCTTTGGGAATCTGTACTTAGACAGGAACGGTACACCTCACGGTGTTCGTTCTCAGCAGAGCCTCTTACCGAAAAGGCAAACGTCCGGCTCCTTGTCCCACAAGGAAGGTGCCAGCCCTGAAAGCTCTTGCTGCTCTTCACTGTCCCCGTGCACCCTATCCACAGGCACAACAGCACTGGGGATCTGTGCTTGCCCACAGGCTGCACATCTCACGGCGCTTGTACTCGGCAGACGCTCCTTCCGAAAAGGCAAACGTCCGGCTCCTTGTCCCACAAGGAAGGTGCCAGCCCTGAAAGCTCTTGCTGCTCTTCACTGTCCCCGTGCACCCTATCCACAGGCACAACAGCACTGGGGATCTGTGCTTGCACAGGAACGATACACCTCACGGTGTTCGTTCTCAGCAGAGCCTCTTACCGAAAAGGCAAACGTCCGGCTCCTTGTCCCACAAGGAAGGTGCCAGCCCTGAAAGCTCTTGCTGCTCTTCACTGTCCCCGTGCACCCTATCCACAGGCACAACAGCACTGGGGATCTGTGCATGCCCAGGAACGGTACACCTCACGGTGTTCGTTCTCAGCAGAGCCTCTTACCGAAAAGGCAAACGTCCGGCTCCTTGTCCCACAAGGAAGGTGCCAGCCCTGAAAGCTCTTGCTGCTCTTCACTGTCCCCGGGCACCCTATGCACAGGCACAACAGCACTGGGGATCTGTGCTTGCCCACAGGCTGCACATATCACGGCGCTTGTACTCGGCAGACGCTCCTTCCGAAAAGGCAAACGTCCGGCTCCTTGTCCCACAAGGAAGGCCCCAGCCCTGAAAGCTCTTGCTGCTCTTCACTGTCCCCGTGCAGCCTATGCACAGGCACAACAGCACTGGGGATCTGTGCTTGCCCACAGGCTGCACATCTCACGGCGCTTGTACTCGGCAGACGCTCCTTTCGAAAAGGCAAACGTCCGGCTCCTTGTCCCACAAGGAAGGTGCCAGCCCTGAAAGCTCTTGCTGCTTTTCACTGTCCCCGTGCACCCTATCCACAGGCACAACAGCACTGGGGATCTGTGCTTGCCCAGGAACGGTACACCTCACGGTGTTCGTTCTCGGCATTGCAATTTTCCGAAAAGGCAAACGTCCGGCTCCTTGTCCCACAAGGAAGGTGCCAGCCCTGAAAGCTCTTGCTGCTCTTCACTGTCCCCGTGCAGCCTATGCACAGGCACAACAGCACTGGGGATCTGTGCTTGCCCACAGGCTGCACATCTCACGGTGCTTGTACTCGGCAGACGCTCCTTTCGAAAAGGCAAACGTCCGGCTCCTTGTCCCACAAGGAAGGTGCCAGCCCTGAAAGCTCTTGCTGCTCTTCACTGTCCCCGTGCACCCTATCCACAGGCACAACAGCACTGGGGATCTGTGCTTGCCCACAGGCTGCACATCTCACGGCGCTTGTACTCGGCAGACGCTCCTTTCGAAAAGGCAAACGTCCGGCTCCTTGTCCCACAAGGAAGGTGCCAGCCCTGAAAGCTCTTGCTGCTCTTCACTGTCCCCGTGCACCCTATCCACAGGCACAACAGCACTGGGGATCTGTGCTTGCCCAGGAACGATACACCTCACGGTGTTCTTTCTCAGCAGAGCCTCTTTCCGAAAAGGCAAACGTCCGGCTCCTTCTCCCACAAGGAAGGTGCCAGCCCTGAAAGCTCTTGCTGCTCTTCACTGTCCCCGTGCACCCTATCCACAGGCACAACAGCCCTGGGGATCTCTGCTTGCCCAGGAACGGTACACCTCACGGTGTTCGTTCTCGGCATTGCAATTTTCCGAAAAGGCAAACGTCCGGCTCCTTGTCCCACAAGGAAGGTGCCAGCCCTGAAAGCTCTTGCTGCTCTTCACTGTCCCCGTGCACCCTATCCACAGGCACAACAGCACTGGGGATCTGTGCTTGCCCACAGGCTGCACATCTCACGGCGCTTGTACTCGGCAGACGCTCCTTTCGAAAAGGCAAACGTCCGGCTCCTTGTCCCACAAGGAAGGTGCCAGCCCTGAAAGCTCTTGCTGCTCTTCACTGTCCCCGTGCACCCTATCCACAGGCACAACAGCACTGGGGATCTGTGCTTGCCCACAGGCTGCACATCTCACGGCGCTTGTACTCGGCAGACGCTCCTTCCGAAAAGGCAAACGTCCGGCTCCTTGTCCCACAAGGAAGGTGCCAGCCCTGAAAGCTCTTGCTGCTCTTCACTGTCCCCGTGCAGCCTATGCACAGGCACAACAGCACTGGGGATCTGTGCTTGCACAGGAACGGTACACCTCACGGTGTTCTTTCTCAGCAGAGCCTCTTTCCGAAAAGGCAAACGTCCAGCTCCTTGTCCCACAAGGAAGGTGCCAGCCCTGAAAGCTCTTGCTGCTTTTCACTGTCCCCGTGCACCCTATCCACAGGCACAACAGCACTGGGGATCTGTACTTAGACAGGAACGGTACACCTCACGGTGTTCGTTCTCAGCAGAACCTTATTCCGAAAAGGCAAACGTCCGGCTCCTTGTCCCACAAGGAAGGTGCCAGCCCTGAAAGCTCTTGCTGCTCTTCACTGTCCCCGTGCAGCATATGCACAGGCACAACAGCACTGGGGATCTGTGCTTGCCCACAGGCTGCACATCTCACGGCGCTTGTACTCGGCAGACGCTCCTTCCGAAAAGGCAAACGTCCGGCTCCTTGTCCCACAAGGAAGGTGCCAGCCCTGAAAGCTCTTGCTGCTCTTCACTGTCCCCGTGCACCCTATCCACAGGCACAACAGCACTGGGGATCTGTGCTTGCCCAGGAACGATACACCTCACGGTGTTCGTTCTCAGCAGAGCCTCTTACCGAAAAGGCAAACGTCCGGCTCCTTGTCCCACAAGGAAGGTGCCAGCCCTGAAAGCTCTTGCTGCTCTTCACTGTCCCCGTGTACCCTATCCACAGGCACAACAGCACTGGGGATCTGTGCTTGCCCACAGGCTGCACATCTCACGGCGCTTGTACTCGGCAGACGCTCCTTCCGAAAAGGCAAACGTCCGGCTCCTTGTCCCACAAGGAAGGTGCCAGCCCTGAAAGCTCTTGCTGCTCTTCACTGTCCCCGTGCACCCTATCCACAGGCACAACAGCACTGGGGATCTGTGCTTAGACAGGAACGGTACACCTCACGGTGTTCTTTCTCAGCAGAGCCTCTTTCCGAAAAGGCAAACGTCCGGCTCCTTCTCCCACAAGGAAGGTGCCAGCCCTGAAAGCTCTTGCTGCTCTTCACTGTCCCCGTGCACCCTATGCACAGGCACAACAGCACTGGGGATCTGTGCTTGCCCAGGAACGGTACACCTCACGGTGTTCGTTCTCGGCATTGCAATTTTCCGAAAAGGCAAACGTCCGGCTCCTTGTCCCACAAGGAAGGTGCCAGCCCTGAAAGCTCTTGCTGCTCTTCACTGTCCCCGTGCACCCTATCCACAGGCACAACAGCTTTGGGAATCTGTACTTAGACAGGAACGGTACACCTCACGGTGTTCGTTCTCAGCAGAGCCTCTTTCCGAAAAGGCAAACGTCCGGCTCCTTGTCCCACAAGGAAGGTGCCAGCCCTGAAAGCTCTTGCTGCTCTTCACTGTCCCCGTGCAGCCTATGCACAGGCACAACAGCACTGGGGATCTGTGCTTGCCCACAGGCTGCACATCTCATGGCGCTTGTACTCGGCAGACGCTCCTTCCGAAAAGGCAAACGTCCGGCTCCTTGTCCCACAAGGAAGGTGCCAGCCCTGAAAGCTCTTGCTGCTCTTCACTGTCCCCGTGCACCCTATCCACAGGCACAACAGCACTGGGGATCTGTGCTTAGACAGGAACGGTACACCTCACGGTGTTCTTTCTCAGCAGAGCCTCTTTCCGAAAAGGCAAACGTCCGGCTCCTTCTCCCACAAGGAAGGTGCCAGCCCTGAAAGCTCTTGCTGCTTTTCACTGTCCCCGTGCACCCTATCCACAGGCACAACAGCACTGGGGATCTGTGCTTGCCCAGGAACGGTACACCTCACGGTGTTCGTTCTCGGCATTGCAATTTTCCGAAAAGGCAAACGTCCGGCTCCTTGTCCCACAAGGAAGGTGCCAGCCCTGAAAGCTCTTGCTGCTCTTCACTGTCCCCGTGCAGCCTATGCACAGGCACAACAGCACTGGGGATCTGTGCTTGCCCACAGGCTGCACATCTCACGGCGCTTGTACTCGGCAGACGCTCCTTTCGAAAAGGCAAACGTCCGGCTCCTTGTCCCACAAGGAAGGTGCCAGCCCTGAAAGCTCTTGCTGCTCTTCACTGTCCCCGGGCACCCTATGCACAGGCACAACAGCACTGGGGATCTGTGCTTGCCCACAGGCTGCACATCTCACGGCGCTTGTACTCGGCAGACGCTCCTTCCGAAAAGGCAAACGTCCGGCTCCTTGTCCCACAAGGAAGGTGCCAGCCCTGAAAGCTCTTGCTGCTCTTCACTGTCCCCGTGCACCCTATCCACAGGCACAACAGCACTGGGGATCTGTGCTTGCCCAGGAACGGTACACCTCACGGTGTTCTTTCTAAGCAGAGCCTCTTTCCGAAAAGGCAAACGTCCGGCTCCTTGTCCCACAAGGAAGGTGCCAGCCCTGAAAGCTCTTGCTGCTCTTCACTGTCCCCGTGCACCCTATCTACAGGCACAACAGCACTGGGGATCTGTACTTAGACAGGAACGGTACACCTCACGGTGTTCGTTCTCAGCAGAGCCTCTTTCCGAAAAGGCAAACGTCCGGCTCCTTGTCCCACAAGGAAGGTGCCAGCCCTGAAAGCTCTTGCTGCTCTTCACTGTCCCCGTGCAGCCTATGCACAGGCACAACAGCACTGGGGATCTGTGCTTGCCCACAGGCTGCACATCTCACGGCGCTTGTACTCGGCAGACGCTCCTTCCGAAAAGGCAAACGTCCGGCTCCTTGTCCCACAAGGAAGGTGCCAGCCCTGAAAGCTCTTGCTGCTCTTCACTGTCCCCGTGCACCCTATCCACAGGCACAACAGCACTGGGGATCTGTGCTTGCCCAGGAACGGTACACCTCACGGTGTTCGTTCTCAGCAGAGCCTCTTTCCGAAAAGGCAAACGTCCGGCTCCTTGTCCCACAAGGAAGGTGCCAGCCCTGAAAGCTCTTGCTGCTCTTCACTGTCCCCGTGCAGCCTATGCACAGGCACAACAGCACTGGGGATCTGTGCTTGCCCACAGGCTGCACATCTCACGGCGCTTGTACTCGGCAGACGCTCCTTTCGAAAAGGCAAACGTCCGGCTCCTTGTCCCACAAGGAAGGTGCCAGCCCTGAAAGCTCTTGCTGCTCTTCACTGTCCCCGGGCACCCTATGCACAGGCACAACAGCACTGGGGATCTGTGCTTGCCCACAGGCTGCACATCTCACGGCGCTTGTACTCGGCAGACGCTCCTTCCGAAAAGGCAAACGTCCGGCTCCTTGTCCCACAAGGAAGGTGCCAGCCCTGAAAGCTCTTGCTGCTCTTCACTGTCCCCGTGCACCCTATCCACAGGCACAACAGCACTGGGGATCTGTGCTTGCCCAGGAACGGTACACCTCACGGTGTTCTTTCTAAGCAGAGCCTCTTTCCGAAAAGGCAAACGTCCGGCTCCTTGTCCCACAAGGAAGGTGCCAGCCCTGAAAGCTCTTGCTGCTCTTCACTGTCCCCGTGTACCCTATCTACAGGCACAACAGCACTGGGGATCTGTACTTAGACAGGAACGGTACACCTCACGGTGTTCGTTCTCAGCAGAGCCTCTTTCCGAAAAGGCAAACGTCCGGCTCCTTGTCCCACAAGGAAGGTGCCAGCCCTGAAAGCTCTTGCTGCTCTTCACTGTCCCCGTGCAGCCTATGCACAGGCACAACAGCACTGGGGATCTGTGCTTGCCCACAGGCTGCACATCTCACGGCGCTTGTACTCGGCAGACGCTCCTTCCGAAAAGGCAAACGTCCGGCTCCTTGTCCCACAAGGAAGGTGCCAGCCCTGAAAGCTCTTGCTGCTCTTCACTGTCCCCGTGCACCCTATCCACAGGCACAACAGCACTGGGGATCTGTGCTTGCCCAGGAACGGTACACCTCACGGTGTTCGTTCTCAGCAGAGCCTCTTTCCGAAAAGGCAAACGTCCGGCTCCTTGTCCCACAAGGAAGGTGCCAGCCCTGAAAGCTCTTGCTGCTCTTCACTGTCCCCGTGCAGCCTATGCACAGGCACAACAGCACTGGGGATCTGTGCTTGCCCACAGGCTGCACATCTCACGGCGCTTGTACTCGGCAGACGCTCCTTTCGAAAAGGCAAACGTCCGGCTCCTTGTCCCACAAGGAAGGTGCCAGCCCTGAAAGCTCTTGCTGCTCTTCACTGTCCCCGTGCACCCTATCCACAGGCACAACAGCACTGGGGATCTGTGCTTGCACAGGAAAGGTACACCTCACGGTGTTCTTAGTCAGCAGAGCCTCTTTCCGAAAAGGCAAACGTCCGGCTCCTTGTCCCACAAGGAAGGTGCCAGCCCTGAAAGCTCTTGCTGCTCTTCACTGTCCCCGTGCACCCTATCCACAGGCACAACAGCACTGGGGATCTGTGCTTGCCCAGGAACGATACACCTCACGGTGTTCGTTCTCAGCAGAGCCTCTTTCCGAAAAGGCAAACGTCCGGCTCCTTGTCCCACAAGGAAGGTGCCAGCCCTGAAAGCTCTTGCTGCTCTTCACTGTCCCCGGGCACCCTATCCACAGGCACAACAGCACTGGGGATCTGTGCTTGCCCACAGGCTGCACATCTCACGGCGCTTGTACTCGGCAGACGCTCCTTCCGAAAAGGCAAACGTCCGGCTCCTTGTCCCACAAGGAAGGTGCCAGCCCTGAAAGCTCTTGCTGCTCTTCACTGTCCCCGTGCACCCTATCCACAGGCACAACAGCACTGGGGATCTGTGCTTGCCCAGGAACGATACACCTCACGGTGTTCGTTCTCAGCAGAGCCTCTTACCGAAAAGGCAAACGTCCGGCTCCTTGTCCCACAAGGAAGGTGCCAGCCCTGAAAGCTCTTGCTGCTCTTCACTGTCCCCGTGCACCCTATCCACAGGCACAACAGCACTGGGGATCTGTGCTTGCCCACAGGCTGCACATCTCACGGCGCTTGTACTCGGCAGACGCTCCTTCCGAAAAGGCAAACGTCCGGCTCCTTGTCCCACAAGGAAGGTGCCAGCCCTGAAAGCTCTTGCTGCTCTTCACTGTCCCCGTGCACCCTATCCACAGGCACAACAGCACTGGGGATCTGTGCTTAGACAGGAACGGTACACCTCACGGTGTTCTTTCTCAGCAGAGCCTCTTTCCGAAAAGGCAAACGTCCGGCTCCTTGTCCCACAAGGAAGGTGCCAGCCCTGAAAGCTCTTGCTGCTCTTCACTGTCCCCGTGCACCCTATCCACAGGCACAACAGCACTGGGGATCTGTGCTTGCACAGGAAAGGTACACCTCACGGTGTTCGTTCTCAGCAGAGCCTCTTTCCGAAAAGGCAAACGTCCGGCTCCTTGTCCCACAAGGAAGGTGCCAGCCCTGAAAGCTCTTGCTGCTCTTCACTGTCCCCGTGCACCCTATCCACAGGCACAACAGCACTGGGGATCTGTGCTTGCCCAGGAACGAAACACCTCACGGTGTTCGTTCTCAGCAGAGCCTCTTTCCGAAAAGGCAAACGTCCGGCTCCTTGTCCCACAAGGAAGGTGCCAGCCCAGAAAGCTCTTGCTGCTCTTCACTGTCCCCGGGCACCCTATCCACAGGCACAACAGCACTGGGGATCTGTGCTTGCCCACAGGCTGCACATCTCACGGCGCTTGTACTCGGCAGACGCTCCTTCCGAAAAGGCAAACGTCCGGCTCCTTGTCCCACAAGGAAGGTGCCAGCCCTGAAAGCTCTTGCTGCTCTTCACTGTCCCCGTGCACCCTATCCACAGGCACAACAGCACTGGGGATCTGTGCTTGCCCAGGAACGATACACCTCACGGTGTTCGTTCTCAGCAGAGCCTCTTACCGAAAAGGCAAACGTCCGGCTCCTTGTCCCACAAGGAAGGTGCCAGCCCTGAAAGCTCTTGCTGCTCTTCACTGTCCCCGTGCACCCTATCCACAGGCACAACAGCACTGGGGATCTGTGCTTGCCCACAGGCTGCACATCTCACGGCGCTTGTACTCGGCAGACGCTCCTTCCGAAAAGGCAAACGTCCGGCTCCTTGTCCCACAAGGAAGGTGCCAGCCCTGAAAGCTCTTGCTGCTCTTCACTGTCCCCGTGCACCCTATCCACAGGCACAACAGCACTGGGGATCTGTGCTTAGACAGGAACGGTACACCTCACGGTGTTCTTTCTCAGCAGAGCCTCTTTCCGAAAAGGCAAACGTCCGGCTCCTTCTCCCACAAGGAAGGTGCCAGCCCTGAAAGCTCTTGCTGCTTTTCACTGTCCCCGTGCACCCTATCCACAGGCACAACAGCACTGGGGATCTGTGCTTGCCCAGGAACGGTACACCTCACGGTGTTCGTTCTCGGCATTGCAATTTTCCGAAAAGGCAAACGTCCGGCTCCTTGTCCCACAAGGAAGGTGCCAGCCCTGAAAGCTCTTGCTGCTCTTCACTGTCCCCGTGCACCCTATCCACAGGCACAACAGCTTTGGGAATCTGTACTTAGACAGGAACGGTACACCTCACGGTGTTCGTTCTCAGCAGAGCCTCTTTCCGAAAAGGCAAACATCCGGCTCCTTGTCCCACAAGGAAGGTGCCAGCCCTGAAAGCTCTTGCTGCTCTTCACTGTCCCCGTGCAGCCTATGCACAGGCACAACAGCACTGGGGATCTGTGCTTGCCCACAGGCTGCACATCTCACGGCGCTTGTACTCGGCAGACGCTCCTTCCGAAAAGGCAAACGTCCGGCTCCTTGTCCCACAAGGAAGGTGCCAGCCCTGAAAGCTCTTGCTGCTCTTCACTGTCCCCGGGCACCCTATCCACAGGCACAACAGCACTGGGGATCTGTGCTTGCCCACAGGCTGCACATCTCACGGCGCTTGTACTCGGCAGACGCTCCTTTCGAAAAGGCAAACGTCCGGCTCCTTGTCCCACAAGGAAGGTGCCAGCCCTGAAAGCTCTTGCTGCTCTTCACTGTCCCCGTGCACCCTATCCACAGGCACAACAGCACTGGGGATCTGTGCTTGCCCAGGAACGGTACACCTCACGGTGTTCTTTCTCAGCAGAGCCTCTTTCCGAAAAGGCAAACGTCCGGCTCCTTGTCCCACAAGGAAGGTGCCAGCCCTGAAAGCTCTTGCTGCTCTTCACTGTCCCCGTGCACCCTATCCACAGGCACAACAGCACTGGGGATCTGTGCTTGCCCACAGGCTGCACATCTCACGGCGCTTGTACTCGGCAGACGCTCCTTCCGAAAAGGCAAACGTCCGGCTCCTTGTCCCACAAGGAAGGTGCCAGCCCTGAAAGCTCTTGCTGCTCTTCACTGTCCCCGTGCACCCTATCCACAGGCACAACAGCACTGGGGATCTGTACTTAGACAGGAACGGTACACCTCACGGTGTTCGTTCTCAGCAGAGCCTCTTTCCGAAAAGGCAAACGTCCGGCTCCTTGTCCCACAAGGAAGGTGCCAGCCCTGAAAGCTCTTGCTGCTCTTCACTGTCCCCGTGCAGCCTATGCACAGGCACAACAGCACTGGGGATCTGTGCTTGCCCACAGGCTGCACATCTCACGGCGCTTGTACTCGGCAGACGCTCCTTCCGAAAAGGCAAACGTCCGGCTCCTTGTCCCACAAGGAAGGTGCCAGCCCTGAAAGCTCTTGCTGCTCTTCACTGTCCCCGTGCACCCTATCCACAGGCACAACAGCACTGGGGATCTGTGCTTGCCCAGGAACGATACACCTCACGGTGTTCGTTCTCAGCAGAGCCTCTTACTGAAAAGGCAAACGTCCGGCTCCTTGTCCCACAAGGAAGGTGCCAGCCCTGAAAGCTCTTGCTGCTCTTCACTGTCCCCGTGCAGCCTATGCACAGGCACAACAGCACTGGGGATCTGTGCTTGCCCACAGGCTGCACATCTCACGGCGCTTGTACTCGGCAGACGCTCCTTCCGAAAAGGCAAACGTCCGGCTCCTTGTCCCACAAGGAAGGTGCCAGCCCTGAAAGCTCTTGCTGCTCTTCACTGTCCCCGTGCACCCTATCCACAGGCACAACAGCACTGGGGATCTGTGCTTAGACAGGAACGGTACACCTCACGGTGTTCTTTCTCAGCAGAGCCTCTTTCCGAAAAGGCAAACGTCCGGCTCCTTCTCCCACAAGGAAGGTGCCAGCCCTGAAAGCTCTTGCTGCTCTTCACTGTCCCCGTGCACCCTATCCACAGGCACAACAGCACTGGGGATCTGTGCTTGCCCACAGGCTGCACATCTCACGGCGCTTGTACTCGGCAGACGCTCCTTTCGAAAAGGCAAACGTCCGGCTCCTTGTCCCACAAGGAAGGTGCCAGCCCTGAAAGCTCTTGCTGCTCTTCACTGTCCCCGTGCACCCTATCCACAGGCACAACAGCACTGGGGATCTGTGCTTAGACAGGAACGGTACACCTCACGGTGTTCATTCTCAGCAGAGCCTCTTACCGAAAAGGCAAACGTCCGGCTCCTTGTCCCACAAGGAAGGTGCCAGCCCTGAAAGCTCTTGCTGCTCTTCACTGTCCCCGTGCACCCTATGCACAGGCACAACAGCACTGGGGATCTGTGCTTGCCCACAGGCTGCACATATCACGGCGCTTGTACTCGGCAGACGCTCCTTCCGAAAAGGCAAACGTCCGGCTCCTTGTCCCACAAGGAAGGCCCCAGCCCTGAAAGCTCTTGCTGCTCTTCACTGTCCCCGTGCAGCCTATGCACAGGCACAACAGCACTGGGGATCTGTGCTTGCCCGCAGGCTGCACATCTCACGGCGCTTGTACTCGGCAGACGCTCCTTCCGAAAAGGCAAACGTCCGGCTCCTTGTCCCACAAGGAAGGTGCCAGCCCTGAAAGCTCTTGCTGCTTTTCACTGTCCCCGTGCACCCTATCCACAGGCACAACAGCACTGGGGATCTGTGCTTGCCCAGGAACGATACACCTCACGGTGTTCGTTCTCAGCAGAGCCTCTTACCGAAAAGGCAAACGTCCGGCTCCTTGTCCCACAAGGAAGGTGCCAGCCCTGAAAGCTCTTGCTGCTCTTCACTGTCCCCGTGCACCCTATCCACAGGCACAACAGCACTGGGGATCTGTGCTTGCCCAGGAACGATACACCTCACGGTGTTCGTTCTCAGCAGAGCCTCTTACCGAAAAGGCAAACGTCCGGCTCCTTGTCCCACAAGGAAGGTGCCAGCCCTGAAAGCTCTTGCTGCTCTTCACTGTCCCCGTGCACCCTATCCACAGGCACAACAGCACTGGGGATCTGTGCTTAGACAGGAACGGTACACCTCACGGTGTTCTTTCTCAGCAGAGCCTCTTTCCGAAAAGGCAAACGTCCGGCTCCTTGTCCCACAAGGAAGGTGCCAGCCCTGAAAGCTCTTGCTGCTTTTCACTGTCCCCGTGCACCCTATCCACAGGCACAACAGCCCTGGGGATCTCTGCTTGCCCAGGAACGGTACACCTCACGGTGTTCGTTCTCGGCATTGCAATTTTCCGAAAAGGCAAACGTCCGGCTCCTTGTCCCACAAGGAAGGTGCCAGCCCTGAAAGCTCTTGCTGCTCTTCACTGTCCCCGTGCACCCTATCCACAGGCACAACAGCACTGGGGATCTGTGCTTGCCCACAGGCTGCACATCTCACGGCGCTTGTACTCGGCAGACGCTCCTTTCGAAAAGGCAAACGTCCGGCTCCTTGTCCCACAAGGAAGGTGCCAGCCCTGAAAGCTCTTGCTGCTCTTCACTGTCCCCGTGCACCCTATCCACAGGCACAACAGCACTGGGGATCTGTGCTTGCCCACAGGCTGCACATCTCACGGCGCTTGTACTCGGCAGACGCTCCTTCCGAAAAGGCAAACGTCCGGCTCCTTGTCCCACAAGGAAGGTGCCAGCCCTGAAAGCTCTTGCTGCTCTTCACTGTCCCCGTGCACCCTATCCACAGGCAAAACAGCACTGGGGATCTGTGCTTGCACAGGAACGGTACACCTCACGGTGTTCTTTCTCAGCAGAGCCTCTTTCCGAAAAGGCAAACGTCCAGCTCCTTGTCCCACAAGGAAGGTGCCAGCCCTGAAAGCTCTTGCTGCTCTTCACTGTCCCCGTGCACCCTATCCACAGGCACAACAGCACTGGGGATCTGTACTTAGACAGGAACGGTACACCTCACGGTGTTCGTTCTCAGCAGAACCTTATTCCGAAAAGGCAAACGTCCGGCTCCTTGTCCCACAAGGAAGGTGCCAGCCCTGAAAGCTCTTGCTGCTCTTCACTGTCCCCGTGCACCCTATCCACAGGCACAACAGCACTGGGGATCTGTGCTTGCCCACAGGCTGCACATCTCACGGCGCTTGTACTCGGCAGACGCTCCTTCCGAAAAGGCAAACGTCCGGCTCCTTGTCCCACAAGGAAGGTGCCAGCCCTGAAAGCTCTTGCTGCTCTTCACTGTCCCCGTGCACCCTATCCACAGGCACAACAGCACTGGGGATCTGTGCTTGCCCAGGAACGATACACCTCACGGTGTTCGTTCTCAGCAGAGCCTCTTACCGAAAAGGCAAACGTCCGGCTCCTTGTCCCACAAGGAAGGTGCCAGCCCTGAAAGCTCTTGCTGCTCTTCACTGTCCCCGTGCAGCCTATGCACAGGCACAACAGCACTGGGGATCTGTGCTTGCCCACAGGCTGCACATCTCACGGCGCTTGTACTCGGCAGACGCTCCTTCCGAAAAGGCAAACGTCCGGCTCCTTGTCCCACAAGGAAGGTGCCAGCCCTGAAAGCTCTTGCTGCTCTTCACTGTCCCCGTGCACCCTATCCACAGGCACAACAGCACTGGGGATCTGTGCTTAGACAGGAACGGTACACCTCACGGTGTTCTTTCTCAGCAGAGCCTCTTTCCGAAAAGGCAAACGTCCGGCTCCTTCTCCCACAAGGAAGGTGCCAGCCCTGAAAGCTCTTGCTGCTCTTCACTGTCCCCGTGCACCCTATCCACAGGCACAACAGCACTGGGGATCTGTGCTTGCCCAGGAACGGTACACCTCACGGTGTTCGTTCTCGGCATTGCAATTTTCCGAAAAGGCAAACGTCCGGCTCCTTGTCCCACAAGGAAGGTGCCAGCCCTGAAAGCTCTTGCTGCTCTTCACTGTCCCCGTGCACCCTATCCACAGGCACAACAGCTTTGGGAATCTGTACTTAGACAGGAACGGTACACCTCACGGTGTTCGTTCTCAGCAGAGCCTCTTTCCGAAAAGGCAAACGTCCGGCTCCTTGTCCCACAAGGAAGGTGCCAGCCCTGAAAGCTCTTGCTGCTCTTCACTGTCCCCGTGCACCCTATCCACAGGCACAACAGCACTGGGGATCTGTGCTTGCCCACAGGCTGCACATCTCACGGCGCTTGTACTCGGCAGACGCTCATTTCGAAAAGGCAAACGTCCGGCTCCTTGTCCCACAAGGAAGGTGCCAGCCCTGAAAGCTCTTGCTGCTCTTCACTGTCCCCGGGCACCCTATCCACAGGCACAACAGCACTGGGGATCTGTGCTTGCCCACAGGCTGCACATCTCACGGCGCTTGTACTCGGCAGACGCTCCTTCCGAAAAGGCAAACGTCCGGCTCCTTGTCCCACAAGGAAGGTGCCAGCCCTGAAAGCTCTTGCTGCTCTTCACTGTCCCCGTGCACCCTATCCACAGGCACAACAGCACTGGGGATCTGTGCTTGCCCAGGAACGGTACACCTCACGGTGTTCTTTCTCAGCAGAGCCTCTTTCCGAAAAGGCAAACGTCCGGCTCCTTGTCCCACAAGGAAGGTGCCAGCCCTGAAAGCTCTTGCTGCTCTTCACTGTCCCCGTGCACCCTATCCACAGGCACAACAGCACTGGGGATCTGTACTTAGACAGGAACGGTACACCTCACGGTGTTCGTTCTCAGCAGAGCCTCTTTCCGAAAAGGCAAACGTCCGGCTCCTTGTCCCACAAGGAAGGTGCCAGCCCTGAAAGCTCTTGCTGCTCTTCACTGTCCCCGTGCAGCCTATGCACAGGCACAACAGCACTGGGGATCTGTGCTTGCCCACAGGCTGCACATCTCACGGCGCTTGTACTCGGCAGACGCTCCTTTCGAAAAGGCAAACGTCCGGCTCCTTGTCCCACAAGGAAGGTGCCAGCCCTGAAAGCTCTTGCTGCTCTTCACTGTCCCCGTGCACCCTATCCACAGGCACAACAGCACTGGGGATCTGTGCTTGCACAGGAAAGGTACACCTCACGGTGTTCTTTCTCAGCAGAGCCTCTTTCCGAAAAGGCAAACGTCCGGCTCCTTGTCCCACAAGGAAGGTGCCAGCCCTGAAAGCTCTTGCTGCTCTTCACTGTCCCCGTGCACCCTATCCACAGGCACAACAGCACTGGGGATCTGTGCTTGCCCACAGGCTGCACATCTCACGGTGCTTGTACTCGGCAGACGCTCCTTTCGAAAAGGCAAACGTCCGGCTCCTTGTCCCACAAGGAAGGTGCCAGCCCTGAAAGCTCTTGCTGCTCTTCACTGTCCCCGTGCACCCTATCCACAGGCACAACAGCACTGGGGATCTGTGCTTGCCCACAGGCTGCACATCTCACGGCGCTTGTACTCGGCAGACGCTCCTTTCGAAAAGGCAAACGTCCGGCTCCTTGTCCCACAAGGAAGGTGCCAGCCCTGAAAGCTCTTGCTGCTCTTCACTGTCCCCGTGCACCCTATCCACAGGCACAACAGCACTGGGGATCTGTGCTTGCCCAGGAACGATACACCTCACGGTGTTCGTTCTCAGCAGAGCCTCTTACCGAAAAGGCAAACGTCCGGCTCCTTGTCCCACAAGGAAGGTGCCAGCCCTGAAAGCTCTTGCTGCTCTTCACTGTCCCCGTGCACCCTATCCACAGGCACAACAGCACTGGGGATCTGTGCTTGCCCAGGAACGATACACCTCACGGTGTTCGTTCTCAGCAGAGCCTCTTACCGAAAAGGCAAACGTCCGGCTCCTTGTCCCACAAGGAAGGTGCCAGCCCTGAAAGCTCTTGCTGCTCTTCACTGTCCCCGTGCAGCCTATGCACAGGCACAACAGCACTGGGGATCTGTGCTTAGACAGGAACGGTACACCTCACGGTGTTCTTTCTCAGCAGAGCCTCTTTCCGAAAAGGCAAACGTCCGGCTCCTTGTCCCACAAGGAAGGTGCCAGCCCTGAAAGCTCTTGCTGCTTTTCACTGTCCCCGTGCACCCTATCCACAGGCACAACAGCCCTGGGGATCTCTGCTTGCCCAGGAACGGTACACCTCACGGTGTTCGTTCTCGGCATTGCAATTTTCCGAAAAGGCAAACGTCCGGCTCCTTGTCCCACAAGGAAGGTGCCAGCCCTGAAAGCTCTTGCTGCTCTTCACTGTCCCCGTGCACCCTATCCACAGGCACAACAGCACTGGGGATCTGTGCTTGCCCACAGGCTGCACATCTCACGGCGCTTGTACTCGGCAGACGCTCCTTTCGAAAAGGCAAACGTCCGGCTCCTTGTCCCACAAGGAAGGTGCCAGCCCTGAAAGCTCTTGCTGCTCTTCACTGTCCCCGTGCACCCTATCCACAGGCACAACAGCACTGGGGATCTGTGCTTGCCCACAGGCTGCACATCTCACGGCGCTTGTACTCGGCAGACGCTCCTTCCGAAAAGGCAAACGTCCGGCTCCTTGTCCCACAAGGAAGGTGCCAGCCCTGAAAGCTCTTGCTGCTCTTCACTGTCCCCGTGCACCCTATCCACAGGCAAAACAGCACTGGGGATCTGTGCTTGCACAGGAACGGTACACCTCACGGTGTTCTTTCTCAGCAGAGCCTCTTTCCGAAAAGGCAAACGTCCAGCTCCTTGTCCCACAAGGAAGGTGCCAGCCCTGAAAGCTCTTGCTGCTCTTCACTGTCCCCGTGCACCCTATCCACAGGCACAACAGCACTGGGGATCTGTACTTAGACAGGAACGGTACACCTCACGGTGTTCGTTCTCAGCAGAACCTTATTCCGAAAAGGCAAACGTCCGGCTCCTTGTCCCACAAGGAAGGTGCCAGCCCTGAAAGCTCTTGCTGCTCTTCACTGTCCCCGTGCACCCTATCCACAGGCACAACAGCACTGGGGATCTGTGCTTGCCCACAGGCTGCACATCTCACGGCGCTTGTACTCGGCAGACGCTCCTTCCGAAAAGGCAAACGTCCGGCTCCTTGTCCCACAAGGAAGGTGCCAGCCCTGAAAGCTCTTGCTGCTCTTCACTGTCCCCGTGCACCCTATCCACAGGCACAACAGCACTGGGGATCTGTGCTTGCCCAGGAACGATACACCTCACGGTGTTCGTTCTCAGCAGAGCCTCTTACCGAAAAGGCAAACGTCCGGCTCCTTGTCCCACAAGGAAGGTGCCAGCCCTGAAAGCTCTTGCTGCTCTTCACTGTCCCCGTGCAGCCTATGCACAGGCACAACAGCACTGGGGATCTGTGCTTGCCCACAGGCTGCACATCTCACGGCGCTTGTACTCGGCAGACGCTCCTTCCGAAAAGGCAAACGTCCGGCTCCTTGTCCCACAAGGAAGGTGCCAGCCCTGAAAGCTCTTGCTGCTCTTCACTGTCCCCGTGCACCCTATCCACAGGCACAACAGCACTGGGGATCTGTGCTTAGACAGGAACGGTACACCTCACGGTGTTCTTTCTCAGCAGAGCCTCTTTCCGAAAAGGCAAACGTCCGGCTCCTTCTCCCACAAGGAAGGTGCCAGCCCTGAAAGCTCTTGCTGCTCTTCACTGTCCCCGTGCACCCTATCCACAGGCACAACAGCACTGGGGATCTGTGCTTGCCCAGGAACGGTACACCTCACGGTGTTCGTTCTCGGCATTGCAATTTTCCGAAAAGGCAAACGTCCGGCTCCTTGTCCCACAAGGAAGGTGCCAGCCCTGAAAGCTCTTGCTGCTCTTCACTGTCCCCGTGCACCCTATCCACAGGCACAACAGCTTTGGGAATCTGTACTTAGACAGGAACGGTACACCTCACGGTGTTCGTTCTCAGCAGAGCCTCTTTCCGAAAAGGCAAACGTCCGGCTCCTTGTCCCACAAGGAAGGTGCCAGCCCTGAAAGCTCTTGCTGCTCTTCACTGTCCCCGTGCACCCTATCCACAGGCACAACAGCACTGGGGATCTGTGCTTGCCCACAGGCTGCACATCTCACGGCGCTTGTACTCGGCAGACGCTCATTTCGAAAAGGCAAACGTCCGGCTCCTTGTCCCACAAGGAAGGTGCCAGCCCTGAAAGCTCTTGCTGCTCTTCACTGTCCCCGGGCACCCTATCCACAGGCACAACAGCACTGGGGATCTGTGCTTGCCCACAGGCTGCACATCTCACGGCGCTTGTACTCGGCAGACGCTCCTTCCGAAAAGGCAAACGTCCGGCTCCTTGTCCCACAAGGAAGGTGCCAGCCCTGAAAGCTCTTGCTGCTCTTCACTGTCCCCGTGCACCCTATCCACAGGCACAACAGCACTGGGGATCTGTGCTTGCCCAGGAACGGTACACCTCACGGTGTTCTTTCTCAGCAGAGCCTCTTTCCGAAAAGGCAAACGTCCGGCTCCTTGTCCCACAAGGAAGGTGCCAGCCCTGAAAGCTCTTGCTGCTCTTCACTGTCCCCGTGCACCCTATCCACAGGCACAACAGCACTGGGGATCTGTACTTAGACAGGAACGGTACACCTCACGGTGTTCGTTCTCAGCAGAGCCTCTTTCCGAAAAGGCAAACGTCCGGCTCCTTGTCCCACAAGGAAGGTGCCAGCCCTGAAAGCTCTTGCTGCTCTTCACTGTCCCCGTGCAGCCTATGCACAGGCACAACAGCACTGGGGATCTGTGCTTGCCCACAGGCTGCACATCTCACGGCGCTTGTACTCGGCAGACGCTCCTTTCGAAAAGGCAAACGTCCGGCTCCTTGTCCCACAAGGAAGGTGCCAGCCCTGAAAGCTCTTGCTGCTCTTCACTGTCCCCGTGCACCCTATCCACAGGCACAACAGCACTGGGGATCTGTGCTTGCACAGGAAAGGTACACCTCACGGTGTTCTTTCTCAGCAGAGCCTCTTTCCGAAAAGGCAAACGTCCGGCTCCTTGTCCCACAAGGAAGGTGCCAGCCCTGAAAGCTCTTGCTGCTCTTCACTGTCCCCGTGCACCCTATCCACAGGCACAACAGCACTGGGGATCTGTGCTTGCCCAGGAACGATACACCTCACGGTGTTCTTTCTCAGCAGAGCCTCTTTCCGAAAAGGCAAACGTCCGGCTCCTTGTCCCACAAGGAAGGTGCCAGCCCTGAAAGCTCTTGCTGCTCTTCACTGTCCCCGTGCACCCTATCCACAGGCACAACAGCACTGGGGATCTGTGCTTGCCCACAGGCTGCACATCTCACGGCGCTTGTACTCGGCAGACGCTCCTTCCGAAAAGGCAAACGTCCGGCTCCTTGTCCCACAAGGAAGGTGCCAGCCCTGAAAGCTCTTGCTGCTCTTCACTGTCCCCGTGCACCCTATCCACAGGCACAACAGCACTGGGGATCTGTGCTTGCCCAGGAACGATACACCTCACGGTGTTCGTTCTCAGCAGAGCCTCTTACCGAAAAGGCAAACGTCCGGCTCCTTGTCCCACAAGGAAGGTGCCAGCCCTGAAAGCTCTTGCTGCTCTTCACTGTCCCCGTGCAGCCTATGCACAGGCACAACAGCACTGGGGATCTGTGCTTGCCCACAGGCTGCACATCTCACGGCGCTTGTACTCGGCAGACGCTCCTTCCGAAAAGGCAAACGTCCGGCTCCTTGTCCCACAAGGAAGGTGCCAGCCCTGAAAGCTCTTGCTGCTCTTCACTGTCCCCGTGCACCCTATCCACAGGCACAACAGCACTGGGGATCTGTGCTTAGACAGGAACGGTACACCTCACGGTGTTCTTTCTCAGCAGAGCCTCTTTCCGAAAAGGCAAACGTCCGGCTCCTTCTCCCACAAGGAAGGTGCCAGCCCTGAAAGCTCTTGCTGCTCTTCACTGTCCCCGTGCACCCTATCCACAGGCACAACAGCACTGGGGATCTGTGCTTGCCCAGGAACGGTACACCTCACGGTGTTCGTTCTCGGCATTGCAATTTTCCGAAAAGGCAAACGTCGGGCTCCTTGTCCCACAAGGAAGGTGCCAGCCCTGAAAGCTCTTGCTGCTCTTCACTGTCCCCGTGCACCCTATCCACAGGCACAACAGCTTTGGGAATCTGTACTTAGACAGGAACGGTACACCTCACGGTGTTCGTTCTCAGCAGAGCCTCTTTCCGAAAAGGCAAACGTCCGGCTCCTTGTCCCACAAGGAAGGTGCCAGCCCTGAAAGCTCTTGCTGCTCTTCACTGTCCCCGTGCACCCTATCCACAGGCACAACAGCACTGGGGATCTGTGCTTGCCCACAGGCTGCACATCTCACGGCGCTTGTACTCGGCAGACGCTCCTTTCGAAAAGGCAAACGTCCGGCTCCTTGTCCCACAAGGAAGGTGCCAGCCCTGAAAGCTCTTGCTGCTCTTCACTGTCCCCGTGCAGCCTATGCACAGGCACAACAGCACTGGGGATCTGTGCTTGCCCACAGGCTGCACATCTCACGGCGCTTGTACTCGGCAGACGCTCCTTCCGAAAAGGCAATCGTCCGGCTCCTTGTCCCACAAGGAAGGTGCCAGCCCTGAAAGCTCTTGCTGCTCTTCACTGTCCCCGTGCACCCTATCCACAGGCACAACAGCACTGGGGATCTGTACTTAGACAGGAACGGTACACCTCACGGTGTTCTTTCTCAGCAGAGCCTCTTATCGAAAAGGCAAACGTCCGGCTCCTTGTCCCACAAGGAAGGTGCCAGCCCTGAAAGCTCTTGCTGCTCTTCACTGTCCCCGTGCAGCATATGCACAGGCACAACAGCACTGGGGATCTGTGCTTGCCCACAGGCTGCACATCTCACGGCGCTTGTACTCGGCAGACGCTCCTTTCGAAAAGGCAAACGTCCGGCTCCTTGTCCCACAAGGAAGGTGCCAGCCCTGAAAGCTCTTGCTGCTCTTCACTGTCCCCGTGCAGCCTATGCACAGGCACAACAGCACTGGGGATCTGTGCTTGCCCACAGGCTGCACATCTCACGGCGCTTGTACTCGGCAGACGCTCCTTCCGAAAAGGCAAACGTCCGGCTCCTTGTCCCACAAGGAAGGTGCCAGCCCTGAAAGCTCTTGCTGCTCTTCACTGTCCCCGTGCACCCTATCCACAGGCACAACAGCACTGGGGATCTGTGCTTAGACAGGAACGGTACACCTCACGGTGTTCTTTCTCAGCAGAGCCTCTTTCCGAAAAGGCAAACGTCCGGCTCCTTCTCCCACAAGGAAGGTGCCAGCCCTGAAAGCTCTTGCTGCTCTTCACTGTCCCCGTGCACCCTATCCACAGGCACAACAGCACTGGGGATCTGTGCTTGCCCAGGAACGGTACACCTCACGGTGTTCGTTCTCGGCATTGCAATTTTCCGAAAAGGCAAACGTCCGGCTCCTTGTCCCACAAGGAAGGTGCCAGCCCTGAAAGCTCTTGCTGCTCTTCACTGTCCCCGTGCACCCTATCCACAGGCACAACAGCACTGGGGATCTGTGCTTAGACAGGAACGGTACACCTCACGGTGTTCTTTCTCAGCAGAGCCTCTTTCCGAAAAGGCAAACGTCCGGCTCCTTCTCCCACAAGGAAGGTGCCAGCCCTGAAAGCTCTTGCTGCTCTTCACTGTCCCCGTGCACCCTATCCACAGGCACAACAGCACTGGGGATCTGTGCTTGCCCACAGGCTGCACATCTCACGGCGCTTGTACTCGGCAGACGCTCCTTTCGAAAAGGCAAACGTCCGGCTCCTTGTCCCACAAGGAAGGTGCCAGCCCTGAAAGCTCTTGCTGCTCTTCACTGTCCCCGTGCACCCTATCCACAGGCACAACAGCACTGGGGATCTGTGCTTAGACAGGAACGGTACACCTCACGGTGTTCATTCTCAGCAGAGCCTCTTACCGAAAAGGCAAACGTCCGGCTCCTTGTCCCACAAGGAAGGTGCCAGCCCTGAAAGCTCTTGCTGCTCTTCACTGTCCCCGTGCAGCCTATGCACAGGCACAACAGCACTGGGGATCTGTGCTTGCCCACAGGCTGCACATATCACGTCGCTTGTACTCGACAGACGCTCCTCCCGAAAAGGCAAACGTCCGGCTCCTTCTCCCACAAGGAAGGCGCCAGCCCTGAAAGCTCTTGCTGCTCTTCACTGTCCCCGTGCAGCCTATGCACAGGCACAACAGCACTGGGGATCTGTGCTTGCCCACAGGCTGCACATCTCACGGCGCTTGTACTCAGCAGACACTCCTTCCGAAAAGGCAAACGTCCGGCTCCTTGTCCCACAAGGAAGATGCCAGCCCAGAAAGCTCTTGCTGCTTTTCACTGTCCCCGTGCACCCTATGCACAGGCACAACAGCACTGGGGATCTGTGCTTGCCCAGGAACGGTACACCTCACGGTGTTCGTTCTCGGCATTGCAATTTTCCGAAAAGGCAAACGTCCGGCTCCTTGTCCCACAAGGAAGGTGCCAGCCCTGAAAGCTCTTGCTGCTCTTCACTGTCCCCGTGCAGCCTATGCACAGGCACAACAGCACTGGGGATCTGTACTTGCCCAGGAACGATACACCTCACGGTGTTCGTTCTCAGCAGAGCCTCTTACCGAAAAGGCAAACGTCCGGCTCCTTGTCCCACAAGGAAGGTGCCAGCCCTGAAAGCTCTTGCTGCTCTTCACTGTCCCCGTGTACCCTATCCACAGGCACAACAGCACTGGGGATCTGTACTTAGACAGGAACGGTACACCTCACGGTGTTCGTTCTCAGCAGAGCCTCTTATCGAAAAGGCAAACGTCCGGCTCCTTGTCCCACAAGGAAGGTGCCAGCCCTGAAAGCTCTTGCTGCTCTTCACTGTCCCCGTGCAGCATATGCACAGGCACAACAGCACTGGGGATCTGTGCTTGCCCACAGGCTGCACATCTCACGGCGCTTGTACTCGGCAGACGCTCCTTTCGAAAAGGCAAACGTCCGGCTCCTTGTCCCACAAGGAAGGTGCCAGCCCTGAAAGCTCTTGCTGCTCTTCACTGTCCCCGTGCAGCCTATCCACAGGCACAACAGCACTGGGGATCTGTGCTTGCCCACAGGCTGCACATCTCACGGCGCTTGTACTCGGCAGACGCTCCTTCCGAAAAGGCAAACGTCCGGCTCCTTGTCCCACAAGGAAGGTGCCAGCCCTGAAAGCTCTTGCTGCTCTTCACTGTCCCCGTGCACCCTATCCACAGGCACAACAGCACTGGGGATCTGTGCTTAGACAGGAACGGTACACCTCACGGTGTTCTTTCTCAGCAGAGCCTCTTTCCGAAAAGGCAAACGTCCGGCTCCTTCTCCCACAAGGAAGGTGCCAGCCCTGAAAGCTCTTGCTGCTCTTCACTGTCCCCGTGCACCCTATCCACAGGCACAACAGCACTGGGGATCTGTGCTTGCCCACAGGCTGCACATCTCACGGCGCTTGTACTCGGCAGACGCTCCTTTCGAAAAGGCAAACGTCCGGCTCCTTGTCCCACAAGGAAGGTGCCAGCCCTGAAAGCTCTTGCTGCTCTTCACTGTCCCCGTGCACCCTATCCACAGGCACAACAGCACTGGGGATCTGTGCTTAGACAGGAACGGTACACCTCACGGTGTTCATTCTCAGCAGAGCCTCTTACCGAAAAGGCAAACGTCCGGCTCCTTGTCCCACAAGGAAGGTGCCAGCCCTGAAAGCTCTTGCTGCTCTTCACTGTCCCCGTGCAGCCTATGCACAGGCACAACAGCACTGGGGATCTGTGCTTGCCCACAGGCTGCACATATCACGGCGCTTGTACTCGACAGACGCTCCTCCCGAAACGGCAAACGTCCGGCTCCTTCTCCCACAAGGAAGGCGCCAGCCCTGAAAGCTCTTGCTGCTCTTCACTGTCCCCGTGCAGCCTATGCACAGGCACAACAGCACTGGGGATCTGTGCTTGCCCACAGGCTGCACATCTCACGGCGCTTGTACTCAGCAGACACTCCTTCCGAAAAGGCAAACGTCCGGCTCCTTGTCCCACAAGGAAGGTGCCAGCCCAGAAAGCTCTTGCTGCTTTTCACTGTCCCCGTGCACCCTATGCACAGGCACAACAGCACTGGGGATCTGTGCTTGCCCAGGAACGGTACACCTCACGGTGTTCGTTCTCGGCATTGCAATTTTCCGAAAAGGCAAACGTCCGGCTCCTTGTCCCACAAGGAAGGTGCCAGCCCTGAAAGCTCTTGCTGCTCTTCACTGTCCCCGTGCAGCCTATGCACAGGCACAACAGCACTGGGGATCTGTGCTTGCACAGGAACGGTAGCCCTCACGGTGTTCGTTCTCAGCAGAGCCTCTTACCGAAAAGGCAAACGTCCGGCTCCTTGTCCCACAAGGAAGGTGCCAGCCCTGAAAGCTCTTGCTGCTCTTCACTGTCCCCGTGCACCCTATCCACAGGCACAACAGCACTGGGGATCTGTACTTAGACAGGAACGGTACACCTCACGGTGTTCGTTCTCAGCAGAACCTCTTTCCGAAAAGGCAAACATCCGGTTCCTTGTCCCACAAGGAAGGTGCCAGCCCTGAAAGCTCTTGCTGCTCTTCACTGTCCCCGTGCACCCTATCCACAGGCACAACAGCACTGGGGATCTGTGCTTGACCAGGAACGGTACACCTCAAGGTGTTCGTTCTCGGCATTGCAATTTTCCGAAAAGGCAAACGTCCGGCTCCTTGTCCCACAAGGAAGGTGCCAGCCCTGAAAGCTCTTGCTGCTCTTCACTGTCCCCGTGCAGCCTATGCACAGGCACAACAGCACTGGGGATCTGTGCTTGCCCACAGGCTGCACATCTCACGGCGCTTGTACTCGGCAGACGCTCCTTTCGAAAAGGCAAATGTCCGGCTCCTTGTCCCACAAGGAAGGTGCCAGCCCTGAAAGCTCTTGCTGCTCTTCACTGTCCCCGTGCACCCTATCCACAGGCACAACAGCACTGGGGATCTGTGCTTGCCCAGGAACGGTACACCTCACGGTGTTCTTTCTCAGCAGAGCCTCTTTCCGAAAAGGCAAACGTCCGGCTCCTTGTCCCACAAGGAAGGTGCCAGCCCTGAAAGCTCTTGCTGCTCTTCACTGTCCCCGTGCAGCCTATGCACAGGCACAACAGCACTGGGGATCTGTGCTTGCCCACAGGCTGCACATCTCACGGCGCTTGTACTCGGCAGACGCTCCTTCCGAAAAGGCAAACGTCCGGCTCCTTGTCCCACAAGGAAGGTGCCAGCCCTGAAAGCTCTTGCTGCTCTTCACTGTCCCCGTGCACCCTATCCACAGGCACAACAGCACTGGGGATCTGTGCTTGCCCACAGGCTGCACATCTCACGGCGCTTGTACTCGGCAGACGCTCCTTCCGAAAAGGCAAACGTCCGGCTCCTTGTCCCACAAGGAAGGTGCCAGCCCTGAAAGCTCTTGCTGCTCTTCACTGTCCCCGTGCACCCTATCCACAGGCACAACAGCACTGGGGATCTGTGCTTAGACAGGAACGGTACACCTCACGGTGTTCTTTCTCAGCAGAGCCTCTTTCCGAAAAGGCAAACGTCCGGCTCCTTCTCCCACAAGGAAGGTGCCAGCCCTGAAAGCTCTTGCTGCTCTTCACTGTCCCCGTGCACCCTATCCACAGGCACAACAGCACTGGGGATCTGTGCTTGCCCACAGGCTGCACATCTCACGGCGCTTGTACTCGGCAGACGCTCCTTTCGAAAAGGCAAACGTCCGGCTCCTTGTCCCACAAGGAAGGTGCCAGCCCTGAAAGCTCTTGCTGCTCTTCACTGTCCCCGTGCACCCTATCCACAGGCACAACAGCACTGGGGATCTGTGCTTAGACAGGAACGGTACACCTCACGGTGTTCATTCTCAGCAGAGCCTCTTTCCGAAAAGGCATACGTCCGGCTCCTTGTCCCACAAGGAAGGTGCCAGCCCTGAAAGCTCTTGCTGCTCTTCACTGTCCCCGTGCAGCCTATGCACAGGCACAACAGCACTGGGGATCTGTGCTTGCCCACAGGCTGCACATATCACGGCGCTTGTACTCGACAGACGCTCCTCCCGAAAAGGCAAACGTCCGGCTCCTTGTCCCACAAGGAAGGTGCCAGCCCTGAAAGCTCTTGCTGCTCTTCACTGTCCCCGTGCAGCCTATGCACAGGCACAACAGCACTGGGGATCTGTGCTTGCCCACAGGCTGCACATCTCACGGCGCTTGTACTCAGCAGACACTCCTTCCGAAAAGGCAAACGTCCGGCTCCTTGTCCCACAAGGAAGGTGCCAGCCCAGAAAGCTCTTGCTGCTTTTCACTGTCCCCGTGCACCCTATGCACAGGCACAACAGCACTGGGGATCTGTACTTAGACAGGAACGGTACACCTCACGGTGTTCGTTCTCGGCATTGCAATTTTCCGAAAAGGCAAACGTCCGGCTCCTTGTCCCACAAGGAAGGTGCCAGCCCTGAAAGCTCTTGCTGCTCTTCACTGTCCCCGTGCAGCCTATGCACAGGCACAACAGCACTGGGGATCTGTACTTAGACAGGAACGGTACAGCTCACGGTGTTCGTTCTCAGCAGAGCCTCTTATCGAAAAGGCAAACGTCCGGCTCCTTGTCCCACAAGGAAGGTGCCAGCCCTGAAAGCTCTTGCTGCTCTTCACTGTCCCCGTGCAGCATATGCACAGGCACAACAGCACTGGGGATCTGTGCTTGCCCACAGGCTGCACATCTCACGGCGCTTGTACTCGGCAGACGCTCCTTCCGAAAAGGCAAACGTCCGGCTCCTTGTCCCACAAGGAAGGTGCCAGCCCTGAAAGCTCTTGCTGCTCTTCACTGTCCCCGTGCAGCCTATGCACAGGCACAACAGCACTGGGGATCTGTGCTTGCCCACAGGCTGCACATCTCACGGCGCTTGTACTCGGCAGACGCTCCTTCCGAAAAGGCAAACGTCCGGCTCCTTGTCCCACAAGGAAGGTGCCAGCCCTGAAAGCTCTTGCTGCTCTTCACTGTCCCCGTGCAGCCTATGCACAGGCACAACAGCACTGGGGATCTGTGCTTGCCCACAGGCTGCACATCTCACGGCGCTTGTACTCGGCAGACGCTCCTTTCGAAAAGGCAAATGTCCGGCTCCTTGTCCCACAAGGAAGGTGCCAGCCCTGAAAGCTCTTGCTGCTCTTCACTGTCCCCGTGCACCCTATCCACAGGCACAACAGCACTGGGGATCTGTGCTTGCCCAGGAACGGTACACCTCACGGTGTTCTTTCTCAGCAGAGCCTCTTTCCGAAAAGGCAAACGTCCGGCTCCTTGTCCCACAAGGAAGGTGCCAGCCCTGAAAGCTCTTGCTGCTCTTCACTGTCCCCGTGCAGCCTATGCACAGGCACAACAGCACTGGGGATCTGTGCTTGCCCACAGGCTGCACATCTCACGGCGCTTGTACTCGGCAGACGCTCCTTCCGAAAAGGCAAACGTCCGGCTCCTTGTCCCACAAGGAAGGTGCCAGCCCTGAAAGCTCTTGCTGCTCTTCACTGTCCCCGTGCACCCTATCCACAGGCACAACAGCACTGGGGATCTGTGCTTGCCCACAGGCTGCACATCTCACGGCGCTTGTACTCGGCAGACGCTCCTTCCGAAAAGGCAAACGTCCGGCTCCTTGTCCCACAAGGAAGGTGCCAGCCCTGAAAGCTCTTGCTGCTCTTCACTGTCCCCGTGCACCCTATCCACAGGCACAACAGCACTGGGGATCTGTGCTTAGACAGGAACGGTACACCTCACGGTGTTCTTTCTCAGCAGAGCCTCTTTCCGAAAAGGCAAACGTCCGGCTCCTTCTCCCACAAGGAAGGTGCCAGCCCTGAAAGCTCTTGCTGCTCTTCACTGTCCCCGTGCACCCTATCCACAGGCACAACAGCACTGGGGATCTGTGCTTGCCCACAGGCTGCACATCTCACGGCGCTTGTACTCGGCAGACGCTCCTTTCGAAAAGGCAAACGTCCGGCTCCTTGTCCCACAAGGAAGGTGCCAGCCCTGAAAGCTCTTGCTGCTCTTCACTGTCCCCGTGCACCCTATCCACAGGCACAACAGCACTGGGGATCTGTGCTTAGACAGGAACGGTACACCTCACGGTGTTCATTCTCAGCAGAGCCTCTTTCCGAAAAGGCAAACGTCCGGCTCCTTGTCCCACAAGGAAGGTGCCAGCCCTGAAAGCTCTTGCTGCTCTTCACTGTCCCCGTGCAGCCTATGCACAGGCACAACAGCACTGGGGATCTGTGCTTGCCCACAGGCTGCACATATCACGGCGCTTGTACTCGACAGACGCTCCTCCCGAAAAGGCAAACGTCCGGCTCCTTGTCCCACAAGGAAGGTGCCAGCCCTGAAAGCTCTTGCTGCTCTTCACTGTCCCCGTGCAGCCTATGCACAGGCACAACAGCACTGGGGATCTGTGCTTGCCCACAGGCTGCACATCTCACGGCGCTTGTACTCAGCAGACACTCCTTCCGAAAAGGCAAACGTCCGGCTCCTTGTCCCACAAGGAAGGTGCCAGCCCAGAAAGCTCTTGCTGCTTTTCACTGTCCCCGTGCACCCTATGCACAGGCACAACAGCACTGGGGATCTGTACTTAGACAGGAACGGTACACCTCACGGTGTTCGTTCTCGGCATTGCAATTTTCCGAAAAGGCAAACGTCCGGCTCCTTGTCCCACAAGGAAGGTGCCAGCCCTGAAAGCTCTTGCTGCTCTTCACTGTCCCCGTGCAGCCTATGCACAGGCACAACAGCACTGGGGATCTGTACTTAGACAGGAACGGTACACCTCACGGTGTTCGTTCTCAGCAGAGCCTCTTATCGAAAAGGCAAACGTCCGGCTCCTTGTCCCACAAGGAAGGTGCCAGCCCTGAAAGCTCTTGCTGCTCTTCACTGTCCCCGTGCAGCATATGCACAGGCACAACAGCACTGGGGATCTGTGCTTGCCCACAGGCTGCACATCTCACGGCGCTTGTACTCGGCAGACGCTCCTTCCGAAAAGGCAAACGTCCGGCTCCTTGTCCCACAAGGAAGGTGCCAGCCCTGAAAGCTCTTGCTGCTCTTCACTGTCCCCGTGCAGCCTATGCACAGGCACAACAGCACTGGGGATCTGTGCTTGCCCACAGGCTGCACATCTCACGGCGCTTGTACTCGGCAGACGCTCCTTCCGAAAAGGCAAACGTCCGGCTCCTTGTCCCACAAGGAAGGTGCCAGCCCTGAAAGCTCTTGCTGCTCTTCACTGTCCCCGTGCACCCTATCCACAGGCACAACAGCACTGGGGATCTGTGCTTGCCCAGGAACGATACACCTCACGGTGTTCGTTCTCAGCAGAGCCTCTTACCGAAAAGGCAAACGTCCGGCTCCTTGTCCCACAAGGAAGGTGCCAGCCCTGAAAGCTCTTGCTGCTCTTCACTGTCCCCGTGCAGCCTATGCACAGGCACAACAGCACTGGGGATCTGTGCTTAGACAGGAACGGTACACCTCACGGTGTTCTTTCTCAGCAGAGCCTCTTTCCGAAAAGGCAAACGTCCGGCTCCTTGTCCCACAAGGAAGGTGCCAGCCCTGAAAGCTCTTGCTGCTTTTCACTGTCCCCGTGCACCCTATCCACAGGCACAACAGCCCTGGGGATCTCTGCTTGCCCAGGAACGGTACACCTCACGGTGTTCGTTCTCGGCATTGCAATTTTCCGAAAAGGCAAACGTCCGGCTCCTTGTCCCACAAGGAAGGTGCCAGCCCTGAAAGCTCTTGCTGCTCTTCACTGTCCCCGTGCACCCTATCCACAGGCACAACAGCACTGGGGATCTGTGCTTGCCCACAGGCTGCACATCTCACGGCGCTTGTACTCGGCAGACGCTCCTTTCGAAAAGGCAAACGTCCGGCTCCTTGTCCCACAAGGAAGGTGCCAGCCCTGAAAGCTCTTGCTGCTCTTCACTGTCCCCGTGCACCCTATCCACAGGCACAACAGCACTGGGGATCTGTGCTTGCCCACAGGCTGCACATCTCACGGCGCTTGTACTCGGCAGACGCTCCTTCCGAAAAGGCAAACGTCCGGCTCCTTGTCCCACAAGGAAGGTGCCAGCCCTGAAAGCTCTTGCTGCTCTTCACTGTCCCCGTGCACCCTATCCACAGGCAAAACAGCACTGGGGATCTGTGCTTGCACAGGAACGGTACACCTCACGGTGTTCTTTCTCAGCAGAGCCTCTTTCCGAAAAGGCAAACGTCCAGCTCCTTGTCCCACAAGGAAGGTGCCAGCCCTGAAAGCTCTTGCTGCTCTTCACTGTCCCCGTGCACCCTATCCACAGGCACAACAGCACTGGGGATCTGTACTTAGACAGGAACGGTACACCTCACGGTGTTCGTTCTCAGCAGAACCTTATTCCGAAAAGGCAAACGTCCGGCTCCTTGTCCCACAAGGAAGGTGCCAGCCCTGAAAGCTCTTGCTGCTCTTCACTGTCCCCGTGCACCCTATCCACAGGCACAACAGCACTGGGGATCTGTGCTTGCCCACAGGCTGCACATCTCACGGCGCTTGTACTCGGCAGACGCTCCTTCCGAAAAGGCAAACGTCCGGCTCCTTGTCCCACAAGGAAGGTGCCAGCCCTGAAAGCTCTTGCTGCTCTTCACTGTCCCCGTGCACCCTATCCACAGGCACAACAGCACTGGGGATCTGTGCTTGCCCAGGAACGATACACCTCACGGTGTTCGTTCTCAGCAGAGCCTCTTACCGAAAAGGCAAACGTCCGGCTCCTTGTCCCACAAGGAAGGTGCCAGCCCTGAAAGCTCTTGCTGCTCTTCACTGTCCCCGTGCAGCCTATGCACAGGCACAACAGCACTGGGGATCTGTGCTTGCCCACAGGCTGCACATCTCACGGCGCTTGTACTCGGCAGACGCTCCTTCCGAAAAGGCAAACGTCCGGCTCCTTGTCCCACAAGGAAGGTGCCAGCCCTGAAAGCTCTTGCTGCTCTTCACTGTCCCCGTGCACCCTATCCACAGGCACAACAGCACTGGGGATCTGTGCTTAGACAGGAACGGTACACCTCACGGTGTTCTTTCTCAGCAGAGCCTCTTTCCGAAAAGGCAAACGTCCGGCTCCTTCTCCCACAAGGAAGGTGCCAGCCCTGAAAGCTCTTGCTGCTCTTCACTGTCCCCGTGCACCCTATCCACAGGCACAACAGCACTGGGGATCTGTGCTTGCCCAGGAACGGTACACCTCACGGTGTTCGTTCTCGGCATTGCAATTTTCCGAAAAGGCAAACGTCCGGCTCCTTGTCCCACAAGGAAGGTGCCAGCCCTGAAAGCTCTTGCTGCTCTTCACTGTCCCCGTGCACCCTATCCACAGGCACAACAGCTTTGGGAATCTGTACTTAGACAGGAACGGTACACCTCACGGTGTTCGTTCTCAGCAGAGCCTCTTTCCGAAAAGGCAAACGTCCGGCTCCTTGTCCCACAAGGAAGGTGCCAGCCCTGAAAGCTCTTGCTGCTCTTCACTGTCCCCGTGCACCCTATCCACAGGCACAACAGCACTGGGGATCTGTGCTTGCCCACAGGCTGCACATCTCACGGCGCTTGTACTCGGCAGACGCTCATTTCGAAAAGGCAAACGTCCGGCTCCTTGTCCCACAAGGAAGGTGCCAGCCCTGAAAGCTCTTGCTGCTCTTCACTGTCCCCGGGCACCCTATGCACAGGCACAACAGCACTGGGGATCTGTGCTTGCCCACAGGCTGCACATCTCACGGCGCTTGTACTCGGCAGACGCTCCTTCCGAAAAGGCAAACGTCCGGCTCCTTGTCCCACAAGGAAGGTGCCAGCCCTGAAAGCTCTTGCTGCTCTTCACTGTCCCCGTGCACCCTATCCACAGGCACAACAGCACTGGGGATCTGTGCTTGCCCAGGAACGGTACACCTCACGGTGTTCTTTCTCAGCAGAGCCTCTTTCCGAAAAGGCAAACGTCCGGCTCCTTGTCCCACAAGGAAGGTGCCAGCCCTGAAAGCTCTTGCTGCTCTTCACTGTCCCCGTGCACCCTATCCACAGGCACAACAGCACTGGGGATCTGTGCTTGCCCAGGAACGATACACCTCACGGTGTTCGTTCTCAGCAGAGCCTCTTTCCGAAAAGGCAAACGTCCGGCTCCTTGTCCCACAAGGAAGGTGCCAGCCCTGAAAGCTCTTGCTGCTCTTCACTGTCCCCGTGCAGCCTATGCACAGGCACAACAGCACTGGGGATCTGTGCTTGCCCACAGGCTGCACATCTCACGGCGCTTGTACTCGGCAGACGCTCCTTCCGAAAAGGCAAACGTCCGGCTCCTTGTCCCACAAGGAAGGTGCCAGCCCTGAAAGCTCTTGCTGCTCTTCACTGTCCCCGTGCACCCTATCCACAGGCACAACAGCACTGGGGATCTGTGCTTGCCCAGGAACGATACACCTCACGGTGTTCGTTCTCAGCAGAGCCTCTTACCGAAAAGGCAAACGTCCGGCTCCTTGTCCCACAAGGAAGGTGCCAGCCCTGAAAGCTCTTGCTGCTCTTCACTGTCCCCGTGCAGCCTATGCACAGGCACAACAGCACTGGGGATCTGTGCTTGCCCACAGGCTGCACATCTCACGGCGCTTGTACTCGGCAGACGCTCCTTCCGAAAAGGCAAACGTCCGGCTCCTTGTCCCACAAGGAAGGTGCCAGCCCTGAAAGCTCTTGCTGCTCTTCACTGTCCCCGTGCACCCTATCCACAGGCACAACAGCACTGGGGATCTGTGCTTAGACAGGAACGGTACACCTCACGGTGTTCTTTCTCAGCAGAGCCTCTTTCCGAAAAGGCAAACGTCCGGCTCCTTCTCCCACAAGGAAGGTGCCAGCCCTGAAAGCTCTTGCTGCTCTTCACTGTCCCCGTGCACCCTATCCACAGGCACAACAGCACTGGGGATCTGTGCTTGCCCAGGAACGGTACACCTCACGGTGTTCGTTCTCGGCATTGCAATTTTCCGAAAAGGCAAACGTCGGGCTCCTTGTCCCACAAGGAAGGTGCCAGCCCTGAAAGCTCTTGCTGCTCTTCACTGTCCCCGTGCACCCTATCCACAGGCACAACAGCTTTGGGAATCTGTACTTAGACAGGAACGGTACACCTCACGGTGTTCGTTCTCAGCAGAGCCTCTTTCCGAAAAGGCAAACGTCCGGCTCCTTGTCCCACAAGGAAGGTGCCAGCCCTGAAAGCTCTTGCTGCTCTTCACTGTCCCCGTGCACCCTATCCACAGGCACAACAGCACTGGGGATCTGTGCTTGCCCACAGGCTGCACATCTCACGGCGCTTGTACTCGGCAGACGCTCCTTTCGAAAAGGCAAACGTCCGGCTCCTTGTCCCACAAGGAAGGTGCCAGCCCTGAAAGCTCTTGCTGCTCTTCACTGTCCCCGTGCAGCCTATGCACAGGCACAACAGCACTGGGGATCTGTGCTTGCCCACAGGCTGCACATCTCACGGCGCTTGTACTCGGCAGACGCTCCTTCCGAAAAGGCAATCGTCCGGCTCCTTGTCCCACAAGGAAGGTGCCAGCCCTGAAAGCTCTTGCTGCTCTTCACTGTCCCCGTGCACCCTATCCACAGGCACAACAGCACTGGGGATCTGTACTTAGACAGGAACGGTACACCTCACGGTGTTCTTTCTCAGCAGAGCCTCTTATCGAAAAGGCAAACGTCCGGCTCCTTGTCCCACAAGGAAGGTGCCAGCCCTGAAAGCTCTTGCTGCTCTTCACTGTCCCCGTGCAGCATATGCACAGGCACAACAGCACTGGGGATCTGTGCTTGCCCACAGGCTGCACATCTCACGGCGCTTGTACTCGGCAGACGCTCCTTTCGAAAAGGCAAACGTCCGGCTCCTTGTCCCACAAGGAAGGTGCCAGCCCTGAAAGCTCTTGCTGCTCTTCACTGTCCCCGTGCAGCCTATGCACAGGCACAACAGCACTGGGGATCTGTGCTTGCCCACAGGCTGCACATCTCACGGCGCTTGTACTCGGCAGACGCTCCTTCCGAAAAGGCAAACGTCCGGCTCCTTGTCCCACAAGGAAGGTGCCAGCCCTGAAAGCTCTTGCTGCTCTTCACTGTCCCCGTGCACCCTATCCACAGGCACAACAGCACTGGGGATCTGTGCTTAGACAGGAACGGTACACCTCACGGTGTTCTTTCTCAGCAGAGCCTCTTTCCGAAAAGGCAAACGTCCGGCTCCTTCTCCCACAAGGAAGGTGCCAGCCCTGAAAGCTCTTGCTGCTCTTCACTGTCCCCGTGCACCCTATCCACAGGCACAACAGCACTGGGGATCTGTGCTTGCCCACAGGCTGCACATCTCACGGCGCTTGTACTCGGCAGACGCTCCTTTCGAAAAGGCAAACGTCCGGCTCCTTGTCCCACAAGGAAGGTGCCAGCCCTGAAAGCTCTTGCTGCTCTTCACTGTCCCCGTGCACCCTATCCACAGGCACAACAGCACTGGGGATCTGTGCTTAGACAGGAACGGTACACCTCACGGTGTTCATTCTCAGCAGAGCCTCTTACCGAAAAGGCAAACGTCCGGCTCCTTGTCCCACAAGGAAGGTGCCAGCCCTGAAAGCTCTTGCTGCTCTTCACTGTCCCCGTGCAGCCTATGCACAGGCACAACAGCACTGGGGATCTGTGCTTGCCCACAGGCTGCACATATCACGTCGCTTGTACTCGACAGACGCTCCTCCCGAAAAGGCAAACGTCCGGCTCCTTCTCCCACAAGGAAGGCGCCAGCCCTGAAAGCTCTTGCTGCTCTTCACTGTCCCCGTGCAGCCTATGCACAGGCACAACAGCACTGGGGATCTGTGCTTGCCCACAGGCTGCACATCTCACGGCGCTTGTACTCAGCAGACACTCCTTCCGAAAAGGCAAACGTCCGGCTCCTTGTCCCACAAGGAAGATGCCAGCCCAGAAAGCTCTTGCTGCTTTTCACTGTCCCCGTGCACCCTATGCACAGGCACAACAGCACTGGGGATCTGTGCTTGCCCAGGAACGGTACACCTCACGGTGTTCGTTCTCGGCATTGCAATTTTCCGAAAAGGCAAACGTCCGGCTCCTTGTCCCACAAGGAAGGTGCCAGCCCTGAAAGCTCTTGCTGCTCTTCACTGTCCCCGTGCAGCCTATGCACAGGCACAACAGCACTGGGGATCTGTACTTGCCCAGGAACGATACACCTCACGGTGTTCGTTCTCAGCAGAGCCTCTTACCGAAAAGGCAAACGTCCGGCTCCTTGTCCCACAAGGAAGGTGCCAGCCCTGAAAGCTCTTGCTGCTCTTCACTGTCCCCGTGTACCCTATCCACAGGCACAACAGCACTGGGGATCTGTACTTAGACAGGAACGGTACACCTCACGGTGTTCGTTCTCAGCAGAGCCTCTTATCGAAAAGGCAAACGTCCGGCTCCTTGTCCCACAAGGAAGGTGCCAGCCCTGAAAGCTCTTGCTGCTCTTCACTGTCCCCGTGCAGCATATGCACAGGCACAACAGCACTGGGGATCTGTGCTTGCCCACAGGCTGCACATCTCACGGCGCTTGTACTCGGCAGACGCTCCTTTCGAAAAGGCAAACGTCCGGCTCCTTGTCCCACAAGGAAGGTGCCAGCCCTGAAAGCTCTTGCTGCTCTTCACTGTCCCCGTGCAGCCTATGCACAGGCACAACAGCACTGGGGATCTGTGCTTGCCCACAGGCTGCACATCTCACGGCGCTTGTACTCGGCAGACGCTCCTTCCGAAAAGGCAAACGTCCGGCTCCTTGTCCCACAAGGAAGGTGCCAGCCCTGAAAGCTCTTGCTGCTCTTCACTGTCCCCGTGCACCCTATCCACAGGCACAACAGCACTGGGGATCTGTGCTTAGACAGGAACGGTACACCTCACGGTGTTCTTTCTCAGCAGAGCCTCTTACCGAAAAGGCAAACGTCCGGCTCCTTCTCCCACAAGGAAGGTGCCAGCCCTGAAAGCTCTTGCTGCTCTTCACTGTCCCCGTGCACCCTATCCACAGGCACAACAGCACTGGGGATCTGTGCTTGCCCACAGGCTGCACATCTCACGGCGCTTGTACTCGGCAGACGCTCCTTTCGAAAAGGCAAACGTCCGGCTCCTTGTCCCACAAGGAAGGTGCCAGCCCTGAAAGCTCTTGCTGCTCTTCACTGTCCCCGTGCACCCTATCCACAGGCACAACAGCACTGGGGATCTGTGCTTAGACAGGAACGGTACACCTCACGGTGTTCATTCTCAGCAGAGCCTCTTACCGAAAAGGCAAACGTCCGGCTCCTTGTCCCACAAGGAAGGTGCCAGCCCTGAAAGCTCTTGCTGCTCTTCACTGTCCCCGTGCAGCCTATGCACAGGCACAACAGCACTGGGGATCTGTGCTTGCCCACAGGCTGCACATATCACGGCGCTTGTACTCGACAGACGCTCCTCCCGAAACGGCAAACGTCCGGCTCCTTCTCCCACAAGGAAGGCGCCAGCCCTGAAAGCTCTTGCTGCTCTTCACTGTCCCCGTGCAGCCTATGCACAGGCACAACAGCACTGGGGATCTGTGCTTGCCCACAGGCTGCACATCTCACGGCGCTTGTACTCAGCAGACACTCCTTCCGAAAAGGCAAACGTCCGGCTCCTTGTCCCACAAGGAAGGTGCCAGCCCAGAAAGCTCTTGCTGCTTTTCACTGTCCCCGTGCACCCTATGCACAGGCACAACAGCACTGGGGATCTGTGCTTGCCCAGGAACGGTACACCTCACGGTGTTCGTTCTCGGCATTGCAATTTTCCGAAAAGGCAAACGTCCGGCTCCTTGTCCCACAAGGAAGGTGCCAGCCCTGAAAGCTCTTGCTGCTCTTCACTGTCCCCGTGCAGCCTATGCACAGGCACAACAGCACTGGGGATCTGTGCTTGCACAGGAACGGTAGCCCTCACGGTGTTCGTTCTCAGCAGAGCCTCTTACCGAAAAGGCAAACGTCCGGCTCCTTGTCCCACAAGGAAGGTGCCAGCCCTGAAAGCTCTTGCTGCTCTTCACTGTCCCCGTGCACCCTATCCACAGGCACAACAGCACTGGGGATCTGTACTTAGACAGGAACGGTACACCTCACGGTGTTCGTTCTCAGCAGAACCTCTTTCCGAAAAGGCAAACATCCGGTTCCTTGTCCCACAAGGAAGGTGCCAGCCCTGAAAGCTCTTGCTGCTCTTCACTGTCCCCGTGCACCCTATCCACAGGCACAACAGCACTGGGGATCTGTGCTTGACCAGGAACGGTACACCTCACGGTGTTCGTTCTCGGCATTGCAATTTTCCGAAAAGGCAAACGTCCGGCTCCTTGTCCCACAAGGAAGGTGCCAGCCCTGAAAGCTCTTGCTGCTCTTCACTGTCCCCGTGCAGCCTATGCACAGGCACAACAGCACTGGGGATCTGTGCTTGCCCACAGGCTGCACATCTCACGGCGCTTGTACTCGGCAGACGCTCCTTTCGAAAAGGCAAATGTCCGGCTCCTTGTCCCACAAGGAAGGTGCCAGCCCTGAAAGCTCTTGCTGCTCTTCACTGTCCCCGTGCACCCTATCCACAGGCACAACAGCACTGGGGATCTGTGCTTGCCCAGGAACGGTACACCTCACGGTGTTCTTTCTCAGCAGAGCCTCTTTCCGAAAAGGCAAACGTCCGGCTCCTTGTCCCACAAGGAAGGTGCCAGCCCTGAAAGCTCTTGCTGCTCTTCACTGTCCCCGTGCACCCTATCCACAGGCACAACAGCACTGGGGATCTGTGCTTGCCCACAGGCTGCACATCTCACGGCGCTTGTACTCGGCAGACGCTCCTTTCGAAAAGGCAAACGTCCGGCTCCTTGTCCCACAAGGAAGGTGCCAGCCCTGAAAGCTCTTGCTGCTCTTCACTGTCCCCGTGCACCCTATCCACAGGCACAACAGCACTGGGGATCTGTGCTTAGACAGGAACGGTACACCTCACGGTGTTCATTCTCAGCAGAGCCTCTTTCCGAAAAGGCATACGTCCGGCTCCTTGTCCCACAAGGAAGGTGCCAGCCCTGAAAGCTCTTGCTGCTCTTCACTGTCCCCGTGCAGCCTATGCACAGGCACAACAGCACTGGGGATCTGTGCTTGCCCACAGGCTGCACATATCACGGCGCTTGTACTCGACAGACGCTCCTCCCGAAAAGGCAAACGTCCGGCTCCTTGTCCCACAAGGAAGGTGCCAGCCCTGAAAGCTCTTGCTGCTCTTCACTGTCCCCGTGCAGCCTATGCACAGGCACAACAGCACTGGGGATCTGTGCTTGCCCACAGGCTGCACATCTCACGGCGCTTGTACTCAGCAGACACTCCTTCCGAAAAGGCAAACGTCCGGCTCCTTGTCCCACAAGGAAGGTGCCAGCCCAGAAAGCTCTTGCTGCTTTTCACTGTCCCCGTGCACCCTATGCACAGGCACAACAGCACTGGGGATCTGTACTTAGACAGGAACGGTACACCTCACGGTGTTCGTTCTCGGCATTGCAATTTTCCGAAAAGGCAAACGTCCGGCTCCTTGTCCCACAAGGAAGGTGCCAGCCCTGAAAGCTCTTGCTGCTCTTCACTGTCCCCGTGCAGCCTATGCACAGGCACAACAGCACTGGGGATCTGTACTTAGACAGGAACGGTACAGCTCACGGTGTTCGTTCTCAGCAGAGCCTCTTATCGAAAAGGCAAACGTCCGGCTCCTTGTCCCACAAGGAAGGTGCCAGCCCTGAAAGCTCTTGCTGCTCTTCACTGTCCCCGTGCAGCATATGCACAGGCACAACAGCACTGGGGATCTGTGCTTGCCCACAGGCTGCACATCTCACGGCGCTTGTACTCGGCAGACGCTCCTTCCGAAAAGGCAAACGTCCGGCTCCTTGTCCCACAAGGAAGGTGCCAGCCCTGAAAGCTCTTGCTGCTCTTCACTGTCCCCGTGCAGCCTATGCACAGGCACAACAGCACTGGGGATCTGTGCTTGCCCACAGGCTGCACATCTCACGGCGCTTGTACTCGGCAGACGCTCCTTCCGAAAAGGCAAACGTCCGGCTCCTTGTCCCACAAGGAAGGTGCCAGCCCTGAAAGCTCTTGCTGCTCTTCACTGTCCCCGTGCAGCCTATGCACAGGCACAACAGCACTGGGGATCTGTGCTTGCCCACAGGCTGCACATCTCACGGCGCTTGTACTCGGCAGACGCTCCTTTCGAAAAGGCAAATGTCCGGCTCCTTGTCCCACAAGGAAGGTGCCAGCCCTGAAAGCTCTTGCTGCTCTTCACTGTCCCCGTGCACCCTATCCACAGGCACAACAGCACTGGGGATCTGTGCTTGCCCAGGAACGGTACACCTCACGGTGTTCTTTCTCAGCAGAGCCTCTTTCCGAAAAGGCAAACGTCCGGCTCCTTGTCCCACAAGGAAGGTGCCAGCCCTGAAAGCTCTTGCTGCTCTTCACTGTCCCCGTGCAGCCTATGCACAGGCACAACAGCACTGGGGATCTGTGCTTGCCCACAGGCTGCACATCTCACGGCGCTTGTACTCGGCAGACGCTCCTTCCGAAAAGGCAAACGTCCGGCTCCTTGTCCCACAAGGAAGGTGCCAGCCCTGAAAGCTCTTGCTGCTCTTCACTGTCCCCGTGCACCCTATCCACAGGCACAACAGCACTGGGGATCTGTGCTTGCCCACAGGCTGCACATCTCACGGCGCTTGTACTCGGCAGACGCTCCTTCCGAAAAGGCAAACGTCCGGCTCCTTGTCCCACAAGGAAGGTGCCAGCCCTGAAAGCTCTTGCTGCTCTTCACTGTCCCCGTGCACCCTATCCACAGGCACAACAGCACTGGGGATCTGTGCTTAGACAGGAACGGTACACCTCACGGTGTTCTTTCTCAGCAGAGCCTCTTTCCGAAAAGGCAAACGTCCGGCTCCTTCTCCCACAAGGAAGGTGCCAGCCCTGAAAGCTCTTGCTGCTCTTCACTGTCCCCGTGCACCCTATCCACAGGCACAACAGCACTGGGGATCTGTGCTTGCCCACAGGCTGCACATCTCACGGCGCTTGTACTCGGCAGACGCTCCTTTCGAAAAGGCAAACGTCCGGCTCCTTGTCCCACAAGGAAGGTGCCAGCCCTGAAAGCTCTTGCTGCTCTTCACTGTCCCCGTGCACCCTATCCACAGGCACAACAGCACTGGGGATCTGTGCTTAGACAGGAACGGTACACCTCACGGTGTTCATTCTCAGCAGAGCCTCTTTCCGAAAAGGCAAACGTCCGGCTCCTTGTCCCACAAGGAAGGTGCCAGCCCTGAAAGCTCTTGCTGCTCTTCACTGTCCCCGTGCAGCCTATGCACAGGCACAACAGCACTGGGGATCTGTGCTTGCCCACAGGCTGCACATATCACGGCGCTTGTACTCGACAGACGCTCCTCCCGAAAAGGCAAACGTCCGGCTCCTTGTCCCACAAGGAAGGTGCCAGCCCTGAAAGCTCTTGCTGCTCTTCACTGTCCCCGTGCAGCCTATGCACAGGCACAACAGCACTGGGGATCTGTGCTTGCCCACAGGCTGCACATCTCACGGCGCTTGTACTCAGCAGACACTCCTTCCGAAAAGGCAAACGTCCGGCTCCTTGTCCCACAAGGAAGGTGCCAGCCCAGAAAGCTCTTGCTGCTTTTCACTGTCCCCGTGCACCCTATGCACAGGCACAACAGCACTGGGGATCTGTACTTAGACAGGAACGGTACACCTCACGGTGTTCGTTCTCGGCATTGCAATTTTCCGAAAAGGCAAACGTCCGGCTCCTTGTCCCACAAGGAAGGTGCCAGCCCTGAAAGCTCTTGCTGCTCTTCACTGTCCCCGTGCAGCCTATGCACAGGCACAACAGCACTGGGGATCTGTACTTAGACAGGAACGGTACACCTCACGGTGTTCGTTCTCAGCAGAGCCTCTTATCGAAAAGGCAAACGTCCGGCTCCTTGTCCCACAAGGAAGGTGCCAGCCCTGAAAGCTCTTGCTGCTCTTCACTGTCCCCGTGCAGCATATGCACAGGCACAACAGCACTGGGGATCTGTGCTTGCCCACAGGCTGCACATCTCACGGCGCTTGTACTCGGCAGACGCTCCTTCCGAAAAGGCAAACGTCCGGCTCCTTGTCCCACAAGGAAGGTGCCAGCCCTGAAAGCTCTTGCTGCTCTTCACTGTCCCCGTGCAGCCTATGCACAGGCACAACAGCACTGGGGATCTGTGCTTGCCCACAGGCTGCACATCTCACGGCGCTTGTACTCGGCAGACGCTCCTTCCGAAAAGGCAAACGTCCGGCTCCTTGTCCCACAAGGAAGGTGCCAGCCCTGAAAGCTCTTGCTGCTCTTCACTGTCCCCGTGCACCCTATCCACAGGCACAACAGCACTGGGGATCTGTGCTTAGACAGGAACGGTACACCTCACGGTGTTCTTTCTCAGCAGAGCCTCTTTCCGAAAAGGCAAACGTCCGGCTCCTTGTCCCACAAGGAAGGTGCCAGCCCTGAAAGCTCTTGCTGCTCTTCACTGTCCCCGTGCACCCTATCCACAGGCACAACAGCACTGGGGATCTGTGCTTGCCCACAGGCTGCACATCTCACGGCGCTTGTACTCGGCAGACGCTCCTTTCGAAAAGGCAAACGTCCGGCTCCTTGTCCCACAAGGAAGGTGCCAGCCCTGAAAGCTCTTGCTGCTCTTCACTGTCCCCGTGCACCCTATCCACAGGCACAACAGCACTGGGGATCTGTGCTTAGACAGGAACGGTACACCTCACGGTGTTCATTCTCAGCAGAGCCTCTTACCGAAAAGGCAAACGTCCGGCTCCTTGTCCCACAAGGAAGGTGCCAGCCCTGAAAGCTCTTGCTGCTCTTCACTGTCCCCGTGCAGCCTATGCACAGGCACAACAGCACTGGGGATCTGTGCTTGCCCACAGGCTGCACATATCACGGCGCTTGTACTCGACAGACGCTCCTCCCGAAAAGGCAAACGTCCGGCTCCTTCTCCCACAAGGAAGGCGCCAGCCCTGAAAGCTCTTGCTGCTCTTCACTGTCCCCGTGCAGCCTATGCACAGGCACAACAGCACTGGGGATCTGTGCTTGCCCAAAGGCTGCACATCTCACGGCGCTTGTACTCAGCAGACACTCCTTCCGAAAAGGCAAACGTCCGGCTCCTTGTCCCACAAGGAAGGTGCCAGCCCAGAAAGCTCTTGCTGCTTTTCACTGTCCCCGTGCAGCCTATGCACAGGCACAACAGCACTGGGGATCTGTGCTTGCCCAGGAACGGTACACCTCACGGTGTTCGTTCTCGGCATTGCAATTTTCCGAAAAGGCAAACGTCCGGCTCCTTGTCCCACAAGGAAGGTGCCAGCCCTGAAAGCTCTTGCTGCTCTTCACTGTCCCCGTGCAGCCTATGCACAGGCACAACAGCACTGGGGATCTGTACTTGCCCAGGAACGATACACCTCACGGTGTTCGTTCTCAGCAGAGCCTCTTACCGAAAAGGCAAACGTCCGGCTCCTTGTCCCACAAGGAAGGTGCCAGCCCTGAAAGCTCTTGCTGCTCTTCACTGTCCCCATGTACCCTATCCACAGGCACAACAGCACTGGGGATCTGTACTTAGACAGGAACGGTACACCTCACGGTGTTCGTTCTCAGCAGAGCCTCTTATCGAAAAGGCAAACGTCCGGCTCCTTGTCCCACAAGGAAGGTGCCAGCCCTGAAAGCTCTTGCTGCTCTTCACTGTCCCCGTGCAGCATATGCACAGGCACAACAGCACTGGGGATCTGTGCTTGCCCACAGGCTGCACATCTCACGGCGCTTGTACTCGGCAGACGCTCCTTTCGAAAAGGCAAACGTCGGGCTCCTTGTCCCACAAGGAAGGTGCCAGCCCTGAAAGCTCTTGCTGCTCTTCACTGTCCCCGTGCAGCCTATGCACAGGCACAACAGCACTGGGGATCTGTGCTTGCCCACAGGCTGCACATCTCACGGCGCTTGTACTCGGCAGACGCTCCTTCCGAAAAGGCAAACGTCCGGCTCCTTGTCCCACAAGGAAGGTGCCAGCCCTGAAAGCTCTTGCTGCTCTTCACTGTCCCCGTGCACCCTATCCACAGGCACAACAGCACTGGGGATCTGTGCTTGCACAGGAACGGTAGCCCTCACGGTGTTCGTTCTCAGCAGAGCCTCTTTCCGAAAAGGCAAACGTCCGGCTCCTTGTCCCACAAGGAAGGTGCCAGCCCTGAAAGCTCTTGCTGCTCTTCACTGTCCCCGTGCACCCTATCCACAGGCACAACAGCACTGGGGATCTGTACTTAGACAGGAACGGTACACCTCACGGTGTTCTTTCTCAGCAGAGCCTCTTTCCGAAAAGGCAAACGTCCGGCTCCTTGTCCCACAAGGAAGGTGCCAGCCCTGAAAGCTCTTGCTGCTCTTCACTGTCCCCGTGCAGCCTATGCACAGGCACAACAGCACTGGGGATCTGTGCTTGCCCACAGGCTGCACATCTCACGGCGCTTGTACTCGGCAGACGCTCCTTCCGAAAAGGCAAACGTCCGGCTCCTTGTCCCACAAGGAAGGTGCCAGCCCTGAAAGCTCTTGCTGCTCTTCACTGTCCCCGTGCACCCTATCCACAGGCACAACAGCACTGGGGATCTGTGCTTAGACAGGAACGGTACACCTCACGGTGTTCTTTCTCAGCAGAGCCTCTTTCCGAAAAGGCAAACGTCCGGCTCCTTGTCCCACAAGGAAGGTGCCAGCCCTGAAAGCTCTTGCTGCTCTTCACTGTCCCCGTGCACCCTATCCACACGCACAACAGCACTGGGGATCTGTGCTTGCCCAGGAACGATACACCTCACGGTGTTCGTTCTCAGCAGAGCCTCTTACTGAAAAGGCAAACATCCGGCTCCTTGTCCCACAAGGAAGGTGCCAGCCCTGAAAGCTCTTGCTGCTCTTCACTGTCCCCGTGCAGCCTATGCACAGGCACAACAGCACTGGGGATCTGTGCTTGCCCACAGGCTGCACATCTCACGGCGCTTGTACTCGGCAGACGCTCCTTCCGAAAAGGCAAACGTCCGGCTCCTTGTCCCACAAGGAAGGTGCCAGCCCTGAAAGCTCTTGCAGCTCTTCACTGTCCCCGTGCACCCTATCCACAGGCACAACAGCACTGGGGATCTGTGCTTGCACAGGAACGGTACACCTCACGGTGTTCTTTCTCAGCAGAGCCTCTTTCCGAAAAGGCAAACGTCCGGCTCCTTGTCCCACAAGGAAGGTGCCAGCCCTGAAAGCTCTTGCTGCTCTTCACTGTCCCCGTGCACCCTATCCACAGGCACAACAGCACTGGGGATCTGTGCTTGCCCAGGAACGGTACACCTCACGGTGTTCGTTCTCGGCATTGCAATTTTCCGAAACGGCAAACGTCCGGCTCCTTGTCCCACAAGGAAGGTGCCAGCCCAGAAAGCTCTTGCTGCTCTTCACTGTCCCCGTGCAGCCTATGCACAGGCACAACAGCACTGGGGATCTGTGCTTGCCCAGGAACGATACACCTCACGGTGTTCGTTCTCAGCAGAGCCTCTTACCGAAAAGGCAAACGTCCGGCTCCTTGTCCCACAAGGAAGGTGCCAGCCCTGAAAGCTCTTGCTGCTCTTCACTGTCCCCGTGCACCCTATCCACAGGCACAACAGCTTTGGGAATCTGTACTTAGACAGGAACGGTACACCTCACGGTGTTCGTTCTCAGCAGAACCTCTTTCCGAAAAGGCAAACGTCCGGCTCCTTGTCCCACAAGGAAGGTGCCAGCCCTGAAAGCTCTTGCTGCTCTTCACTGTCCCCGTGCACCCTATCCACAGGCACAACAGCACTGGGGATCTGTGCTTGCCCACAGGCTGCACATCTCACGGCGCTTGTACTCGGCAGACGCTCCTTCCGAAAAGGCAAACGTCCGGCTCCTTGTCCCACAAGGAAGGTGCCAGCCCTGAAAGCTCTTGCTGCTCTTCACTGTCCCCGTGCACCCTATCCACAGGCACAACAGCACTGGGGATCTGTGCTTAGACAGGAACGGTACACCTCACGGTGTTCGTTCTCAGCAGAGCCTCTTACCGAAAAGGCAAACGTCCGGCTCCTTGTCCCACAAGGAAGGTGCCAGCCCTGAAAGCTCTTGCTGCTTTTCACTGTCCCCGGGCACCCTATCCACAGGCACAACAGCACTGGGGATCTGTGCTTGCCCAGGAACGGTACACCTCACGGTGTTCGTTCTCGGCATTGCAATTTTCCGAAAAGGCAAACGTCCGGCTCCTTGTCCCACAAGGAAGGTGCCAGCCCTGAAAGCTCTTGCTGCTCTTCACTGTCCCCGGGCACCCTATCCACAGGCACAACAGCACTGGGGATCTGTGCTTGCCCACAGGCTGCACATCTCACGGCGCTTGTACTCGGCAGACGCTCCTTCCGAAAAGGCAAACGTCCGGCTCCTTGTCCCACAAGGAAGGTGCCAGCCCTGAAAGCTCTTGCTGCTCTTCACTGTCCCCGGGCACCCTATCCACAGGCACAACAGCACTGGGGATCTGTGCTTGCACAGGAACGGTACACCTCACGGTGTTCGTTCTCAGCAGAGCCTCTTACGGAAAAGGCAAACGTCCGGCTCCTTGTCCCACAAGGAAGGTGCCAGCCCTGAAAGCTCTTGCTGCTCTTCACTGTCCCCGTGCACCCTATCCACAGGCACAACAGCACTGGGGATCTGTGCTTAGACAGGAACGGTACACCTCACGGTGTTCGTTCTCAGCAGAGCCTCTTACCGAAAAGGCAAACGTCCGGCTCCTTGTCCCACAAGGAAGGTGCCAGCCCTGAAAGCTCTTGCTGCTCTTCACTGTCCCCGTGCACCCTATCCACAGGCACAACAGCACTGGGGATCTGTACTTAGACAGGAACGGTACACCTCACGGTGTTCGTTCTCAGCAGAACCTCTTTCCGAAAAGGCAAACATCCGGTTCCTTGTCCCACAAGTAAGGTGCCAGCCCTGAAAGCTCTTGCTGCTTTTCACTGTCCCCGTGCACCCTATCCACAGGCACAACAGCACTGGGGATCTGTGCTTGACCAGGAACGGTACACCTCACGGTGTTCGTTCTCGGCATTGCAATTTTCCGAAAAGGCAAACGTCCGGCTCCTTGTCCCACAAGGAAGGTGCCAGCCCTGAAAGCTCTTGCTGCTCTTCACTGTCCCCGTGCAGCCTATGCACAGGCACAACAGCACTGGGGATCTGTGCTTGCCCACAGGCTGCACATCTCACGGCGCTTGTACTCGGCAGACGCTCCTTTCGAAAAGGCAAATGTCCGGCTCCTTGTCCCACAAGGAAGGTGCCAGCCCTGAAAGCTCTTGCTGCTCTTCACTGTCCCCGGGCACCCTATCCACAGGCACAACAGCACTGGGGATCTGTGCTTGCCCAGGAACGGTACACCTCACGGTGTTCTTTCTCAGCAGAGCCTCTTTCCGAAAAGGCAAACGTCCGGCTCCTTGTCCCACAAGGAAGGTGCCAGCCCTGAAAGCTCTTGCTGCTCTTCACTGTCCCCGTGCACCCTATCCACAGGCACAACAGCACTGGGGATCTGTGCTTGCCCACAGGCTGCACATCTCACGGCGCTTGTACTCGGCAGACGCTCCTTCCGAAAAGGCAAACGTCCGGCTCCTTGTCCCACAAGGAAGGTGCCAGCCCTGAAAGCTCTTGCTGCTCTTCACTGTCCCCGTGCACCCTATCCACAGGCACAACAGCACTGGGGATCTGTGCTTGCCCAGGAACGATACACCTCACGGTGTTCGTTCTCAGCAGAGCCTCTTACTGAAAAGGCAAACGTCCGGCTCCTTGTCCCACAAGGAAGGTGCCAGCCCTGAAAGCTCTTGCTGCTCTTCACTGTCCCCGTGCAGCCTATGCACAGGCACAACAGCACTGGGGATCTGTGCTTGCCCACAGGCTGCACATCTCACGGCGCTTGTACTCGGCAGACGCTCCTTCCGAAAAGGCAAACGTCCGGCTCCTTGTCCCACAAGGAAGGTGCCAGCCCTGAAAGCTCTTGCTGCTCTTCACTGTCCCCGTGCACCCTATCCACAGGCACAACAGCACTGGGGATCTGTGCTTAGACAGGAACGGTACACCTCACGGTGTTCTTTCTCAGCAGAGCCTCTTTCCGAAAAGGCAAACGTCCGGCTCCTTGTCCCACAAGGAAGGTGCCAGCCCTGAAAGCTCTTGCTGCTCTTCACTGTCCCCGTGCACCCTATCCACAGGCACAACAGCACTGGGGATCTGTGCTTGCCCACAGGCTGCACATCTCACGGCGCTTGTACTCGGCAGACGCTCCTTTCGAAAAGGCAAACGTCCGGCTCCTTGTCCCACAAGGAAGGTGCCAGCCCTGAAAGCTCTTGCTGCTCTTCACTGTCCCCGTGCACCCTATCCACAGGCACAACAGCACTGGGGATCTGTGCTTAGACAGGAACGGTACACCTCACGGTGTTCATTCTCAGCAGAGCCTCTTACCGAAAAGGCAAACGTCCGGCTCCTTGTCCCACAAGGAAGGTGCCAGCCCTGAAAGCTCTTGCTGCTCTTCACTGTCCCCGTGCAGCCTATGCACAGGCACAACAGCACTGGGGATCTGTGCTTGCCCACAGGCTGCACATCTCACGGCGCTTGTACTCGACAGACGCTCCTCCCGAAAAGGCAAACGTCCGGCTCCTTCTCCCACAAGGAAGGCGCCAGCCCTGAAAGCTCTTGCTGCTCTTCACTGTCCCCGTGCAGCCTATGCACAGGCACAACAGCACTGGGGATCTGTGCTTGCCCACAGGCTGCACATCTCACGGCGCTTGTACTCAGCAGACACTCCTTCCGAAAAGGCAAACGTCCGGCTCCTTGTCCCACAAGGAAGGTGCCAGCCCAGAAAGCTCTTGCTGCTTTTCACTGTCCCCGTGCACCCTATGCACAGGCACAACAGCACTGGGGATCTGTGCTTGCCCAGGAACGGTACACCTCACGGTGTTCGTTCTCGGCATTGCAATTTTCCGAAAAGGCAAACGTCCGGCTCCTTGTCCCACAAGGAAGGTGCCAGCCCTGAAAGCTCTTGCTGCTCTTCACTGTCCCCGTGCAGCCTATGCACAGGCACAACAGCACTGGGGATCTGTACTTGCCCAGGAACGATACACCTCACGGTGTTCGTTCTCAGCAGAGCCTCTTACCGAAAAGGCAAACGTCCGGCTCCTTGTCCCACAAGGAAGGTGCCAGCCCTGAAAGCTCTTGCTGCTCTTCACTGTCCCCGTGTACCCTATCCACAGGCACAACAGCACTGGGGATCTGTACTTAGACAGGAACGGTACACCTCACGGTGTTCGTTCTCAGCAGAGCCTCTTATCGAAAAGGCAAACGTCCGGCTCCTTGTCCCACAAGGAAGGTGCCAGCCCTGAAAGCTCTTGCTGCTCTTCACTGTCCCCGTGCAGCATATGCACAGGCACAACAGCACTGGGGATCTGTGCTTGCCCACAGGCTGCACATCTCACGGCGCTTGTACTCGGCAGACGCTCCTTCCGAAAAGGCAAACGTCCGGCTCCTTGTCCCACAAGGAAGGTGCCAGCCCTGAAAGCTCTTGCTGCTCTTCACTGTCCCCGTGCACCCTATCCACAGGCACAACAGCACTGGGGATCTGTGCTTGCACAGGAACGGTAGCCCTCACGGTGTTCGTTCTCAGCAGAGCCTCTTTCCGAAAAGGCAAACGTCCGGCTCCTTGTCCCACAAGGAAGGTGCCAGCCCTGAAAGCTCTTGCTGCTCTTCACTGTCCCCGTGCAGCCTATGCACAGGCACAACAGCACTGGGGATCTGTACTTAGACAGGAACGGTACACCTCACGGTGTTCTTTCTCAGCAGAGCCTCTTTCCGAAAAGGCAAACGTCCGGCTCCTTGTCCCACAAGGAAGGTGCCAGCCCTGAAAGCTCTTGCTGCTCTTCACTGTCCCCGTGCAGCCTATGCACAGGCACAACAGCACTGGGGATCTGTGCTTGCCCACAGGCTGCACATCTCACGGCGCTTGTACTCGGCAGACGCTCCTTCCGAAAAGGCAAACGTCCGGCTCCTTGTCCCACAAGGAAGGTGCCAGCCCTGAAAGCTCTTGCTGCTCTTCACTGTCCCCGTGCACCCTATCCACAGGCACAACAGCACTGGGGATCTGTGCTTAGACAGGAACGGTACACCTCACGGTGTTCTTTCTCAGCAGAGCCTCTTTCCGAAAAGGCAAACGTCCGGCTCCTTGTCCCACAAGGAAGGTGCCAGCCCTGAAAGCTCTTGCTGCTCTTCACTGTCCCCGTGCACCCTATCCACACGCACAACAGCACTGGGGATCTGTGCTTGCCCAGGAACGATACACCTCACGGTGTTCGTTCTCAGCAGAGCCTCTTACTGAAAAGGCAAACATCCGGCTCCTTGTCCCACAAGGAAGGTGCCAGCCCTGAAAGCTCTTGCTGCTCTTCACTGTCCCCGTGCAGCCTATGCACAGGCACAACAGCACTGGGGATCTGTGCTTGCCCACAGGCTGCACATCTCACGGCGCTTGTACTCGGCAGACGCTCCTTCCGAAAAGGCAAACGTCCGGCTCCTTGTCCCACAAGGAAGGTGCCAGCCCTGAAAGCTCTTGCAGCTCTTCACTGTCCCCGTGCACCCTATCCACAGGCACAACAGCACTGGGGATCTGTGCTTGCACAGGAACGGTACACCTCACGGTGTTCTTTCTCAGCAGAGCCTCTTTCCGAAAAGGCAAACGTCCGGCTCCTTGTCCCACAAGGAAGGTGCCAGCCCTGAAAGCTCTTGCTGCTCTTCACTGTCCCCGTGCACCCTATCCACAGGCACAACAGCACTGGGGATCTGTGCTTGCCCAGGAACGGTACACCTCACGGTGTTCGTTCTCGGCATTGCAATTTTCCGAAAAGGCAAACGTCCGGCTCCTTGTCCCACAAGGAAGGTGCCAGCCCAGAAAGCACTTGCTGCTCTTCACTGTCCCCGTGCAGCCTATGCACAGGCACAACAGCACTGGGGATCTGTGCTTGCCCAGGAACGATACACCTCACGGTGTTCGTTCTCAGCAGAGCCTCTTACCGAAAAGGCAAACGTCCGGCTCCTTGTCCCACAAGGAAGGTGCCAGCCCTGAAAGCTCTTGCTGCTCTTCACTGTCCCCGTGCACCCTATCCACAGGCACAACAGCTTTGGGAATCTGTACTTAGACAGGAACGGTACACCTCACGGTGTTCGTTCTCAGCAGAACCTCTTTCCGAAAAGGCAAACGTCCGGCTCCTTGTCCCACAAGGAAGGTGCCAGCCCTGAAAGCTCTTGCTGCTCTTCACTGTCCCCGGGCACCCTATCCACAGGCACAACAGCACTGGGGATCTGTGCTTGCCCACAGGCTGCACATCTCACGGCGCTTGTACTCGGCAGACGCTCCTTCCGAAAAGGCAAACGTCCGGCTCCTTGTCCCACAAGGAAGGTGCCAGCCCTGAAAGCTCTTGCTGCTCTTCACTGTCCCCGTGCACCCTATCCACAGGCACAACAGCACTGGGGATCTGTGCTTAGACAGGAACGGTACACCTCACGGTGTTCGTTCTCAGCAGAGCCTCTTACCGAAAAGGCAAACGTCCGGCTCCTTGTCCCACAAGGAAGGTGCCAGCCCTGAAAGCTCTTGCTGCTTTTCACTGTCCCCGGGCACCCTATCCACAGGCACAACAGCACTGGGGATCTGTGCTTGCCCAGGAACGGTACACCTCACGGTGTTCGTTCTCGGCATTGCAATTTTCCGAAAAGGCAAACGTCCGGCTCCTTGTCCCACAAGGAAGGTGCCAGCCCTGAAAGCTCTTGCTGCTCTTCACTGTCCCCGTGCACCCTATCCACAGGCACAACAGCACTGGGGATCTGTGCTTGCCCACAGGCTGCACATCTCACGGCGCTTGTACTCGGCAGACGCTCCTTCCGAAAAGGCAAACGTCCGGCTCCTTGTCCCACAAGGAAGGTGCCAGCCCTGAAAGCTCTTGCTGCTCTTCACTGTCCCCGGGCACCCTATCCACAGGCACAACAGCACTGGGGATCTGTGCTTGCACAGGAACGGTACACCTCACGGTGTTCGTTCTCAGCAGAGCCTCTTACGGAAAAGGCAAACGTCCGGCTCCTTGTCCCACAAGGAAGGTGCCAGCCCTGAAAGCTCTTGCTGCTCTTCACTGTCCCCGTGCACCCTATCCACAGGCACAACAGCACTGGGGATCTGTGCTTAGACAGGAACGGTACACCTCACGGTGTTCATTCTCAGCAGAGCCTCTTACCGAAAAGGCAAACGTCCGGCTCCTTGTCCCACAAGGAAGGTGCCAGCCCTGAAAGCTCTTGCTGCTCTTCACTGTCCCCGTGCAGCCTATGCACAGGCACAACAGCACTGGGGATCTGTGCTTGCCCACAGGCTGCACATATCACGGCGCTTGTACTCGACAGACGCTCCTCCCGAAAAGGCAAACGTCCGGCTCCTTCTCCCGCAAGGAAGGCGCCAGCCCTGAAAGCTCTTGCTGCTCTTCACTGTCCCCGTGCAGCCTATGCACAGGCACAACAGCACTGGGGATCTGTGCTTGCCCACAGGCTGCACATCTCACGGCGCTTGTACTCGGCAGACGCTCCTTCCGAAAAGGCAAACGTCCGGCTCCTTGTCCCACAAGGAAGGTGCCAGCCCTGAAAGCTCTTGCTGCTCTTCACTGTCCCCGTGCACCCTATCCACAGGCACAACAGCACTGGGGATCTGTGCTTAGACAGGAACGGTACACCTCACGGTGTTCTTTCTCAGCAGAGCCTCTTTCCGAAAAGGCAAACGTCCGGCTCCTTGTCCCACAAGGAAGGTGCCAGCCCTGAAAGCTCTTGCTGCTCTTCACTGTCCCCGTGCACCCTATCCACACGCACAACAGCACTGGGGATCTGTGCTTGCCCAGGAACGATACACCTCACGGTGTTCGTTCTCAGCAGAGCCTCTTACTGAAAAGGCAAACATCCGGCTCCTTGTCCCACAAGGAAGGTGCCAGCCCTGAAAGCTCTTGCTGCTCTTCACTGTCCCCGTGCAGCCTATGCACAGGCACAACAGCACTGGGGATCTGTGCTTGCCCACAGGCTGCACATCTCACGGCGCTTGTACTCGGCAGACGCTCCTTCCGAAAAGGCAAACGTCCGGCTCCTTGTCCCACAAGGAAGGTGCCAGCCCTGAAAGCTCTTGCAGCTCTTCACTGTCCCCGTGCACCCTATCCACAGGCACAACAGCACTGGGGATCTGTGCTTGCACAGGAACGGTACACCTCACGGTGTTCTTTCTCAGCAGAGCCTCTTTCCGAAAAGGCAAACGTCCGGCTCCTTGTCCCACAAGGAAGGTGCCAGCCCTGAAAGCTCTTGCTGCTCTTCACTGTCCCCGTGCACCCTATCCACAGGCACAACAGCACTGGGGATCTGTGCTTGCCCAGGAACGGTACACCTCACGGTGTTCGTTCTCGGCATTGCAATTTTCCGAAAAGGCAAACGTCCGGCTCCTTGTCCCACAAGGAAGGTGCCAGCCCAGAAAGCTCTTGCTGCTCTTCACTGTCCCCGTGCAGCCTATGCACAGGCACAACAGCACTGGGGATCTGTGCTTGCCCAGGAACGATACACCTCACGGTGTTCGTTCTCAGCAGAGCCTCTTACCGAAAAGGCAAACGTCCGGCTCCTTGTCCCACAAGGAAGGTGCCAGCCCTGAAAGCTCTTGCTGCTCTTCACTGTCCCCGTGCACCCTATCCACAGGCACAACAGCTTTGGGAATCTGTACTTAGACAGGAACGGTACACCTCACGGTGTTCGTTCTCAGCAGAACCTCTTTCCGAAAAGGCAAACGTCCGGCTCCTTGTCCCACAAGGAAGGTGCCAGCCCTGAAAGCTCTTGCTGCTCTTCACTGTCCCCGTGCACCCTATCCACAGGCACAACAGCACTGGGGATCTGTGCTTGCCCACAGGCTGCACATCTCACGGCGCTTGTACTCGGCAGACGCTCCTTCCGAAAAGGCAAACGTCCGGCTCCTTGTCCCACAAGGAAGGTGCCAGCCCTGAAAGCTCTTGCTGCTCTTCACTGTCCCCGTGCACCCTATCCACAGGCACAACAGCACTGGGGATCTGTGCTTAGACAGGAACGGTACACCTCACGGTGTTCGTTCTCAGCAGAGCCTCTTACCGAAAAGGCAAACGTCCGGCTCCTTGTCCCACAAGGAAGGTGCCAGCCCTGAAAGCTCTTGCTGCTTTTCACTGTCCCCGGGCACCCTATCCACAGGCACAACAGCACTGGGGATCTGTGCTTGCCCAGGAACGGTACACCTCACGGTGTTCGTTCTCGGCATTGCAATTTTCCGAAAAGGCAAACGTCCGGCTCCTTGTCCCACAAGGAAGGTGCCAGCCCTGAAAGCTCTTGCTGCTCTTCACTGTCCCCGGGCACCCTATCCACAGGCACAACAGCACTGGGGATCTGTGCTTGCCCACAGGCTGCACATCTCACGGCGCTTGTACTCGGCAGACGCTCCTTCCGAAAAGGCAAACGTCCGGCTCCTTGTCCCACAAGGAAGGTGCCAGCCCTGAAAGCTCTTGCTGCTCTTCACTGTCCCCGGGCACCCTATCCACAGGCACAACAGCACTGGGGATCTGTGCTTGCACAGGAACGGTACACCTCACGGTGTTCGTTCTCAGCAGAGCCTCTTACGGAAAAGGCAAACGTCCGGCTCCTTGTCCCACAAGGAAGGTGCCAGCCCTGAAAGCTCTTGCTGCTCTTCACTGTCCCCGTGCACCCTATCCACAGGCACAACAGCACTGGGGATCTGTACTTAGACAGGAACGGTACACCTCACGGTGTTCGTTCTCAGCAGAGCCTCTTACCGAAAAGGCAAACGTCCGGCTCCTTGTCCCACAAGGAAGGTGCCAGCCCTGAAAGCTCTTGCTGCTCTTCACTGTCCCCGTGCAGCCTATGCACAGGCACAACAGCACTGGGGATCTGTGCTTGCCCACAGGCTGCACATCTCACGGCGCTTGTACTCGGCAGACGCTCCTTTCGAAAAGGCAAACGTCCGGCTCCTTGTCCCACAAGGAAGGTGACAGCCCTGAAAGCTCTTGCTGCTCTTCACTGTCCCCGTGCACCCTATCCACAGGCACAACAGCACTGGGGATCTGTGCTTAGACAGGAACGGTACACCTCACGGTGTTCGTTCTCAGCAGAGCCTCTTTCCGAAAAGGCAAACGTCCGGCTCCTTGTCCCACAAGGAAGGTGCCAGCCCAGAAAGCTCTTGCTGCTCTTCACTGTCCCCGTGCAGCCTATGCACAGGCACAACAGCACTGGGGATCTGTACTTAGACAGGAACGGTACACCTCACGGTGTTCGTTCTCAGCAGAGCCTCTTACCGAAAAGGCAAACGTCCGGCTCCTTGTCCCACAAGGAAGGTGCCAGCCCTGAAAGCTCTTGCTGCTCTTCACTGTCCCCGTGCACCCTATCCACAGGCACAACAGCACTGGGGATCTGTACTTAGACAGGAACGGTACACCTCACGGTGTTCGTTCTCAGCAGAACCTCTTTCCGAAAAGGCAAACATCCGGTTCCTTGTCCCACAAGTAAGGTGCCAGCCCTGAAAGCTCTTGCTGCTTTTCACTGTCCCCGTGCACCCTATCCACAGGCACAACAGCACTGGGGATCTGTGCTTGACCAGGAACGGTACACCTCACGGTGTTCGTTCTCGGCATTGCAATTTTCCGAAAAGGCAAACGTCCGGCTCCTTGTCCCACAAGGAAGGTGCCAGCCCTGAAAGCTCTTGCTGCTCTTCACTGTCCCCGTGCAGCCTATGCACAGGCACAACAGCACTGGGGATCTGTGCTTGCCCACAGGCTGCACATCTCACGGCGCTTGTACTCGGCAGACGCTCCTTTCGAAAAGGCAAATGTCCGGCTCCTTGTCCCACAAGGAAGGTGCCAGCCCTGAAAGCTCTTGCTGCTCTTCACTGTCCCCGGGCACCCTATCCACAGGCACAACAGCACTGGGGATCTGTGCTTGCCCAGGAACGGTACACCTCACGGTGTTCTTTCTCAGCAGAGCCTCTTTCCGAAAAGGCAAACGTCCGGCTCCTTGTCCCACAAGGAAGGTGCCAGCCCTGAAAGCTCTTGCTGCTCTTCACTGTCCCCGTGCACCCTATCCACAGGCACAACAGCACTGGGGATCTGTGCTTGCCCACAGGCTGCACATCTCACGGCGCTTGTACTCGGCAGACGCTCCTTCCGAAAAGGCAAACGTCCGGCTCCTTGTCCCACAAGGAAGGTGCCAGCCCTGAAAGCTCTTGCTGCTCTTCACTGTCCCCGTGCACCCTATCCACAGGCACAACAGCACTGGGGATCTGTGCTTGCCCAGGAACGATACACCTCACGGTGTTCGTTCTCAGCAGAGCCTCTTACTGAAAAGGCAAACGTCCGGCTCCTTGTCCCACAAGGAAGGTGCCAGCCCTGAAAGCTCTTGCTGCTCTTCACTGTCCCCGTGCAGCCTATGCACAGGCACAACAGCACTGGGGATCTGTGCTTGCCCACAGGCTGCACATCTCACGGCGCTTGTACTCGGCAGACGCTCCTTCCGAAAAGGCAAACGTCCGGCTCCTTGTCCCACAAGGAAGGTGCCAGCCCTGAAAGCTCTTGCTGCTCTTCACTGTCCCCGTGCACCCTATCCACAGGCACAACAGCACTGGGGATCTGTGCTTAGACAGGAACGGTACACCTCACGGTGTTCTTTCTCAGCAGAGCCTCTTACCGAAAAGGCAAACGTCCGGCTCCTTGTCCCACAAGGAAGGTGCCAGCCCTGAAAGCTCTTGCTGCTCTTCACTGTCCCCGTGCACCCTATCCACAGGCACAACAGCACTGGGGATCTGTGCTTGCCCACAGGCTGCACATCTCACGGCGCTTGTACTCGGCAGACGCTCCTTTCGAAAAGGCAAACGTCCGGCTCCTTGTCCCACAAGGAAGGTGCCAGCCCTGAAAGCTCTTGCTGCTCTTCACTGTCCCCGTGCACCCTATCCACAGGCACAACAGCACTGGGGATCTGTGCTTAGACAGGAACGGTACACCTCACGGTGTTCATTCTCAGCAGAGCCTCTTACCGAAAAGGCAAACGTCCGGCTCCTTGTCCCACAAGGAAGGTGCCAGCCCTGAAAGCTCTTGCTGCTCTTCACTGTCCCCGTGCAGCCTATGCACAGGCACAACAGCACTGGGGATCTGTGCTTGCCCACAGGCTGCACATATCACGGCGCTTGTACTCGACAGACGCTCCTCCCGAAAAGGCAAACGTCCGGCTCCTTCTCCCACAAGGAAGGCGCCAGCCCTGAAAGCTCTTGCTGCTCTTCACTGTCCCCGTGCAGCCTATGCACAGGCACAACAGCACTGGGGATCTGTGCTTGCCCACAGGCTGCACATCTCACGGCGCTTGTACTCAGCAGACACTCCTTCCGAAAAGGCAAACGTCCGGCTCCTTGTCCCACAAGGAAGGTGCCAGCCCAGAAAGCTCTTGCTGCTTTTCACTGTCCCCGTGCACCCTATGCACAGGCACAACAGCACTGGGGATCTGTGCTTGCCCAGGAACGGTACACCTCACGGTGTTCGTTCTCGGCATTGCAATTTTCCGAAAAGGCAAACGTCCGGCTCCTTGTCCCACAAGGAAGGTGCCAGCCCTGAAAGCTCTTGCTGCTCTTCACTGTCCCCGTGCAGCCTATGCACAGGCACAACAGCACTGGGGATCTGTACTTGCCCAGGAACGATACACCTCACGGTGTTCGTTCTCAGCAGAGCCTCTTACCGAAAAGGCAAACGTCCGGCTCCTTGTCCCACAAGGAAGGTGCCAGCCCTGAAAGCTCTTGCTGCTCTTCACTGTCCCCGTGTACCCTATCCACAGGCACAACAGCACTGGGGATCTGTACTTAGACAGGAACGGTACACCTCACGGTGTTCGTTCTCAGCAGAGCCTCTTATCGAAAAGGCAAACGTCCGGCTCCTTGTCCCACAAGGAAGGTGCCAGCCCTGAAAGCTCTTGCTGCTCTTCACTGTCCCCGTGCAGCATATGCACAGGCACAACAGCACTGGGGATCTGTGCTTGCCCACAGGCTGCACATCTCACGGTGCTTGTACTCGGCAGACGCTCCTTTCGAAAAGGCAAACGTCCGGCTCCTTGTCCCACAAGGAAGGTGCCAGCCCTGAAAGCTCTTGCTGCTCTTCACTGTCCCCGTGCAGCCTATGCACAGGCACAACAGCACTGGGGATCTGTGCTTGCCCACAGGCTGCACATCTCACGGCGCTTGTACTCGGCAGACGCTCCTTCCGAAAAGGCAAACGTCCGGCTCCTTGTCCCACAAGGAAGGTGCCAGCCCTGAAAGCTCTTGCTGCTCTTCACTGTCCCCGTGCACCCTATCCACAGGCACAACAGCACTGGGGATCTGTGCTTGCACAGGAACGGTAGCCCTCACGGTGTTCGTTCTCAGCAGAGCCTCTTTCCGAAAAGGCAAACGTCCGGCTCCTTGTCCCACAAGGAAGGTGCCAGCCCTGAAAGCTCTTGCTGCTCTTCACTGTCCCCGTGCACCCTATCCACAGGCACAACAGCACTGGGGATCTGTACTTAGACAGGAACGGTACACCTCACGGTGTTCTTTCTCAGCAGAGCCTCTTTCCGAAAAGGCAAACGTCCGGCTCCTTGTCCCACAAGGAAGGTGCCAGCCCTGAAAGCTCTTGCTGCTCTTCACTGTCCCCGTGCAGCCTATGCACAGGCACAACAGCACTGGGGATCTGTGCTTGCCCACAGGCTGCACATCTCACGGCGCTTGTACTCGGCAGACGCTCCTTCCGAAAAGGCAAACGTCCGGCTCCTTGTCCCACAAGGAAGGTGCCAGCCCTGAAAGCTCTTGCTGCTCTTCACTGTCCCCGTGCACCCTATCCACAGGCACAACAGCACTGGGGATCTGTGCTTAGACAGGAACGGTACACCTCACGGTGTTCTTTCTCAGCAGAGCCTCTTTCCGAAAAGGCAAACGTCCGGCTCCTTGTCCCACAAGGAAGGTGCCAGCCCTGAAAGCTCTTGCTGCTCTTCACTGTCCCCGTGCACCCTATCCACACGCACAACAGCACTGGGGATCTGTGCTTGCCCAGGAACGATACACCTCACGGTGTTCGTTCTCAGCAGAGCCTCTTACTGAAAAGGCAAACATCCGGCTCCTTGTCCCACAAGGAAGGTGCCAGCCCTGAAAGCTCTTGCTGCTCTTCACTGTCCCCGTGCAGCCTATGCACAGGCACAACAGCACTGGGGATCTGTGCTTGCCCACAGGCTGCACATCTCACGGCGCTTGTACTCGGCAGACGCTCCTTCCGAAAAGGCAAACGTCCGGCTCCTTGTCCCACAAGGAAGGTGCCAGCCCTGAAAGCTCTTGCAGCTCTTCACTGTCCCCGTGCACCCTATCCACAGGCACAACAGCACTGGGGATCTGTGCTTGCACAGGAACGGTACACCTCACGGTGTTCTTTCTCAGCAGAGCCTCTTTCCGAAAAGGCAAACGTCCGGCTCCTTGTCCCACAAGGAAGGTGCCAGCCCTGAAAGCTCTTGCTGCTCTTCACTGTCCCCGTGCACCCTATCCACAGGCACAACAGCACTGGGGATCTGTGCTTGCCCAGGAACGGTACACCTCACGGTGTTCGTTCTCGGCATTGCAATTTTCCGAAAAGGCAAACGTCCGGCTCCTTGTCCCACAAGGAAGGTGCCAGCCCAGAAAGCACTTGCTGCTCTTCACTGTCCCCGTGCAGCCTATGCACAGGCACAACAGCACTGGGGATCTGTGCTTGCCCAGGAACGATACACCTCACGGTGTTCGTTCTCAGCAGAGCCTCTTACCGAAAAGGCAAACGTCCGGCTCCTTGTCCCACAAGGAAGGTGCCAGCCCTGAAAGCTCTTGCTGCTCTTCACTGTCCCCGTGCACCCTATCCACAGGCACAACAGCTTTGGGAATCTGTACTTAGACAGGAACGGTACACCTCACGGTGTTCGTTCTCAGCAGAACCTCTTTCCGAAAAGGCAAACGTCCGGCTCCTTGTCCCACAAGGAAGGTGCCAGCCCTGAAAGCTCTTGCTGCTCTTCACTGTCCCCGGGCACCCTATCCACAGGCACAACAGCACTGGGGATCTGTGCTTGCCCACAGGCTGCACATCTCACGGCGCTTGTACTCGGCAGACGCTCCTTCCGAAAAAGCAAACGTCCGGCTCCTTGTCCCACAAGGAAGGTGCCAGCCCTGAAAGCTCTTGCTGCTCTTCACTGTCCCCGTGCACCCTATCCACAGGCACAACAGCACTGGGGATCTGTGCTTAGACAGGAACGGTACACCTCACGGTGTTCGTTCTCAGCAGAGCCTCTTACCGAAAAGGCAAACGTCCGGCTCCTTGTCCCACAAGGAAGGTGCCAGCCCTGAAAGCTCTTGCTGCTTTTCACTGTCCCCGGGCACCCTATCCACAGGCACAACAGCACTGGGGATCTGTGCTTGCCCAGGAACGGTACACCTCACGGTGTTCGTTCTCGGCATTGCAATTTTCCGAAAAGGCAAACGTCCGGCTCCTTGTCCCACAAGGAAGGTGCCAGCCCAGAAAGCTCTTGCTGCTCTTCACTGTCCCCGTGCACCCTATCCACAGGCACAACAGCACTGGGGATCTGTGCTTCCCCACAGGCTGCACATCTCACGGCGCTTGTACTCGGCAGACGCTCCTTCCGAAAAGGCAAACGTCCGGCTCCTTGTCCCACAAGGAAGGTGCCAGCCCTGAAAGCTCTTGCTGCTCTTCACTGTCCCCGGGCACCCTATCCACAGGCACAACAGCACTGGGGATCTGTGCTTGCACAGGAACGGTACACCTCACGGTGTTCGTTCTCAGCAGAGCCTCTTACGGAAAAGGCAAACGTCCGGCTCCTTGTCCCACAAGGAAGGTGCCAGCCCTGAAAGCTCTTGCTGCTCTTCACTGTCCCCGTGCACCCTATCCACAGGCACAACAGCACTGGGGATCTGTGCTTAGACAGGAACGGTACACCTCACGGTGTTCATTCTCAGCAGAGCCTCTTACCGAAAAGGCAAACGTCCGGCTCCTTGTCCCACAAGGAAGGTGCCAGCCCTGAAAGCTCTTGCTGCTCTTCACTGTCCCCGTGCAGCCTATGCACAGGCACAACAGCACTGGGGATCTGTGCTTGCCCACAGGCTGCACATATCACGGCGCTTGTACTCGACAGACGCTCCTCCCGAAAAGGCAAACGTCCGGCTCCTTCTCCCACAAGGAAGGCGCCAGCCCTGAAAGCTCTTGCTGCTCTTCACTGTCCCCGTGCAGCCTATGCACAGGCACAACAGCACTGGGGATCTGTGCTTGCCCACAGGCTGCACATCTCACGGCGCTTGTACTCAGCAGACACTCCTTCCGAAAAGGCAAACGTCCGGCTCCTTGTCCCACAAGGAAGGTGCCAGCCCAGAAAGCTCTTGCTGCTTTTCACTGTCCCCGTGCACCCTATGCACAGGCACAACAGCACTGGGGATCTGTGCTTGCCCAGGAACGGTACACCTCACGGTGTTCGTTCTCGGCATTGCAATTTTCCGAAAAGGCAAACGTCCGGCTCCTTGTCCCACAAGGAAGGTGCCAGCCCTGAAAGCTCTTGCTGCTCTTCACTGTCCCCGTGCAGCCTATGCACAGGCACAACAGCACTGGGGATCTGTACTTAGACAGGAACGGTACACCTCACGGTGTTCGTTCTCAGCAGAGCCTCTTATCGAAAAGGCAAACGTCCGGCTCCTTGTCCCACAAGGAAGGTGCCAGCCCTGAAAGCTCTTGCTGCTCTTCACTGTCCCCGTGCAGCATATGCACAGGCACAACAGCACTGGGGATCTGTGCTTGCCCACAGGCTGCACATCTCACGGCGCTTGTACTCGGCAGACGCTCCTTCCGAAAAGGCAAACGTCCGGCTCCTTGTCCCACAAGGAAGGTGCCAGCCCTGAAAGCTCTTGCTGCTCTTCACTGTCCCCGTGCAGCCTATGCACAGGCACAACAGCACTGGGGATCTGTGCTTGCCCACAGGCTGCACATCTCACGGCGCTTGTACTCGGCAGACGCTCCTTCCGAAAAGGCAAACGTCCGGCTCCTTGTCCCACAAGGAAGGTGCCAGCCCTGAAAGCTCTTGCTGCTCTTCACTGTCCCCGTGCACCCTATCCACAGGCACAACAGCACTGGGGATCTGTGCTTAGACAGGAACGGTACACCTCACGGTGTTCTTTCTCAGCAGAGCCTCTTTCCGAAAAGGCAAACGTCCGGCTCCTTGTCCCACAAGGAAGGTGCCAGCCCTGAAAGCTCTTGCTGCTCTTCACTGTCCCCGTGCACCCTATCCACAGGCACAACAGCACTGGGGATCTGTGCTTGCCCACAGGCTGCACATCTCACGGCGCTTGTACTCGGCAGACGCTCCTTTCGAAAAGGCAAACGTCCGGCTCCTTGTCCCACAAGGAAGGTGCCAGCCCTGAAAGCTCTTGCTGCTCTTCACTGTCCCCGTGCACCCTATCCACAGGCACAACAGCACTGGGGATCTGTGCTTAGACAGGAACGGTACACCTCACGGTGTTCATTCTCAGCAGAGCCTCTTACCGAAAAGGCAAACGTCCGGCTCCTTGTCCCACAAGGAAGGTGCCAGCCCTGAAAGCTCTTGCTGCTCTTCACTGTCCCCGTGCAGCCTATGCACAGGCACAACAGCACTGGGGATCTGTGCTTGCCCACAGGCTGCACATATCACGGCGCTTGTACTCGACAGACGCTCCTCCCGAAAAGGCAAACGTCCGGCTCCTTCTCCCACAAGGAAGGCGCCAGCCCTGAAAGCTCTTGCTGCTCTTCACTGTCCCCGTGCAGCCTATGCACAGGCACAACAGCACTGGGGATCTGTGCTTGCCCACAGGCTGCACATCTCACGGCGCTTGTACTCAGCAGACACTCCTTCCGAAAAGGCAAACGTCCGGCTCCTTGTCCCACAAGGAAGGTGCCAGCCCTGAAAGCTCTTGCTGCTTTTCACTGTCCCCGTGCAGCCTATGCACAGGCACAACAGCACTGGGGATCTGTGCTTGCCCAGGAACGGTACACCTCACGGTGTTCGTTCTCGGCATTGCAATTTTCCGAAAAGGCAAACGTCCGGCTCCTTGTCCCACAAGGAAGGTGCCAGCCCTGAAAGCTCTTGCTGCTCTTCACTGTCCCCGTGCAGCCTATGCACAGGCACAACAGCACTGGGGATCTGTACTTGCCCAGGAACGATACACCTCACGGTGTTCGTTCTCAGCAGAGCCTCTTACCGAAAAGGCAAACGTCCGGCTCCTTGTCCCACAAGGAAGGTGCCAGCCCTGAAAGCTCTTGCTGCTCTTCACTGTCCCCATGTACCCTATCCACAGGCACAACAGCACTGGGGATCTGTACTTAGACAGGAACGGTACACCTCACGGTGTTCGTTCTCAGCAGAGCCTCTTATCGAAAAGGCAAACGTCCGGCTCCTTGTCCCACAAGGAAGGTGCCAGCCCTGAAAGCTCTTGCTGCTCTTCACTGTCCCCGTGCAGCATATGCACAGGCACAACAGCACTGGGGATCTGTGCTTGCCCACAGGCTGCACATCTCACGGCGCTTGTACTCGGCAGACGCTCCTTTCGAAAAGGCAAACGTCCGGCTCCTTGTCCCACAAGGAAGGTGCCAGCCCTGAAAGCTCTTGCTGCTCTTCACTGTCCCCGTGCAGCCTATGCACAGGCACAACAGCACTGGGGATCTGTGCTTGCCCACAGGCTGCACATCTCACGGCGCTTGTACTCGGCAGACGCTCCTTCCGAAAAGGCAAACGTCCGGCTCCTTGTCCCACAAGGAAGGTGCCAGCCCTGAAAGCTCTTGCTGCTCTTCACTGTCCCCGTGCACCCTATCCACAGGCACAACAGCACTGGGGATCTGTGCTTGCACAGGAACGGTAGCCCTCACGGTGTTCGTTCTCAGCAGAGCCTCTTTCCGAAAAGGCAAACGTCCGGCTCCTTGTCCCACAAGGAAGGTGCCAGCCCTGAAAGCTCTTGCTGCTCTTCACTGTCCCCGTGCACCCTATCCACAGGCACAACAGCACTGGGGATCTGTACTTAGACAGGAACGGTACACCTCACGGTGTTCTTTCTCAGCAGAGCCTCTTTCCGAAAAGGCAAACGTCCGGCTCCTTGTCCCACAAGGAAGGTGCCAGCCCTGAAAGCTCTTGCTGCTCTTCACTGTCCCCGTGCAGCCTATGCACAGGCACAACAGCACTGGGGATCTGTGCTTGCCCACAGGCTGCACATCTCACGGCGCTTGTACTCGGCAGACGCTCCTTCCGAAAAGGCAAACGTCCGGCTCCTTGTCCCACAAGGAAGGTGCCAGCCCTGAAAGCTCTTGCTGCTCTTCACTGTCCCCGTGCACCCTATCCACAGGCACAACAGCACTGGGGATCTGTGCTTAGACAGGAACGGTACACCTCACGGTGTTCTTTCTCAGCAGAGCCTCTTTCCGAAAAGGCAAACGTCCGGCTCCTTGTCCCACAAGGAAGGTGCCAGCCCTGAAAGCTCTTGCTGCTCTTCACTGTCCCCGTGCACCCTATCCACACGCACAACAGCACTGGGGATCTGTGCTTGCCCAGGAACGATACACCTCACGGTGTTCGTTCTCAGCAGAGCCTCTTACTGAAAAGGCAAACATCCGGCTCCTTGTCCCACAAGGAAGGTGCCAGCCCTGAAAGCTCTTGCTGCTCTTCACTGTCCCCGTGCAGCCTATGCACAGGCACAACAGCACTGGGGATCTGTGCTTGCCCACAGGCTGCACATCTCACGGCGCTTGTACTCGGCAGACGCTCCTTCCGAAAAGGCAAACGTCCGGCTCCTTGTCCCACAAGGAAGGTGCCAGCCCTGAAAGCTCTTGCAGCTCTTCACTGTCCCCGTGCACCCTATCCACAGGCACAACAGCACTGGGGATCTGTGCTTGCACAGGAACGGTACACCTCACGGTGTTCTTTCTCAGCAGAGCCTCTTTCCGAAAAGGCAAACGTCCGGCTCCTTGTCCCACAAGGAAGGTGCCAGCCCTGAAAGCTCTTGCTGCTCTTCACTGTCCCCGTGCACCCTATCCACAGGCACAACAGCACTGGGGATCTGTGCTTGCCCAGGAACGGTACACCTCACGGTGTTCGTTCTCGGCATTGCAATTTTCCGAAAAGGCAAACGTCCGGCTCCTTGTCCCACAAGGAAGGTGCCAGCCCAGAAAGCTCTTGCTGCTCTTCACTGTCCCCGTGCAGCCTATGCACAGGCACAACAGCACTGGGGATCTGTGCTTGCCCAGGAACGATACACCTCACGGTGTTCGTTCTCAGCAGAGCCTCTTACCGAAAAGGCAAACGTCCGGCTCCTTGTCCCACAAGGAAGGTGCCAGCCCTGAAAGCTCTTGCTGCTCTTCACTGTCCCCGTGCACCCTATCCACAGGCACAACAGCTTTGGGAATCTGTACTTAGACAGGAACGGTACACCTCACGGTGTTCGTTCTCAGCAGAACCTCTTTCCGAAAAGGCAAACGTCCGGCTCCTTGTCCCACAAGGAAGGTGCCAGCCCTGAAAGCTCTTGCTGCTCTTCACTGTCCCCGTGCACCCTATCCACAGGCACAACAGCACTGGGGATCTGTGCTTGCCCACAGGCTGCACATCTCACGGCGCTTGTACTCGGCAGACGCTCCTTCCGAAAAGGCAAACGTCCGGCTCCTTGTCCCACAAGGAAGGTGCCAGCCCTGAAAGCTCTTGCTGCTCTTCACTGTCCCCGTGCACCCTATCCACAGGCACAACAGCACTGGGGATCTGTGCTTAGACAGGAACGGTACACCTCACGGTGTTCGTTCTCAGCAGAGCCTCTTACCGAAAAGGCAAACGTCCGGCTCCTTGTCCCACAAGGAAGGTGCCAGCCCTGAAAGCTCTTGCTGCTTTTCACTGTCCCCGGGCACCCTATCCACAGGCACAACAGCACTGGGGATCTGTGCTTGCCCAGGAACGGTACACCTCACGGTGTTCGTTCTCGGCATTGCAATTTTCCGAAAAGGCAAACGTCCGGCTCCTTGTCCCACAAGGAAGGTGCCAGCCCTGAAAGCTCTTGCTGCTCTTCACTGTCCCCGGGCACCCTATCCACAGGCACAACAGCACTGGGGATCTGTGCTTGCCCACAGGCTGCACATCTCACGGCGCTTGTACTCGGCAGACGCTCCTTCCGAAAAGGCAAACGTCCGGCTCCTTGTCCCACAAGGAAGGTGCCAGCCCTGAAAGCTCTTGCTGCTCTTCACTGTCCCCGGGCACCCTATCCACAGGCACAACAGCACTGGGGATCTGTGCTTGCACAGGAACGGTACACCTCACGGTGTTCGTTCTCAGCAGAGCCTTTTACGGAAAAGGCAAACGTCCGGCTCCTTGTCCCACAAGGAAGGTGCCAGCCCTGAAAGCTCTTGCTGCTCTTCACTGTCCCCGTGCACCCTATCCACAGGCACAACAGCACTGGGGATCTGTACTTAGACAGGAACGGTACACCTCACGGTGTTCGTTCTCAGCAGAGCCTCTTACCGAAAAGGCAAACGTCCGGCTCCTTGTCCCACAAGGAAGGTGCCAGCCCTGAAAGCTCTTGCTGCTCTTCACTGTCCCCGTGCAGCCTATGCACAGGCACAACAGCACTGGGGATCTGTGCTTGCCCACAGGCTGCACATCTCACGGCGCTTGTACTCGGCAGACGCTCCTTTCGAAAAGGCAAACGTCCGGCTCCTTGTCCCACAAGGAAGGTGACAGCCCTGAAAGCTCTTGCTGCTCTTCACTGTCCCCGTGCACCCTATCCACAGGCACAACAGCACTGGGGATCTGTGCTTAGACAGGAACGGTACACCTCACGGTGTTCGTTCTCAGCAGAGCCTCTTTCCGAAAAGGCAAACGTCCGGCTCCTTGTCCCACAAGGAAGGTGCCAGCCCAGAAAGCTCTTGCTGCTCTTCACTGTCCCCGTGCAGCCTATGCACAGGCACAACAGCACTGGGGATCTGTACTTAGACAGGAACGGTACACCTCACGGTGTTCGTTCTCAGCAGAGCCTCTTACCGAAAAGGCAAACGTCCGGCTCCTTGTCCCACAAGGAAGGTGCCAGCCCTGAAAGCTCTTGCTGCTCTTCACTGTCCCCGTGCACCCTATCCACAGGCACAACAGCACTGGGGATCTGTACTTAGACAGGAACGGTACACCTCACGGTGTTCGTTCTCAGCAGAACCTCTTTCCGAAAAGGCAAACATCCGGTTCCTTGTCCCACAAGTAAGGTGCCAGCCCTGAAAGCTCTTGCTGCTTTTCACTGTCCCCGTGCACCCTATCCACAGGCACAACAGCACTGGGGATCTGTGCTTGACCAGGAACGGTACACCTCACGGTGTTCGTTCTCGGCATTGCAATTTTCCGAAAAGGCAAACGTCCGGCTCCTTGTCCCACAAGGAAGGTGCCAGCCCTGAAAGCTCTTGCTGCTCTTCACTGTCCCCGTGCAGCCTATGCACAGGCACAACAGCACTGGGGATCTGTGCTTGCCCACAGGCTGCACATCTCACGGCGCTTGTACTCGGCAGACGCTCCTTTCGAAAAGGCAAATGTCCGGCTCCTTGTCCCACAAGGAAGGTGCCAGCCCTGAAAGCTCTTGCTGCTCTTCACTGTCCCCGGGCACCCTATCCACAGGCACAACAGCACTGGGGATCTGTGCTTGCCCAGGAACGGTACACCTCACGGTGTTCTTTCTCAGCAGAGCCTCTTTCCGAAAAGGCAAACGTCCGGCTCCTTGTCCCACAAGGAAGGTGCCAGCCCTGAAAGCTCTTGCTGCTCTTCACTGTCCCCGTGCACCCTATCCACAGGCACAACAGCACTGGGGATCTGTGCTTGCCCACAGGCTGCACATCTCACGGCGCTTGTACTCGGCAGACGCTCCTTCCGAAAAGGCAAACGTCCGGCTCCTTGTCCCACAAGGAAGGTGCCAGCCCTGAAAGCTCTTGCTGCTCTTCACTGTCCCCGTGCACCCTATCCACAGGCACAACAGCACTGGGGATCTGTGCTTGCCCAGGAACGATACACCTCACGGTGTTCGTTCTCAGCAGAGCCTCTTACTGAAAAGGCAAACGTCCGGCTCCTTGTCCCACAAGGAAGGTGCCAGCCCTGAAAGCTCTTGCTGCTCTTCACTGTCCCCGTGCAGCCTATGCACAGGCACAACAGCACTGGGGATCTGTGCTTGCCCACAGGCTGCACATCTCACGGCGCTTGTACTCGGCAGACGCTCCTTCCGAAAAGGCAAACGTCCGGCTCCTTGTCCCACAAGGAAGGTGCCAGCCCTGAAAGCTCTTGCTGCTCTTCACTGTCCCCGTGCACCCTATCCACAGGCACAACAGCACTGGGGATCTGTGCTTAGACAGGAACGGTACACCTCACGGTGTTCTTTCTCAGCAGAGCCTCTTTCCGAAAAGGCAAACGTCCGGCTCCTTGTCCCACAAGGAAGGTGCCAGCCCTGAAAGCTCTTGCTGCTCTTCACTGTCCCCGTGCACCCTATCCACAGGCACAACAGCACTGGGGATCTGTGCTTGCCCACAGGCTGCACATCTCACGGCGCTTGTACTCGGCAGACGCTCCTTTCGAAAAGGCAAACGTCCGGCTCCTTGTCCCACAAGGAAGGTGCCAGCCCTGAAAGCTCTTGCTGCTCTTCACTGTCCCCGTGCACCCTATCCACAGGCACAACAGCACTGGGGATCTGTGCTTAGACAGGAACGGTACACCTCACGGTGTTCATTCTCAGCAGAGCCTCTTACCGAAAAGGCAAACGTCCGGCTCCTTGTCCCACAAGGAAGGTGCCAGCCCTGAAAGCTCTTGCTGCTCTTCACTGTCCCCGTGCAGCCTATGCACAGGCACAACAGCACTGGGGATCTGTGCTTGCCCACAGGCTGCACATATCACGGCGCTTGTACTCGACAGACGCTCCTCCCGAAAAGGCAAACGTCCGGCTCCTTCTCCCACAAGGAAGGCGCCAGCCCTGAAAGCTCTTGCTGCTCTTCACTGTCCCCGTGCAGCCTATGCACAGGCACAACAGCACTGGGGATCTGTGCTTGCCCACAGGCTGCACATCTCACGGCGCTTGTACTCAGCAGACACTCCTTCCGAAAAGGCAAACGTCCGGCTCCTTGTCCCACAAGGAAGGTGCCAGCCCAGAAAGCTCTTGCTGCTTTTCACTGTCCCCGTGCACCCTATGCACAGGCACAACAGCACTGGGGATCTGTGCTTGCCCAGGAACGGTACACCTCACGGTGTTCGTTCTCGGCATTGCAATTTTCCGAAAAGGCAAACGTCCGGCTCCTTGTCCCACAAGGAAGGTGCCAGCCCTGAAAGCTCTTGCTGCTCTTCACTGTCCCCGTGCAGCCTATGCACAGGCACAACAGCACTGGGGATCTGTACTTGCACAGGAACGATACACCTCACGGTGTTCGTTCTCAGCAGAGCCTCTTACCGAAAAGGCAAACGTCCGGCTCCTTGTCCCACAAGGAAGGTGCCAGCCCTGAAAGCTCTTGCTGCTCTTCACTGTCCCCGTGTACCCTATCCACAGGCACAACAGCACTGGGGATCTGTACTTAGACAGGAACGGTACACCTCACGGTGTTCGTTCTCAGCAGAGCCTCTTATCGAAAAGGCAAACGTCCGGCTCCTTGTCCCACAAGGAAGGTGCCAGCCCTGAAAGCTCTTGCTGCTCTTCACTGTCCCCGTGCAGCATATGCACAGGCACAACAGCACTGGGGATCTGTGCTTGCCCACAGGCTGCACATCTCACGGTGCTTGTACTCGGCAGACGCTCCTTTCGAAAAGGCAAACGTCCGGCTCCTTGTCCCACAAGGAAGGTGCCAGCCCTGAAAGCTCTTGCTGCTCTTCACTGTCCCCGTGCACCCTATCCACAGGCACAACAGCACTGGGGATCTGTGCTTGCCCACAGGCTGCACATCTCACGGCGCTTGTACTCGGCAGACGCTCCTTCCGAAAAGGCAAACGTCCGGCTCCTTGTCCCACAAGGAAGGTGCCAGCCCTGAAAGCTCTTGCTGCTCTTCACTGTCCCCGTGCACCCTATCCACAGGCACAACAGCACTGGGGATCTGTGCTTGCACAGGAACGGTAGCCCTCACGGTGTTCGTTCTCAGCAGAGCCTCTTTCCGAAAAGGCAAACGTCCGGCTCCTTGTCCCACAAGGAAGGTGCCAGCCCTGAAAGCTCTTGCTGCTCTTCACTGTCCCCGTGCACCCTATCCACAGGCACAACAGCACTGGGGATCTGTACTTAGACAGGAACGGTACACCTCACGGTGTTCTTTCTCAGCAGAGCCTCTTTCCGAAAAGGCAAACGTCCGGCTCCTTGTCCCACAAGGAAGGTGCCAGCCCTGAAAGCTCTTGCTGCTCTTCACTGTCCCCGTGCAGCCTATGCACAGGCACAACAGCACTGGGGATCTGTGCTTGCCCACAGGCTGCACATCTCACGGCGCTTGTACTCGGCAGACGCTCCTTCCGAAAAGGCAAACGTCCGGCTCCTTGTCCCACAAGGAAGGTGCCAGCCCTGAAAGCTCTTGCTGCTCTTCACTGTCCCCGTGCACCCTATCCACAGGCACAACAGCACTGGGGATCTGTGCTTAGACAGGAACGGTACACCTCACGGTGTTCTTTCTCAGCAGAGCCTCTTTCCGAAAAGGCAAACGTCCGGCTCCTTGTCCCACAAGGAAGGTGCCAGCCCTGAAAGCTCTTGCTGCTCTTCACTGTCCCCGTGCACCCTATCCACACGCACAACAGCACTGGGGATCTGTGCTTGCCCAGGAACGATACACCTCACGGTGTTCGTTCTCAGCAGAGCCTCTTACTGAAAAGGCAAACATCCGGCTCCTTGTCCCACAAGGAAGGTGCCAGCCCTGAAAGCTCTTGCTGCTCTTCACTGTCCCCGTGCAGCCTATGCACAGGCACAACAGCACTGGGGATCTGTGCTTGCCCACAGGCTGCACATCTCACGGCGCTTGTACTCGGCAGACGCTCCTTCCGAAAAGGCAAACGTCCGGCTCCTTGTCCCACAAGGAAGGTGCCAGCCCTGAAAGCTCTTGCAGCTCTTCACTGTCCCCGTGCACCCTATCCACAGGCACAACAGCACTGGGGATCTGTGCTTGCACAGGAACGGTACACCTCACGGTGTTCTTTCTCAGCAGAGCCTCTTTCCGAAAAGGCAAACGTCCGGCTCCTTGTCCCACAAGGAAGGTGCCAGCCCTGAAAGCTCTTGCTGCTCTTCACTGTCCCCGTGCACCCTATCCACAGGCACAACAGCACTGGGGATCTGTGCTTGCCCAGGAACGGTACACCTCACGGTGTTCGTTCTCGGCATTGCAATTTTCCGAAAAGGCAAACGTCCGGCTCCTTGTCCCACAAGGAAGGTGCCAGCCCAGAAAGCACTTGCTGCTCTTCACTGTCCCCGTGCAGCCTATGCACAGGCACAACAGCACTGGGGATCTGTGCTTGCCCAGGAACGATACACCTCACGGTGTTCGTTCTCAGCAGAGCCTCTTACCGAAAAGGCAAACGTCCGGCTCCTTGTCCCACAAGGAAGGTGCCAGCCCTGAAAGCTCTTGCTGCTCTTCACTGTCCCCGTGCACCCTATCCACAGGCACAACAGCTTTGGGAATCTGTACTTAGACAGGAACGGTACACCTCACGGTGTTCGTTCTCAGCAGAACCTCTTTCCGAAAAGGCAAACGTCCGGCTCCTTGTCCCACAAGGAAGGTGCCAGCCCTGAAAGCTCTTGCTGCTCTTCACTGTCCCCGTGCACCCTATCCACAGGCACAACAGCACTGGGGATCTGTGCTTGCCCACAGGCTGCACATCTCACGGCGCTTGTACTCGGCAGACGCTCCTTCCGAAAAGGCAAACGTCCGGCTCCTTGTCCCACAAGGAAGGTGCCAGCCCTGAAAGCTCTTGCTGCTCTTCACTGTCCCCGTGCACCCTATCCACAGGCACAACAGCACTGGGGATCTGTGCTTAGACAGGAACGGTACACCTCACGGTGTTCGTTCTCAGCAGAGCCTCTTACCGAAAAGGCAAACGTCCGGCTCCTTGTCCCACAAGGAAGGTGCCAGCCCTGAAAGCTCTTGCTGCTTTTCACTGTCCCCGGGCACCCTATCCACAGGCACAACAGCACTGGGGATCTGTGCTTGCCCAGGAACGGTACACCTCACGGTGTTCGTTCTCGGCATTGCAATTTTCCGAAAAGGCAAACGTCCGGCTCCTTGTCCCACAAGGAAGGTGCCAGCCCTGAAAGCTCTTGCTGCTCTTCACTGTCCCCGTGCACCCTATCCACAGGCACAACAGCACTGGGGATCTGTGCTTGCCCACAGGCTGCACATCTCACGGCGCTTGTACTCGGCAGACGCTCCTTCCGAAAAGGCAAACGTCCAGCTCCTTGTCCCACAAGGAAGGTGCCAGCCCTGAAAGCTCTTGCTGCTCTTCACTGTCCCCGGGCACCCTATCCACAGGCACAACAGCACTGGGGATCTGTGCTTGCACAGGAACGGTACACCTCACGGTGTTCGTTCTCAGCAGAGCCTCTTACGGAAAAGGCAAACGTCCGGCTCCTTGTCCCACAAGGAAGGTGCCAGCCCTGAAAGCTCTTGCTGCTCTTCACTGTCCCCGTGCACCCTATCCACAGGCACAACAGCACTGGGGATCTGTACTTAGACAGGAACGGTACACCTCACGGTGTTCGTTCTCAGCAGAGCCTCTTACCGAAAAGGCAAACGTCCGGCTCCTTGTCCCACAAGGAAGGTGCCAGCCCTGAAAGCTCTTGCTGCTCTTCACTGTCCCCGTGCAGCCTATGCACAGGCACAACAGCACTGGGGATCTGTGCTTGCCCACAGGCTGCACATCTCACGGCGCTTGTACTCGGCAGACGCTCCTTTCGAAAAGGCAAATGTCCGGCTCCTTGTCCCACAAGGAAGGTGCCAGCCCTGAAAGCTCTTGCTGCTCTTCACTGTCCCCGTGCAGCCTATCCACAGGCACAACAGCACTGGGGATCTGTGCTTAGACAGGAACGGTACACCTCACGGTGTTCGTTCTCAGCAGAGCCTCTTTCCGAAAAGGCAAACGTCCGGCTCCTTGTCCCACAAGGAAGGTGCCAGCCCTGAAAGCTCTTGCTGCTCTTCACTGTCCCCGTGCAGCCTATGCACAGGCACAACAGCACTGGGGATCTGTGCTTGCCCACAGGCTGCACATCTCACGGCGCTTGTACTCGGCAGACGCTCCTTTCGAAAAGGCAAACGTCCGGCTCCTTGTCCCACAAGGAAGGTGCCAGCCCTGAAAGCTCTTGCTGCTCTTCACTGTCCCCGTGCACCCTATCCACAGGCACAACAGCACTGGGGATCTGTGCTTGCCCAGGAACGGTACACCTCACGGTGTTCGTTCTCGGCATTGCAATTTTCCGAAAAGGCAAACGTCCGGCTCCTTGTCCCACAAGGAAGGTGCCAGCCCTGAAAGCTCTTGCTGCTCTTCACTGTCCCCGTGCACCCTATCCACACGCACAACAGCACTGGGGATCTGTGCTTGCCCAGCAACGATACACCTCACGGTGTTCGTTCTCAGCAGAGCCTCTTACTGAAAAGGCAAACATCCGGCTCCTTGTCCCACAAGGAAGGTGCCAGCCCTGAAAGCTCTTGCTGCTCTTCACTGTCCCCGTGCAGCCTATGCACAGGCACAACAGCACTGGGGATCTGTGCTTGCCCACAGGCTGCACATCTCACGGCGCTTGTACTCGGCAGACGCTCCTTCCGAAAAGGCAAACGTCCGGCTCCTTGTCCCACAAGGAAGGTGCCAGCCCTGAAAGCTCTTGCAGCTCTTCACTGTCCCCGTGCACCCTATCCACAGGCACAACAGCACTGGGGATCTGTGCTTGCACAGGAACGGTACACCTCACGGTGTTCTTTCTCAGCAGAGCCTCTTTCCGAAAAGGCAAACGTCCGGCTCCTTGTCCCACAAGGAAGGTGCCAGCCCTGAAAGCTCTTGCTGCTCTTCACTGTCCCCGTGCACCCTATCCACAGGCACAACAGCACTGGGGATCTGTGCTTGCCCAGGAACGGTACACCTCACGGTGTTCGTTCTCGGCATTGCAATTTTCCGAAAAGGCAAACGTCCGGCTCCTTGTCCCACAAGGAAGGTGCCAGCCCAGAAAGCACTTGCTGCTCTTCACTGTCCCCGTGCAGCCTATGCACAGGCACAACAGCACTGGGGATCTGTGCTTGCCCAGGAACGATACACCTCACGGTGTTCGTTCTCAGCAGAGCCTCTTACCGAAAAGGCAAACGTCCGGCTCCTTGTCCCACAAGGAAGGTGCCAGCCCTGAAAGCTCTTGCTGCTCTTCACTGTCCCCGTGCACCCTATCCACAGGCACAACAGCTTTGGGAATCTGTACTTAGACAGGAACGGTACACCTCACGGTGTTCGTTCTCAGCAGAACCTCTTTCCGAAAAGGCAAACGTCCGGCTCCTTGTCCCACAAGGAAGGTGCCAGCCCTGAAAGCTCTTGCTGCTCTTCACTGTCCCCGGGCACCCTATCCACAGGCACAACAGCACTGGGGATCTGTGCTTGCCCACAGGCTGCACATCTCACGGCGCTTGTACTCGGCAGACGCTCCTTCCGAAAAGGCAAACGTCCGGCTCCTTGTCCCACAAGGAAGGTGCCAGCCCTGAAAGCTCTTGCTGCTCTTCACTGTCCCCGGGCACCCTATCCACAGGCACAACAGCACTGGGGATCTGTGCTTAGACAGGAACGGTACACCTCACGGTGTTCGTTCTCAGCAGAGCCTCTTACCGAAAAGGCAAACGTCCGGCTCCTTGTCCCACAAGGAAGGTGCCAGCCCTGAAAGCTCTTGCTGCTTTTCACTGTCCCCGGGCACCCTATCCACAGGCACAACAGCACTGGGGATCTGTGCTTGCCCAGGAACGGTACACCTCACGGTGTTCGTTCTCGGCATTGCAATTTTCCGAAAAGGCAAACGTCCGGCTCCTTGTCCCACAAGGAAGGTGCCAGCCCTGAAAGCTCTTGCTGCTCTTCACTGTCCCCGTGCACCCTATCCACAGGCACAACAGCACTGGGGATCTGTGCTTGCCCACAGGCTGCACATCTCACGGCGCTTGTACTCGGCAGACGCTCCTTCCGAAAAGGCAAACGTCCGGCTCCTTGTCCCACAAGGAAGGTGCCAGCCCTGAAAGCTCTTGCTGCTCTTCACTGTCCCCGGGCACCCTATCCACAGGCACAACAGCACTGGGGATCTGTGCTTGCACAGGAACGGTACACCTCACGGTGTTCGTTCTCAGCAGAGCCTCTTACGGAAAAGGCAAACGTCCGGCTCCTTGTCCCACAAGGAAGGTGCCAGCCCTGAAAGCTCTTGCTGCTCTTCACTGTCCCCGTGCACCCTATCCACAGGCACAACAGCACTGGGGATCTGTACTTAGACAGGAACGGTACACCTCACGGTGTTCGTTCTCAGCAGAGCCTCTTACCGAAAAGGCAAACGTCCGGCTCCTTGTCCCACAAGGAAGGTGCCAGCCCTGAAAGCTCTTGCTGCTCTTCACTGTCCCCGTGCAGCCTATGCACAGGCACAACAGCACTGGGGATCTGTGCTTGCCCACAGGCTGCACATCTCACGGCGCTTGTACTCGGCAGACGCTCCTTTCGAAAAGGCAAATGTCCGGCTCCTTGTCCCACAAGGAAGGTGCCAGCCCTGAAAGCTCTTGCTGCTCTTCACTGTCCCCGGGCACCCTATCCACAGGCACAACAGCACTGGGGATCTGTGCTTAGACAGGAACGGTACACCTCACGGTGTTCGTTCTCAGCAGAGCCTCTTTCCGAAAAGGCAAACGTCCGGCTCCTTGTCCCACAAGGAAGGTGCCAGCCCTGAAAGCTCTTGCTGCTCTTCACTGTCCCCGTGCAGCCTATGCACAGGCACAACAGCACTGGGGATCTGTGCTTGCCCACAGGCTGCACATCTCACGGCGCTTGTACTCGGCAGACGCTCCTTTCGAAAAGGCAAACGTCCGGCTCCTTGTCCCACAAGGAAGGTGCCAGCCCTGAAAGCTCTTGCTGCTCTTCACTGTCCCCGTGCACCCTATCCACAGGCACAACAGCACTGGGGATCTGTGCTTGCCCAGGAACGGTACACCTCACGGTGTTCGTTCTCGGCATTGCAATTTTCCGAAAAGGCAAACGTCCGGCTCCTTCTCCCACAAGGAAGGTGCCAGCCCTGAAAGCTCTTGCTGCTCTTCACTGTCCCCGTGCACCCTATCCACAGGCACAACAGCTTTGGGAATCTGTACTTAGACAGGAACGGTACACCTCAAGGTGTTCGTTCTCAGCAGAGCCTCTTACCGAAAAGGCAAACGTCCGGCTCCTTGTCCCACAAGGAAGGTGCCAGCCCTGAAAGCTCTTGCTGCTCTTCACTGTCCCCGTGCAGCCTATGCACAGGCACAACAGCACTGGGGATCTGTGCTTGCCCACAGGCTGCACATCTCACGGCGCTTGTACTCGGCAGACGCTCCTTTCGAAAAGGCAAACGTCCGGCTCCTTGTCCCACAAGGAAGGTGCCAGCCCAGAAAGCTCTTGCTGCTCTTCACTGTCCCCGTGCAGCCTATGCACAGGCACAACAGCACTGGGGATCTGTGCTTGCCCACAGGCTGCACATCTCACGGCGCTTGTACTCGGCAGACGCTCCTTCCGAAAAGGCAAACGTCCGGCTCCTTGTCCCACAAGGAAGGTGCCAGCCCTGAAAGCTCTTGCTGCTCTTCACTGTCCCCGTGCACCCTATCCACAGGCACAACAGCACTGGGGATCTGTGCTTGCACAGGAACGGTACACCTCACGGTGTTCTTTCTCAGCAGAGCCTCTTTCCGAAAAGGCAAACGTCCGGCTCCTTGTCCCACAAGGAAGGTGCCAGCCCTGAAAGCTCTTGCTGCTCTTCACTGTCCCCGTGCAGCCTATGCACAGGCACAACAGCACTGGGGATCTGTACTTAGACAGGAACGGTACACCTCACGGTGTTCGTTCTCAGCAGAACCTTATTCCGAAAAGGCAAACGTCCGGCTCCTTGTCCCACAAGGAAGGTGCCAGCCCTGAAAGCTCTTGCTGCTCTTCACTGTCCCCGTGCACCCTATCCACAGGCACAACAGCACTGGGGATCTGTGCTTGCCCACAGGCTGCACATCTCACGGCGCTTGTACTCGGCAGACGCTCCTTCCGAAAAGGCAAACGTCCGGCTCCTTGTCCCACAAGGAAGGTGCCAGCCCTGAAAGCTCTTGCTGCTCTTCACTGTCCCCGTGCACCCTATCAACAGGCACAACAGCACTGGGGATCTGTGCTTGCCCAGGAACGATACACCTCACGGTGTTCGTTCTCAGCAGAGCCTCTTACTGAAAAGGCAAACGTCCGGCTCCTTGTCCCACAAGGAAGGTGCCAGCCCTGAAAGCTCTTGCTGCTCTTCACTGTCCCCGTGCAGCCTATGCACAGGCACAACAGCACTGGGGATCTGTGCTTGCCCACAGGCTGCACATCTCACGGCGCTTGTACTCGGCAGACGCTCCTTTCGAAAAGGCAAACGTCCGGCTCCTTGTCCCACAAGGAAGGTGCCAGCCCTGAAAGCTCTTGCTGCTCTTCACTGTCCCCGTGCACCCTATCCACAGGCACAACAGCACTGGGGATCTGTGCTTAGACAGGAACGGTACACCTCACGGTGTTCTTTCTCAGCAGAGCCTCTTTCCGAAAAGGCAAACGTCCGGCTCCTTGTCCCACAAGGAAGGTGCCAGCCCTGAAAGCTCTTGCTGCTTTTCACTGTCCCCGTGCACCCTATCCACAGGCACAACAGCACTGGGGATCTGTGCTTGCCCAGGAACGGTACACCTCACGGTGTTCGTTCTCGGCATTGCAATTTTCCGAAAAGGCAAACGTCCGGCTCCTTGTCCCACAAGGAAGGTGCCAGCCCTGAAAGCTCTTGCTGCTCTTCACTGTCCCCGTGCACCCTATCCACAGGCACAACAGCACTGGGGATCTGTGCTTAGACAGGAACGGTACACCTCACGGTGTTCGTTCTCAGCAGAGCCTCTTACCGAAAAGGCAAACGTCCGGCTCCTTGTCCCACAAGGAAGGTGCCAGCCCTGAAAGCTCTTGCTGCTCTTCACTGTCCCCGTGCAGCCTATGCACAGGCACAACAGCACTGGGGATCTGTGCTTGCCCGCAGGCTGCACATCTCACGGCGCTTGTACTCGGCAGACGCTCCTTTCGAAAAGGCAAACGTCCGGCTCCTTGTCCCACAAGGAAGGTGCCAGCCCTGAAAGCTCTTGCTGCTCTTCACTGTCCCCGTGCAGCCTATGCACAGGCACAACAGCACTGGGGATCTGTGCTTAGACAGGAACGGTACACCTCACGGTGTTCGTTCTCAGCAGAGCCTCTTACCGAAAAGGCAAACGTCCGGCTCCTTGTCCCACAAGGAAGGTGCCAGCCCTGAAAGCTCTTGCTGCTCTTCACTGTCCCCGTGCAGCCTATGCACAGGCACAACAGCACTGGGGATCTGTGCTTGCCCACAGGCTGCACATCTCACGGCGCTTGTACTCGGCAGACGCTCCTCCCGAAAAGGCAAACGTCCGGCTCCTTGTCCCACAAGGAAGGTGCCAGCCCTGAAAGCTCTTGCTGCTCTTCACTGTCCCCGTGCACCCTATGTACAGGCACAACAGCACTGGGGATCTGTGCTTGCCCACAGGCTGCACATCTCACGGCGCTTGTACTCAGCAGACGCTCCTTCCGAAAAGGCAAACGTCCGGCTCCTTGTCCCACAAGGAAGGTGCCAGCCCAGAAAGCTCTTGCTGCTTTTCACTGTCCCCGTGCACCCTATCCACAGGCACAACAGCACTGGGGATCTGTGCTTGCCCAGGAACGGTACACCTCACGGTGTTCGTTCTCGGCATTGCAATTTTCCGAAAAGGCAAACGTCCGGCTCCTTGTCCCACAAGGAAGGTGCCAGCCCTGAAAGCTCTTGCTGCTCTTCACTGTCCCCGGGCAGCCTATGCACAGGCACAACAGCACTGGGGATCTGTGCTTGCCCAGGAACGATACACCTCACGGTGTTCGTTCTCAGCAGAGCCTCTTACCGAAAAGGCAAACGTCCGGCTCCTTGTCCCACAAGGAAGGTGCCAGCCCTGAAAGCTCTTGCTGCTCTTCACTGTCCCCGTGCACCCTATCCACAGGCACAACAGCTTTGGGAATCTGTACTTAGACAGGAACGGTACACCTCACGGTGTTCGTTCTCAGCAGAGCCTCTTATCGAAAAGGCAAACGTCCGGCTCCTTGTCCCACAAGGAAGGTGCCAGCCCTGAAAGCTCTTGCTGCTCTTCACTGTCCCCGTGCAGCCTATGCACAGGCACAACAGCACTGGGGATCTGTGCTTGCCCACAGGCTGCACATCTCACGGCGCTTGTACTCGGCAGACGCTCCTTTCGAAAAGGCAAACGTCCGGCTCCTTGTCCCACAAGGAAGGTGCTAGCCCAGAAAGCTCTTGCTGCTCTTCACTGTCCCCGTGCAGCCTATGCACAGGCACAACAGCACTGGGGATCTGTGCTTGCCCACAGGCTGCACATCTCACGGTGTTCGTTCTCAGCAGAGCCTCTTTCCGAAAAGGCAAACATCCGTCTCCTTGTCCCACAAGGAAGGTGCCAGCCCTGAAAGCTCTTGCTGCTCTTCACTGTCCCCGTGCACCCTATCCACAGGCACAACAGCACTGGGGATCTGCGCTTGCACAGGAACGATACGCCTCACGGTGTTCGTTCTCAGCAGAGCCTCTTACCGAAAAGGCAAACGTCCGGCTCCTTCTCCCACAAGGAAGGTGCCAGCCCTGAAAGCTCTTGCTGCTCTTCACTGTCCCCGTGCACCCTATCCACAGGCACAACAGCACTGGGGATCTGTGCTTGCCCACAGGCTGCACATCTCACGGCGCTTGTACTCGGCAGACGCTCCTTCCGAAAAGGCAAACGTCCGGCTCCTTGTCCCACAAGGAAGGTGCCAGCCCTGAAAGCTCTTGCTGCTCTTCACTGTCCCCGTGCACCCTATCCACAGGCACAACAGCACTGGGGATCTGTGCTTAGACAGGAACGGTACACCTCACGGTGTTCGTTCTCAGCAGAGCCTCTTACCGAAAAGGCAAACATCCGGCTCCTTGTCCCACAAGGAAGGTGCCAGCCCTGAAAGCTCTTGCTGCTTTTCACTGTCCCCGGGCACCCTATCCACAGGCACAACAGCACTGGGGATCTGTGCTTGCCCAGGAACGGTACACCTCACGGTGTTCGTTCTCGGCATTGCAATTTTCCGAAAAGGCAAACGTCCGGCTCCTTGTCCCACAAGGAAGGTGCCAGCCCTGAAAGCTCTTGCTGCTCTTCACTGTCCCCGTGCACCCTATCCACAGGCTCAACAGCACTGGGGATCTGTGCTTGCCCACAGGCTGCACATCTCACGGCGCTTGTACTCGGCAGACGCTCCTTCCGAAAAGGCAAACGTCCGGCTCCTTGTCCCACAAGGAAGGTGCCAGCCCTGAAAGCTCTTGCTGCTCTTCACTGTCCCCGGGCACCCTATCCACAGGCACAACAGCACTGGGGATCTGTGCTTGCACAGGAACGGTACACCTCACGGTGTTCGTTCTCGGCAGAGCCTCTTACGGAAAAGGCAAACGTCCGGCTCCTTGTCCCACAAGGAAGGTGCCAGCCCTGAAAGCTCTTGCTGCTCTTCACTGTCCCCGTGCAGCCTATGCACAGGCACAACAGCACTGGGGATCTGTGCTTGCCCAGGAACGGTACACCTCACGGTGTTCGTTCTCAGCAGAGCCTCTTACCGAAAAGGCAAATGTCCGGCTCCTTGTCCCACAAGGAAGGTGCCAGCCCAGAAAGCTCTTGCTGCTCTTCACTGTCCCCGTGCAGCCTATGCACAGGCACAACAGCACTGGGGATCTGTGCTTGCCCACAGGCTGCACATCTCACGGTGTTCGTTCTCAGCAGAGCCTCTTTCCGAAAAGGCAAACATCCGTCTCCTTGTCCCACAAGGAAGGTGCCAGCCCTGAAAGCTCTTGCTGCTCTTCACTGTCCCCGTGCACCCTATCCACAGGCACAACAGCACTGGGGATCTGCGCTTGCACAGGAACGATACACCTCACGGTGTTCGTTCTCAGCAGAGCCTCTTACCGAAAAGGCAAACGTCCGGCTCCTTCTCCCACAAGGAAGGTGCCAGCCCTGAAAGCTCTTGCTGCTCTTCACTGTCCCCGGGCACCCTATCCACAGGCACAACAGCACTGGGGATCTGTGCTTGCCCAGGAACTATACACCTCACGGTGTTCGTTCTCAGCAGAGCCTCTTACCGAAAAGGCAAACGTCCGGCTCCTTGTCCCACAAGGAAGGTGCCAGCCCTGAAAGCTCTTGCTGCTCTTCACTGTCCCCGTGCACCCTATCCACAGGCACAACAGCACTGGGGATCTGTGCTTGCCCAGGAACGGTACACCTCACGGTGTTCGTTCTCGGCATTGCAATTTTCCGAAAAGGCAAACGTCCGGCTCCTTGTCCCACAAGGAAGGTGCCAGCCCAGAAAGCTCTTGCTGCTCTTCACTGTCCCCGTGCACCCTATCCACAGGCACAACAGCTTTGGGAATCTGTACTTAGACAGGAACGGTACTCCTCACGGTGTTCGTTCTCAGCAGAGCCTCTTTCCGAAAAGGCAAACGTCCGGCTCCTTGTCCCACAAGGAAGGTGCCAGCCCTGAAAGCTCTTGCTGCTCTTCACTGTCCCCGTGCACCCTATCCACAGGCACAACAGCACTGGGGATCTGTGCTTGCCCAGGAACGGTACACCTCACGGTGTTCGTTCTCGGCATTGCAATTTTCCAAAAAGGCAAACGTCCGGCTCCTTGTCCCACAAGGAAGGTGCCAGCCCAGAAAGCTCTTGCTGCTCTTCACTGTCCCCGGGCACCCTATCCACAGGCACAACAGCACTGTGGATCTGTGCTTAGACAGGAACGGTACACCTCACGGTGTTCGTTCTCAGCAGAGCCTCTTTCCGAAAAGGCAAACGTCCGGCTCCTTGTCCCACAAGGAAGGTGCCAGCCCAGAAAGCTCTTGCTGCTCTTCACTGTCCCCGGGCACCCTATCCACAGGCACAACAGCACTGGGGATCTGTGCTTGCCCACAGGCTGCACATCTCACGGCGCTTGTACTCGGCAGACGCTCCTTCCGAAAAGGCAAACGTCCGGCTCCTTGTCCCACAAGGAAGGTGCCAGCCCTGAAAGCTCTTGCTGCTCTTCACTGTCCCCGTGCAGCCTATGCACAGGCACAACAGCACTGGGGATCTGTGCTTGCCCAGGAACGATACACCTCACGGTGTTCGTTCTCAGCAGAGCCTCTTACCGAAAAGGCAAACGTCCGGCTCCTTGTCCCACAAGGAAGGTGCCAGCCCTGAAAGCTCTTGCTGCTCTTCACTGTCCCCGTGCAGCCTATGCACAGGCACAACAACACTGGGGATCTGTACTTAGACAGGAATGGTACACCTCACGGTGTTCGTTCTCAGCAGAGCCTCTTTCCGAAAAGGCAAACGTCCGGCTCCTTGTCCCACAAGGAAGGTGCCAGCCCTGAAAGCTCTTGCTGCTCTTCACTGTCCCCGGGCACCCTATCCACAGGCACAACAGCACTGGGGATCTGTGCTTAGACAGGAACGGTACACCTCACGGTGTTCGTTCTCGGCATTGCAATTTTCCGAAAAGGCAAACGTCCGGCTCCTTGTCCCACAAGGAAGGTGCCAGCCCAGAAAGCTCTTGCTGCTCTTCACTGTCCCCGGGCACCCTATCCACCGGCACAACAGCACTGTGGATCTGTGCTTAGACAGGAACGGTACACCTCACGGTGTTCGTTCTCAGCAGAGCCTCTTTCCGAAAAGGCAAACGTCCGGCTCCTTGTCCCACAAGGAAGGTGCCAGCCCAGAAAGCTCTTGCTGCTCTTCACTGTCCCCGTGCACCCTATCCACAGGCACAACAGCACTGGGGATCTGTGCTTGCCCACAGGCTGCACATCTCACGGCGCTTGTACTCGGCAGACGCTCCTTCCGAAAAGGCAAACGTCCGGCTCCTTGTCCCACAAGGAAGGTGCCAGCCCTGAAAGCTCTTGCTGCTCTTCACTGTTCCCGTGCAGCCTATGCACAGGCACAACAGCACTGGGGATCTGTGCTTGCCCAGGAACGGTACACCTCACGGTGTTCGTTCTCAGCAGAGCCTCTTTCCGAAAAGGCAAACGTCCGGCTCCTTGTCCCACAAGGAAGGTGCCAGCCCTGAAAGCTCTTGCTGCTTTTCACTGTCCCCGTGCACCCTATCCACAGGCACAACAGCACTGGGGATCTGTGCTTGCCCAGGAACGGTACACCTCACGGTGTTCGTTCTCGGCATTGCAATTTTCCGAAAAGGCAAACGTCCGGCTCCTTGTCCCACAAGGAAGGTGCCAGCCCTGAAAGCTCTTGCTGCTCTTCACTGTCCCCGTGCAGCCTATGCACAGGCACAACAGCACTGGGGATCTGTGCTTGCCCAGGAACGATACACCTCACGGTGTTCGTTCTCAGCAGAGCCTCTTACCGAAAAGGCAAACGTCCGGCTCCTTGTCCCACAAGGAAGGTGCCAGCCCTGAAAGCTCTTGCTGCTCTTCACTGTCCCCGTGCACCCTATCCACAGGCACAACAGCTTTGGGAATCTGTACTTAGACAGGAACGGTACACCTCACGGTGTACGTTCTCAGCAGAGCCTCTTTCCGAAAAGGCAAACATCCGGCTCCTTGTCCCACAAGGAAGGTGCCAGCCCTGAAAGCTCTTGCTGCTCTTCACTGTCCCCGTGCACCCTATCCACAGGCACAACAGCACTGGGGATCTGTGCTTGCCCACAGGCTGCACATCTCACGGCGCTTGTACTCGGCAGACGCTCCTTTCGAAAAGGCAAACGTCCGGCTCCTTGTCCCACAAGGAAGGTGCCAGCCCTGAAAGCTCTTGCTGCTCTTCACTGTCCCCGTGCACCCTATCCACAGGCACAACAGCACTGGGGATCTGTGCTTAGACAGGAACGGTACACCTCACGGTGTTCGTTCTCAGCAGAGCCTCTTACCGAAAAGGCAAACGTCCGGCTCCTTGTCCCACAAGGAAGGTGCCAGCCCTGAAAGCTCTTGCTGCTCTTCACTGTCCCCGTGCAGCCTATGCACAGGCACAACAGCACTGGGGATCTGTGCTTGCCCACAGGCTGCACATCTCACGGCGCTTGTACTCGGCAGACGCTCCTTCCGAAAAGGCAAACGTCCGGCTCCTTCTCCCACAAGGAAGGCGCCAGCCCTGAAAGCTCTTGCTGCTCTTCACTGTCCCCGTGCAGCCTATGCACAGGCACAACAGCACTGGGGGTCTGTGCTTGCCCACAGGCTGCACATCTCACGGCGCTTGTACTCGGCAGACGCTCCTTCCGAAAAGGCAAACGTCCGGCTCCTTCTCCCACAAGGAAGGTGCCAGCCCAGAAAGCTCTTGCTGCTTTTCACTGTCCCCGTGCACCCTATCCACAGGCACAACAGCACTGGGGATCTGTGCTTGCCCAGGAACGGTACACCTCACGGTGTTCGTTCTCGGCATTGCAATTTTCCGAAAAGGCAAACGTCCGGCTCCTTGTCCCACAAGGAAGGTGCCAGCCCTGAAAGCTCTTGCTGCTCTTCACTGTCCCCGTGCAGCCTATGCACAGGCACAACAGCACTGGTTATCTGTGCTTGCCCAGGAACGATACACCTCACGGTGTTCGTTCTCAGCAGAGCCTCTTACCGAAAAGGCAAACGTCCGGCTCCTTGTCCCACAAGGAAGGTGCCAGCCCTGAAAGCTCTTGCTGCTCTTCACTGTCCCCGTGCAGCCTATGCACAGGCACAACAGCACTGGGGATCTGTGCTTGCCCACAGGCTGCACATCTCACGGCGCTTGTACTCGGCAGACGCTCCTTTCGAAAAGGCAAACGTCCGGCTCCTTGTCCCACAAGGAAGGTGCCAGCCCAGAAAGCTCTTGCTGCTCTTCACTGTCCCCGTGCAGCCTATGCACAGGCACAACAGCACTGGGGATCTGTGCTTGCCCACAGGCTGCACATCTCACGGCGCTTGTACTCGGCAGACGCTCCTTCCGAAAAGGCAAACGTCCGGCTCCTTGTCCCACAAGGAAGGTGCCAGCCCTGAAAGCTCTTGCTGCTCTTCACTGTCCCCGTGCACCCTATCCACAGGCACAACAGCACTGGGGATCTGTACTTAGACAGGAACGGTACACCTCACGGTGTTCGATCTCAGCAGAACCTTATTCCGAAAAGGCAAACGTCCGGCTCCTTGTCCCACAAGGAAGGTGCCAGCCCTGAAAGCTCTTGCTGCTCTTCACTGTCCCCGTGCAGCCTATGCACAGGCACAACAGCACTGGGGATCTGTGCTTGCCCAGGAACGATACACCTCACGGTGTTCGTTCTCAGCAGAGCCTCTTACCGAAAAGGCAAACGTCCGGCTCCTTGTCCCACAAGGAAGGTGCCAGCCCTGAAAGCTCTTGCTGCTCTTCACTGTCCCCGTGCAGCCTATGCACAGGCACAACAGCACTGGGGATCTGTGCTTGCCCACAGGCTGCACATCTCACGGCGCTTGTACTCGGCAAACGCTCCTTCCGAAAAGGCAAACGTCCGGCTCCTTGTCCCACAAGGAAGGTGCCAGCCCTGAAAGCTCTTGCTGCTCTTCACTGTCCCCGTGCACCCTATCCACAGGCACAACAGCACTGGGGATCTGTGCTTAGACAGGAACGGTACACCTCACGGTGTTCGTTCTCAGCAGAGCCTCTTACCGAAAAGGCAAACGTCCGGCTCCTTGTCCCACAAGGAAGGTGCCAGCCCAGAAAGCTCTTGCTGCTCTTCACTGTCCCCGTGCAGCCTATGCACAGGCACAACAACACTGGGGATCTGTGCTTGCCCACAGGCTGCACATCTCACGGCGCTTGTACTCGGCAGACGCTCCTTCCGAAAAGGCAAACGTCCGGCTCGTTCTCCCACAAGGAAGGTGCCAGCCCTGAAAGCTCTTGCTGCTCTTCACTGTCCCCGTGCAGCCTATGCACAGGCACAACAGCACTGGGGATCTGTGCTTGCCCACAGGCTGCACATCTCACGGCGCTTGTACTCGGCAGACGCTCCTTCCGCAAAGGCAAACGTCCGGCTCCTTGTCCCACAAGGAAGGTGCCAGCCCTGAAAGCTCTTGCTGCTTTTCACTGTCCCCGTGCACCCTATCCACAGGCACAACAGCACTGGGGATCTGTGCTTGCCCAGGAACGGTACACCTCACAGTGTTCGTTCTCAGCAGAGCCTCTTTCCGAAAAGGCAAACGTCCGGCTCCTTGTCCCACAAGGAAGGTGCCAGCCCTGAAAGCTCTTGCTGCTCTTCACTGTCCCCGTGCAGCCTATGCACAGGCACAACAGCACTGGTTATCTGTGCTTGCCCAGGAACGATACACCTCACGGTGTTCGTTCTCAGCAGAGCCTCTTACCGAAAAGGCAAACGTCCGGCTCCTTGTCCCACAAGGAAGGTGCCAGCCCTGAAAGCTCTTGCTGCTCTTCACTGTCCCCGTGCAGCCTATGCACAGGCACAACAGCACTGGGGATCTGTGCTTGCCCACAGGCTGCACATCTCACGGCGCTTGTACTCGGCAGACGCTCCTTCCGAAAAGGCAAACGTCCGGCTCCTTGTCCCACAAGGAAGGTGCCAGCCCTGAAAGCTCTTGCTGCTCTTCACTGTCCCCGTGCACCCTATCCACAGGCACAACAGCACTGGGGATCTGTACTTAGACAGGAACGGTACACCTCACGGTGTTCGATCTCAGCAGAACCTTATTCCGAAAAGGCAAACGTCCGGCTCCTTGTCCCACAAGGAAGGTGCCAGCCCTGAAAGCTCTTGCTGCTCTTCACTGTCCCCGTGCAGCCTATGCACAGGCACAACAGCACTGGGGATCTGTGCTTGCCCAGGAACGATACACCTCACGGTGTTCGTTCTCAGCAGAGCCTCTTACCGAAAAGGCAAACGTCCGGCTCCTTGTCCCACAAGGAAGGTGCCAGCCCTGAAAGCTCTTGCTGCTCTTCACTGTCCCCGTGCAGCCTATGCACAGGCACAACAGCACTGGGGATCTGTGCTTGCCCACAGGCTGCACATCTCACGGCGCTTGTACTCGGCAAACGCTCCTTCCGAAAAGGCAAACGTCCGGCTCCTTGTCCCACAAGGAAGGTGCCAGCCCTGAAAGCTCTTGCTGCTCTTCACTGTCCCCGTGCACCCTATCCACAGGCACAACAGCACTGGGGATCTGTGCTTAGACAGGAACGGTACACCTCACGGTGTTCGTTCTCAGCAGAGCCTCTTACCGAAAAGGCAAACGTCCGGCTCCTTGTCCCACAAGGAAGGTGCCAGCCCTGAAAGCTCTTGCTGCTCTTCACTGTCCCCGTGCAGCCTATGCACAGGCACAACAACACTGGGGATCTGTGCTTGCCCACAGGCTGCACATCTCACGGCGCTTGTACTCGGCAGACGCTCCTTCCGAAAAGGCAAACGTCCGGCTCGTTCTCCCACAAGGAAGGTGCCAGCCCTGAAAGCTCTTGCTGCTCTTCACTGTCCCCGTGCAGCCTATGCACAGGCACAACAGCACTGGGGATCTGTGCTTGCCCACAGGCTGCACATCTCACGGCGCTTGTACTCGGCAGACGCTCCTTCCGCAAAGGCAAACGTCCGGCTCCTTGTCCCACAAGGAAGGTGCCAGCCCTGAAAGCTCTTGCTGCTTTTCACTGTCCCCGTGCACCCTATCCACAGGCACAACAGCACTGGGGATCTGTGCTTGCCCAGGAACGGTACACCTCACGGTGTTCGTTCTCGGCATTGCAATTTTCCGAAATGGCAAACGTCCGGCTCCTTGTCCCACAAGGAAGGTGCCAGCCCTGAAAGCTCTTGCTGCTCTTCACTGTCCCCGTGCACCCTATCCACAGGCACAACAGCACTGGGGATCTGTGCTTGCCCAGGAACGATACACCTCACGGTGTTCGTTCTCAGCAGAGCCTCTTACCGAAAAGGCAAACGTCCGGCTCCTTGTCCCACAAGGAAGGTGCCAGCCCTGAAAGCTCTTGCTGCTCTTCACTGTCCCCGTGCACCCTATCCACAGGCACAACAGCACTGGGGATCTGTACTTAGACAGGAACGGTACACCTCACGGTGTTCGTTCTCAGCAGAGCCTCTTACCGAAAAGGCAAACGTCCGGCTCCTTGTCCCACAAGGAAGGTGCCAGCCCTGAAAGCTCTTGCTGCTCTTCACTGTCCCCGTGCACCCTATCCACAGGCACAACAGCACTGGGGATCTGTGCTTGCCCACAGGCTGCACATCTCACGGCGCTTGTACTCGGCAGACGCTCCTTTCGAAAAGGCAAACGTCCGGCTCCTTGTCCCACAAGGAAGGTGCCAGCCCTGAAAGCTCTTGCTGCTCTTCACTGTCCCCGTGCAGCCTATGCACAGGCACAACAGCACTGGGGATCTGTGCTTAGACAGGAACGGTACACCTCACGGTATTCGTTCTCAGCAGAGCCTCTTACCGAAAAGGCAAACGTCCGGCTCCTTGTCCCACAAGGAAGGTGCCAGCCCTGAAAGCTCTTGCTGCTCTTCACTGTCCCCGTGCACCCTATGCACAGGCACAACAGCACTGGGCATCTGTGCTTGCCCACAGGCTGCACATCTCACGGCGCTTGTACTCGGCAGACGCTCCTTCCGAAAAGGCAAACGTCCGGCTCCTTGTCCCACAAGGAAGGTGCCAGCCCTGAAAGCTCTTGCTGCTCTTCACTGTCCCCGTGCACCCTATCCACAGGCACAACAGCACTGGGGATCTGTGCTTGCCCAGGAACGGTACACCTCACGGTGTTCGTTCTCGGCATTGCAATTTTCCGAAAAGGCAAACGTCCGGCTCCTTGTCCCACAAGGAAGGTGCCAGCCCTGAAAGCTCTTGCTGCTCTTCACTGTCCCCGTGCAGCCTATGCACAGGCACAACAGCACTGGGGATCTGTGCTTGCCCAGGAACGGTACACCTCACGGTGTTCGTTCTCAGCAGAGCCTCTTACCGAAAAGGCAAACGTCCGGCTCCTTGTCCCACAAGGAAGGTGCCAGCCCAGAAAGCTCTTGCTGCTCTTCACTGTCCCCGGGCACCCTATCCACAGGCACAACAGCACTGGGGATCTGTGCTTGCCCACAGGCTGCACATCTCACGGCGCTTGTACTCGGCAGACGCTCCTTCCGAAAAGGCAAACGTCCGGCTCCTTGTCCCACAAGGAAGGTGCCAGCCCTGAAAGCTCTTGCTGCTCTTCACTGTCCCCGTGCACCCTATCCACAGGCACAACAGCACTGGGGATCTGTGCTTGCCCAGGAACGGTACACCTCACGGTGTTCTTTCTCAGCAGAGCCTCTTTCCGAAAAGGCAAACGTCCGGCTCCTTGTCCCACAAGGAAGGTGCCAGCCCTGAAAGCTCTTGCTGCTCTTCACTGTCCCCGTGCACCCTATCCACAGGCACAACAGCACTGGGGATCTGTACTTAGACAGGAACGGTACACCTCACGGTGTTCGTTCTCAGCAGAACCTTATTCCGAAAAGGCAAACGTCCGGCTCCTTGTCCCACAAGGAAGGTGCCAGCCCTGAAAGCTCTTGCTGCTCTTCACTGTCCCCGTGCAGCCTATGCACAGGCACAACAGCACTGGGGATCTGTGCTTGCCCACAGGCTGCACATCTCACGGCGCTTGTACTCGGCAGACGCTCCTTCCGAAAAGGCAAACGTCCGGCTCCTTGTCCCACAAGGAAGGTGCCAGCCCTGAAAGCTCTTGCTGCTCTTCACTGTCCCCGTGCACCCTATCCACAGGCACAACAGCACTGGGGATCTGTGCTTGCCCACAGGCTGCACATCTCACGGCGCTTGTGTTCGGCAGACGCTCCTTTCGAAAAGGCAAACGTCCGGCTCCTTGTCCCACAAGGAAGGTGCCAGCCCTGAAAGCTCTTGCTGCTCTTCACTGTCCCCGTGCACCCTATCCACAGGCACAACAGCACTGGGGATCTGTGCTTAGACAGGAACGGTACACCTCACGGTGTTCGTTCTCAGCAGAGCCTCTTACCGAAAAGGCAAACATCCGGCTCCTTCTCACACAAGGAAGGTGCCAGCCCTGAAAGCTCTTGCTGCTCTTCACTGTCCCCGTGCACCCTATCCACAGGCACAACAGCACTGGGGATCTGTGCTTGCCCACAGGCTGCACATCTCACGGCGCTTGTACTCGGCAGACGCTCCTTCCGAAAAGGCAAACGTCCGGCTCCTTGTCCCACAAGGAAGGTGCCAGCCCTGAAAGCTCTTGCAGCTCTTCACTGTCCCCGGGCACCCTATCCACAGGCACAACAGCACTGGGAATCTGTGCTTGCACAGGAACGGTACACCTCACGGTGTTCTTTCTCAGCAGAGCCTCCTTCCGAAAACGTCCGGCTCCTTGTCCCACAAGGAAGGTGCCAGCCCTGAAAGCTCTTGCTGCTCTTCACTGTCCCCGGGCACCCTATCCACAGGCACAACAGCACTGGGGATCTGTGCTTGCCCAGGAACGGTACACCTCACGGTGTTCGTTCTCGGCATTGCAATTTTCCGAAAAGGCAAACGTCCGGCTCCTTGTCCCACAAGGAAGGTGCCAGCCCTGAAAGCTCTTGCTGCTCTTCACTGTCCCCGTGCACCCTATCCACAGGCTCAACAGCACTGGGGATCTGTGCTTGCCCACAGGCTGCACATCTCACGGCGCTTGTACTCGGCAGACGCTCCTTCCGAAAAGGCAAACGTCCGGCTCCTTGTCCCACAAGGAAGGTGCCAGCCCTGAAAGCTCTTGCTGCTCTTCACTGTCCCCGTGCACCCTATCCACAGGCACAACAGCACTGGGGATCTGTGCTTAGACAGGAACGGTACACCTCACGGTGTACGTTCTCAGCAGAGCCTCTTTCCGAAAAGGCAAACGTCCGGCTCCTTGTCCCACAAGGAAGGTGCCAGCCCTGAAAGCTCTTGCTGCTCTTCACTGTCCCCGTGCACCCTATCCACAGGCACAACAGCACTGGGGATCTGTGCTTGCCCACAGGCTGCACATCTCACGGCGCTTGTACTCGGCAGACGCTCCTTTCGAAAAGGCAAACGTCCGGCTCCTTGTCCCACAAGGAAGGTGCCAGCCCTGAAAGCTCTTGCTGCTCTTCACTGTCCCCGTGCACCCTATCCACAGGCACAACAGCACTGGGGATCTGTGCTTAGACAGGAACGGTACACCTCACGGTATTCGTTCTCAGCAGAGCCTCTTACCGAAAAGGCAAACGTCCGGCTCCTTGTCCCACAAGGAAGGTGCCAGCCCTGAAAGCTCTTGCTGCTCTTCACTGTCCCCGTGCACCCTATCCACAGGCACAACAGCACTGGGGATCTGTGCTTGCCCACAGGCTGCACATCTCACGGCGCTTGTACTCGGCAGACGCTCCTTCCGAAAAGGCAAACGTCCGGCTCCTTCTCCCACAAGGAAGGCGCCAGCCCTGAAAGCTCTTGCTGCTCTTCACTGTCCCCGTGCAGCCTATGCACAGGCACAACAGCACTGGGGGTCTGTGCTTGCCCACAGGCTGCACATCTCACGGCGCTTGTACTCGGCAGACGCTCCTTCCGAAAAGGCAAACGTCCGGCTCCTTCTCCCACAAGGAAGGTGCCAGCCCAGAAAGCTCTTGCTGCTTTTCACTGTCCCCGTGCACCCTATCCACAGGCACAACAGCACTGGGGATCTGTGCTTGCCCAGGAACGGTACACCTCACGGTGTTCGTTCTCGGCATTGCAATTTTCCGAAAAGGCAAACGTCCGGCTCCTTGTCCCACAAGGAAGGTGCCAGCCCTGAAAGCTCTTGCTGCTCTTCACTGTCCCCGTGCACCCTATCCACAGGCACAACAGCACTGGTTATCTGTGCTTGCCCAGGAACGATACACCTCACGGTGTTCGTTCTCAGCAGAGCCTCTTACCGAAAAGGCAAACGTCCGGCTCCTTGTCCCACAAGGAAGGTGCCAGCCCTGAAAGCTCTTGCTGCTCTTCACTGTCCCCGTGCAGCCTATGCACAGGCACAACAGCACTGGGGATCTGTGCTTGCCCACAGGCTGCACATCTCACGGCGCTTGTACTCGGCAGACGCTCCTTTCGAAAAGGCAAACGTCCGGCTCCTTGTCCCACAAGGAAGGTGCCAGCCCAGAAAGCTCTTGCTGCTCTTCACTGTCCCCGTGCACCCTATGCACAGGCACAACAGCACTGGGGATCTGTGCTTGCCCACAGGCTGCACATCTCACGGCGCTTGTACTCGGCAGACGCTCCTTCCGAAAAGGCAAACGTCCGGCTCCTTGTCCCACAAGGAAGGTGCCAGCCCTGAAAGCTCTTGCTGCTCTTCACTGTCCCCGTGCACCCTATCCACAGGCACAACAGCACTGGGGATCTGTACTTAGACAGGAACGGTACACCTCACGGTGTTCGATCTCAGCAGAACCTTATTCCGAAAAGGCAAACGTCCGGCTCCTTGTCCCACAAGGAAGGTGCCAGCCCTGAAAGCTCTTGCTGCTCTTCACTGTCCCCGTGCAGCCTATGCACAGGCACAACAGCACTGGGGATCTGTGCTTGCCCAGGAACGATACACCTCACGGTGTTCGTTCTCAGCAGAGCCTCTTACCGAAAAGGCAAACGTCCGGCTCCTTGTCCCACAAGGAAGGTGCCAGCCCTGAAAGCTCTTGCTGCTCTTCACTGTCCCCGTGCAGCCTATGCACAGGCACAACAGCACTGGGGATCTGTGCTTGCCCACAGGCTGCACATCTCACGGCGCTTGTACTCGGCAGACGCTCCTTTCGAAAAGGCAAACGTCCGGCTCCTTCTCCCACAAGGAAGGCGCCAGCCCTGAAAGCTCTTGCTGCTCTTCACTGTCCCCGTGCAGCCTATGCACAGGCACAACAGCACTGGGGATCTGTGCTTGCCCACAGGCTACACATCTCACGGCGCTTGTACTCGGCAAACGCTCCTTCCGAAAAGGCAAACGTCCGGCTCCTTGTCCCACAAGGAAGGTGCCAGCCCAGAAAGCTCTTGCTGCTCTTCACTGTCCCCGTGCACCCTATCCACAGGCACAACAGCACTGGGGATCTGTGCTTAGACAGGAACGGTACACCTCACGGTGTTCGTTCTCGGCATTGCAATTTTCCGAAATGGCAAACGTCCGGCTCCTTGTCCCACAAGGAAGGTGCCAGCCCAGAAAGCTCTTGCTGCTCTTCACTGTCCCCGTGCAGCCTATCCACAGGCACAACAGCACTGGGGATCTGTGCTTGCCCAGGAACGATACACCTCACGGTGTTCGTTCTCAGCAGAGCCTCTTACCGAAAAGGCAAACGTCCGGCTCCTTGTCCCACAAGGAAGGTGCCAGCCCTGAAAGCTCTTGCTGCTCTTCACTGTCCCCGTGCACCCTATCCACAGGCACAACAGCACTGGGGATCTGTACTTAGACAGGAACGGTACACCTCACGGTGTTCGTTCTCAGCAGAGCCTCTTACCGAAAAGGCAAACGTCCGGCTCCTTGTCCCACAAGGAAGGTGCCAGCCCTGAAAGCTCTTGCTGCTCTTCACTGTCCCCGTGCACCCTATCCACAGGCACAACAGCACTGGGGATCTGTGCTTGCCCACAGGCTGCACATCTCACGGCGCTTGTACTCGGCAGACGCTCCTTTCGAAAAGGCAAACGTCCGGCTCCTTGTCCCACAAGGAAGGTGCCAGCCCTGAAAGCTCTTGCTGCTCTTCACTGTCCCCGTGCAGCCTATGCACAGGCACAACAGCACTGGGGATCTGTGCTTAGACAGGAACGGTACACCTCACGGTATTCGTTCTCAGCAGATCCTCTTTCCGAAAAGGCAAACGTCCGGCTCCTTGTCCCACAAGGAAGGTGCCAGCCCTGAAAGCTCTTGCTGCTCTTCACTGTCCCCGTGCACCCTATGCACAGGCACAACAGCACTGGGCATCTGTGCTTGCCCACAGGCTGCACATCTCACGGCGCTTGTACTCGGCAGACGCTCCTTCCGAAAAGGCAAACGTCCGGCTCCTTGTCCCACAAAGAAGGTGCCAGCCCTGAAAGCTCTTGCTGCTCTTCACTGTCCCCGGGCACCCTATCCACAGGCACAACAGCACTGGGGATCTGTGCTTGCCCAGGAACGGTACACCTCACGGTGTTCGTTCTCGGCATTGCAATTTTCCGAAAAGGCAAACGTCCGGCTCCTTGTCCCACAAGGAAGGTGCCAGCCCTGAAAGCTCTTGCTGCTCTTCACTGTCCCCGTGCAGCCTATGCACAGGCACAACAGCACTGGGGATCTGTGCTTGCCCAGGAACGGTACACCTCACGGTGTTCGTTCTCAGCAGAGCCTCTTACCGAAAAGGCAAACGTCCGGCTCCTTGTCCCACAAGGAAGGTGCCAGCCCAGAAAGCTCTTGCTGCTCTTCACTGTCCCCGTGCAGCCTATGCACAGGCACAACAGCACTGGGGATCTGTGCTTGCCCACAGGCTGCACATCTCACGGCGCTTGTACTCGGCAGACGCTCCTTCCGAAAAGGCAAACGTCCGGCTCCTTGTCCCACAAGGAAGGTGCCAGCCCTGAAAGCTCTTGCTGCTCTTCACTGTCCCCGTGCACCCTATCCACAGGCACAACAGCACTGGGGATCTGTGCTTGCCCAGGAACGGTACACCTCACGGTGTTCTTTCTCAGCAGAGCCTCTTTCCGAAAAGGCAAACGTCCGGCTCCTTGTCCCACAAGGAAGGTGCCAGCCCTGAAAGCTCTTGCTGCTCTTCACTGTCCCCGTGCACCCTATCCACAGGCACAACAGCACTGGGGATCTGTACTTAGACAGGAACGGTACACCTCACGGTGTTCGTTCTCAGCAGAACCTTATTCCGAAAAGGCAAACGTCCGGCTCCTTGTCCCACAAGGAAGGTGCCAGCCCTGAAAGCTCTTGCTGCTCTTCACTGTCCCCGTGCAGCCTATGCACAGGCACAACAGCACTGGGGATCTGTGCTTGCCCACAGGCTGCACATCTCACGGCGCTTGTACTCGGCAGACGCTCCTTCCGAAAAGGCAAACGTCCGGCTCCTTGTCCCACAAGGAAGGTGCCAGCCCTGAAAGCTCTTGCTGCTCTTCACTGTCCCCGTGCACCCTATCCACAGGCACAACAGCACTGGGGATCTGTGCTTGCCCACAGGCTGCACATCTCACGGCGCTTGTATTCGGCAGACGCTCCTTTCGAAAAGGCAAACGTCCGGCTCCTTGTCCCACAAGGAAGGTGCCAGCCCTGAAAGCTCTTGCTGCTCTTCACTGTCCCCGTGCACCCTATCCACAGGCACAACAGCACTGGGGATCTGTGCTTAGACAGGAACGGTACACCTCACGGTGTTCGTTCTCAGCAGAGCCTCTTACCGAAAAGGCAAACATCCGGCTCCTTCTCCCACAAGGAAGGTGCCAGCCCTGAAAGCTCTTGCTGCTCTTCACTGTCCCCGTGCACCCTATCCACAGGCACAACAGCACTGGGGATCTGTGCTTGCCCACAGGCTGCACATCTCACGGCGCTTGTACTCGGCAGACGCTCCTTCCGAAAAGGCAAACGTCCGGCTCCTTGTCCCACAAGGAAGGTGCCAGCCCTGAAAGCTCTTGCAGCTCTTCACTGTCCCCGGGCACCCTATCCACAGGCACAACAGCACTGGGAATCTGTGCTTGCACAGGAACGGTACACCTCACGGTGTTCTTTCTCAGCAGAGCCTCCTTCCGAAAACGTCCGGCTCCTTGTCCCACAAGGAAGGTGCCAGCCCTGAAAGCTCTTGCTGCTCTTCACTGTCCCCGTGCACCCTATCCACAGGCACAACAGCACTGGGGATCTGTACTTAGACAGGAACGGTACACCTCACGGTGTTCGTTCTCAGCAGAGCCTCTTACCGAAAAGGCAAACATCCGTCTCCTTGTCCCACAAGGAAGGTGCCAGCCCTGAAAGCTCTTGCTGCTCTTCACTGTCCCCGTGCACCCTATCCACAGGCACAACAGCACTGGGGATCTGTGCTTGCCCAGGAACGGTACACCTCACGGTGTTCGTTCTCGGCATTGCAATTTTCCGAAAAGGCAAACGTCCGGCTCCTTGTCCCACAAGGAAGGTGCCAGCCCTGAAAGCTCTTGCTGCTCTTCACTGTCCCCATGCAGCCTATGCACAGGCACAACAGCACTGGGCATCTGTGCTTGCCCAGGAACGATACACCTCACGGTGTTCGTTCTCAGCAGAGCCTCTTACCGAAAAGGCAAACGTCCGGCTCCTTGTCCCACAAGGAAGGTGCCAGCCCTGAAAGCTCTTGCTGCTCTTCACTGTCCCCGTGCACCCTATCCACAGGCTCAACAGCACTGGGGATCTGTGCTTGCCCACAGGCTGCACATCTCACGGCGCTTGTACTCGGCAGACGCTCCTTCCGAAAAGGCAAACGTCCGGCTCCTTGTCCCACAAGGAAGGTGCCAGCCCTGAAAGCTCTTGCTGCTCTTCACTGTCCCCGTGCACCCTATCCACAGGCACAACAGCACTGGGGATCTGTGCTTAGACAGGAACGGTACACCTCACGGTGTTCGTTCTCAGCAGAGCCTCTTACCGAAAAGGCAAACGTCCGGCTCCTTCTCCCACAAGGAAGGTGCCAGCCCAGAAAGATCTTGCTGCTTTTCACTGTCCGCGGGCACCCTATCCACAGGCATAACAACACTGGGGATCTGTGCTTGCCCAGGAACGGTACACCTCACGGTGTTCGTTCTCGGCATTGCAATTTTCCCAAAAGGCAAACGTCCGGCTCCTTGTCCCACAAGGAAGGTGCCAGCCCTGAAAGCTCTTGCTGCTCTTCACTGTCCCCGGGCACCCTATCCACAGGCACAACAGCACTGGGGATCTGTGCTTGCCCACAGGCTGCACATCTCACGGCGCTTGTACTCGGCAGACGCTCCTTCCGAAAAGGCAAACGTCCGGCTCCTTGTCCCACAAGGAAGGTGCCAGCCCTGAAAGCTCTTGCTGCTCTTCACTGTCCCCGGGCACCCTATCCACAGGCACAACAGCACTGGGGATCTGTGCTTGCACAGGAACGGTACACCTCACGGTGTTCTTTCTCAGCAGAGCCTCTTACCGAAAAGGCAAACGTCCGGCTCCTTGTCCCACAAGGAAGGTGCCAGCCCTGAAAGCTCTTGCTGCTCTTCACTGTCCCCGTGCACCCTATCCACAGGCACAACAGCACTGGGGATCTGTACTTAGAAAGGAACGGTACACCTCACGGTGTTCGTTCTCAGCAGAGCCTCTTACCGAAAAGGCAAACATCCGGCTCCTTGTCCCACAAGGAAGGTGCCAGCCCTGAAAGCTCTTGCTGCTCTTCACTGTCCCCGTGCACCCTATCCACAGGCACAACAGCACTGGGGATCTGTGCTTGCCCAGGAACGGTACACCTCACGGTGTTCGTTCTCGGCATTGCAATTTTCCGAAAAGGCAAACGTCCGGCTCCTTGTCCCACAAGGAAGGTGCCAGCCCAGAAAGCTCTTGCTGCTCTTCACTGTCCCCGTGCAGCCTATGCACAGGCACAACAGCACTGGGGATCTGTGCTTGCCCAGGAACGATACACCTCACGGTGTTCGTTCTCAGCAGAGCCTCTTACCTAAAAGGCAAACGTCCGGCTCCTTGTCCCACAAGGAAGGTGCCAGCCCTGAAAGCTCTTGCTGCTCTTCACTGTCCCCGTGCACCCTATCCACAGGCACAACAGCTTTGGGAATCTGTACTTAGACAGGAACGGTACACCTCACGGTGTTCGTTCTCAGCAGAGCCTCTTACCGAAAAGGCAAACGTCCGGCTCCTTGTCCCACAAGGAAGGTGCCAGCCCTGAAAGCTCTTGCTGCTCTTCACTGTCCCCGTGCACCCTATCCACAGGCACAACAGCACTGGGGATCTGTGCTTAGACAGGAATGGTACACCTCACGGTGTTCGTTCTCAGCAGAGCCTCTTTCCGAAAAGGCAAACGTCCGGCTCCTTGTCCCACAAGGAAGGTGCCAGCCCTGAAAGCTCTTGCTGCTCTTCACTGTCCCCGTGCACCCTATCCACAGGCACAACAGCACTGGGGATCTGTGCTTGCCCACAGGCTGCACATCTCACGGCGCTTGTACTCGGCAGACGCTCCTTTCGAAAAGGCAAACGTCCGGCTCCTTGTCCCACAAGGAAGGTGCCAGCCCTGAAAGCTCTTGCTGCTCTTCACTGTCCCCGTGCAGCCTATGCACAGGCACAACAGCACTGGGGATCTGTGCTTGCCCACAGGCTGCGCATCTCACGGCGCTTGTACTCGGCAGACGCTCCTTTCGAAAAGGCAAACGTCCGGCTCCTTGTCCCACAAGGAAGGTGCCAGCCCTGAAAGCTCTTGCTGCTCTTCACTGTCCCCGTGCACCCTATCCACAGGCACAACAGCTTTGGGAATCTGTGCTTAGACAGGAACGGTACACCTCACGGTGTTCGTTCTCAGCAGAGCCTCTTTCCGAAAAGGCAAATGTCCGGCTCGTTATCCCACAAGGAAGGTGCCAGCCCTGAAAGCTCTTGCTGCTCTTCACTGTCCCCGTGCACCCTATGCACAGGCACAACAGCACTGGGGATCTGTGCTTGCCCACAGGCTGCACATCTCACGGCGCTTGTACTCGGCAGACGCTCCTTCCGAAAAGGCAAACGTCCGGCTCCTTGTCCCACAAGGAAGGTGCCAGCCCTGAAAGCTCTTGCTGCTCTTCACTGTCCCCGGGCACCCTATCCACAGGCACAACAGCACTGGGGATCTGTGCTTGCCCAGGAACGGTACACCTCACGGTGTTCTTTCTCAGCAGAGCCTCTTTCCGAAAAGGCAAACGTCCGGCTCCTTCTCCCACAAGGAAGGTGCCAGCCCTGAAAGCTCTTGCTGCTCTTCACTGTCCCCGTGCAGCCTATGCACAGGCACAACAGCACTGGGGATCTGTACTTAGACAGGAACGGTACACCTCACGGTGTTCGTTCTCAGCAGAACCTTATTCCGAATAGGCAAACGTCCGGCTCCTTGTCCCACAAGGAAGGTGCCAGCCCTGAAAGCTCTTGCTGCTCTTCACTGTCCCCGTGCAGCCTATGCACAGGCACAACAGCACTGGGGATCTGTGCTTGCCCACAGGCTGCACATCTCACGGCGCTTGTACTCGGCAGACGCTCCTTCCGAAAAGGCAAACGTCCGGCTCCTTGTCCCACAAGGAAGGTGCCAGCCCTGAAAGCTCTTGCTGCTCTTCACTGTCCCCGGGCACCCTATCCACAGGCACAACAGCACTGGGGATCTGTGCTTGCCCACAGGCTGCACATCTCACGGCGCTTGTACTCGGCAGACGCTCCTTTCGAAAAGGCAAACGTCCGGCTCCTTGTCCCACAAGGAAGGTGCCAGCCCTGAAAGCTCTTGCTGCTCTTCACTGTCCCCGTGCAGCCTATCCACAGGCACAACAGCACTGGGGATCTGTGCTTAGACAGGAACGGTACACCTCACGGTGTTCGTTCTCAGCAGAGCCTCTTACCGAAAAGGCAAACATCCGGCTCCTTCTCCCACAAGGAAGGTGCCAGCCCTGAAAGCTCTTGCTGCTCTTCACTGTCCCCGTGCACCCTATCCACAGGCACAACAGCACTGGGGATCTGTGCTTGCCCACAGGCTGCACATCTCACGGTGCTTGTACTCGGCAGACGCTCCTTCCGAAAAGGCAAACGTCCGGCTCCTTGTCCCACAAGGAAGGTGCCAGCCCTGAAAGCTCTTGCAGCTCTTCACTGTCCCCGGGCACCCTATCCACAGGCACAACAGCACTGGGAATCTGTGCTTGCACAGGAACGGTACACCTCACGGTGTTCTTTCTCAGCAGAGCCTCTTTCCGAAAAGGCAAACGTCCGGCTCCTTCTCCCACAAGGAAGGTGCCAGCCCTGAAAGCTCTTGCTGCTCTTCACTGTCCCCGTGCACCCTATCCACAGGCACAACAGCACTGGGGATCTGTACTTAGACAGGAACGGTACACCTCACGGTGTTCGTTCTCAGCAGAGCCTCTTACCGAAAAGGCAAACATCCGGCTCCTTGTCCCACAAGGAAGGTGCCAGCCCTGAAAGCTCTTGCTGCTCTTCACTGTCCCCGTGCACCCTATCCACAGGCACAACAGCACTGGGGATCTGTGCTTGCCCAGGAACGATACACCTCACGGTGTTCGTTCTCAGCAGAGCCTCTTACCGAAAAGGCAAACATCCGGCTCCTTGTCCCACAAGGAAGGTGCCAGCCCTGAAAGCTCTTGCTGCTCTTCACTGTCCCCGTGCACCCTATCCACAGGCTCAACAGCACTGGGGATCTGTGCTTGCCCACAGGCTGCACATCTCACGGCGCTTGTACTCGGCAGACGCTCCTTCCGAAAAGGCAAACGTCCGGCTCCTTGTCCCACAAGGAAGGTGCCAGCCCTGAAAGCTCTTGCTGCTCTTCACTGTCCCCGTGCAGCCTATGCACAGGCACAACAGCACTGGGGATCTGTGCTTGCCCACAGGCTGCACATCTCACGGCGCTTGTACTCGGCAGACGCTCCTTTCGAAAAGGCAAACGTCCGGCTCCTTGTCCCACAAGGAAGGTGCCAGCCCAGAAAGCTCTTGCTGCTCTTCACTGTCCCCGTGCAGCCTATGCACAGGCACAACAGCACTGGGGATCTGTGCTTGCCCACAGGCTGCACATCTCACGGCGCTTGTACTCGGCAGACGCTCCTTCCGAAAAGGCAAACGTCCGGCTCCTTGTCCCACAAGGAAGGTGCCAGCCCTGAAAGCTCTTGCTGCTCTTCACTGTCCCCGTGCACCCTATCCACAGGCACAACAGCACTGGGGATCTGTGCTTGCCCAGGAACGATACACCTCACGGTGTTCGTTCTCAGCAGAGCCTCTTACCGAAAAGGCAAACGTCCGGCTCCTTGTCCCACAAGGAAGGTGCCAGCCCTGAAAGCTCTTGCTGCTCTTCACTGTCCCCGTGCAGCCTATGCACAGGCACAACAGCACTGGGGATCTGTGCTTGCCCACAGGCTGCACATCTCACGGCGCTTGTACTCGGCAGACGCTCCTTTCGAAAAGGCAAACGTCCGGCTCCTTCTCCCACAAGGAAGGCGCCAGCCCTGAAAGCTCTTGCTGCTCTTCACTGTCCCCGTGCAGCCTATGCACAGGCACAACAGCACTGGGGATCTGTGCTTGCCCACAGGCTACACATCTCACGGCGCTTGTACTCGGCAAACGCTCCTTCCGAAAAGGCAAACGTCCGGCTCCTTGTCCCACAAGGAAGGTGCCAGCCCAGAAAGCTCTTGCTGCTCTTCACTGTCCCCGTGCACCCTATCCACAGGCACAACAGCACTGGGGATCTGTGCTTAGACAGGAACGGTACACCTCACGGTGTTCGTTCTCGGCATTGCAATTTTCCGAAATGGCAAACGTCCGGCTCCTTGTCCCACAAGGAAGGTGCCAGCCCAGAAAGCTCTTGCTGCTCTTCACTGTCCCCGTGCAGCCTATCCACAGGCACAACAGCACTGGGGATCTGTGCTTGCCCAGGAACGATACACCTCACGGTGTTCGTTCTCAGCAGAGCCTCTTACCGAAAAGGCAAACGTCCGGCTCCTTGTCCCACAAGGAAGGTGCCAGCCCTGAAAGCTCTTGCTGCTCTTCACTGTCCCCGTGCACCCTATGCACAGGCACAACAGCACTGGGCATCTGTGCTTGCCCACAGGCTGCACATCTCACGGCGCTTGTACTCGGCAGACGCTCCTTCCGAAAAGGCAAACGTCCGGCTCCTTGTCCCACAAGGAAGGTGCCAGCCCTGAAAGCTCTTGCTGCTCTTCACTGTCCCCGTGCACCCTATCCACAGGCACAACAGCACTGGGGATCTGTGCTTGCCCAGGAACGGTACACCTCACGGTGTTCGTTCTCGGCATTGCAATTTTCCGAAAAGGCAAACGTCCGGCTCCTTGTCCCACAAGGAAGGTGCCAGCCCTGAAAGCTCTTGCTGCTCTTCACTGTCCCCGTGCAGCCTATGCACAGGCACAACAGCACTGGGGATCTGTGCTTGCCCAGGAACGGTACACCTCACGGTGTTCGTTCTCAGCAGAGCCTCTTACCGAAAAGGCAAACGTCCGGCTCCTTGTCCCACAAGGAAGGTGCCAGCCCAGAAAGCTCTTGCTGCTCTTCACTGTCCCCGGGCACCCTATCCACAGGCACAACAGCACTGGGGATCTGTGCTTGCCCACAGGCTGCACATCTCACGGCGCTTGTACTCGGCAGACGCTCCTTCCGAAAAGGCAAACGTCCGGCTCCTTGTCCCACAAGGAAGGTGCCAGCCCTGAAAGCTCTTGCTGCTCTTCACTGTCCCCGGGCACCCTATCCACAGGCACAACAGCACTGGGGATCTGTGCTTGCCCAGGAACGGTACACCTCACGGTGTTCTTTCTCAGCAGAGCCTCTTTCCGAAAAGGCAAACGTCCGGCTCCTTGTCCCACAAGGAAGGTGCCAGCCCTGAAAGCTCTTGCTGCTCTTCACTGTCCCCGTGCACCCTATCCACAGGCACAACAGCACTGGGGATCTGTACTTAGACAGGAACGGTACACCTCACGGTGTTCGTTCTCAGCAGAACCTTATTCCGAAAAGGCAAACGTCCGGCTCCTTGTCCCACAAGGAAGGTGCCAGCCCTGAAAGCTCTTGCTGCTCTTCACTGTCCCCGGGCACCCTATCCACAGGCACAACAGCACTGGGGATCTGTGCTTGCCCACAGGCTGCACATCTCACGGCGCTTGTATTCGGCAGACGCTCCTTTCGAAAAGGCAAACGTCCGGCTCCTTGTCCCACAAGGAAGGTGCCAGCCCTGAAAGCTCTTGCTGCTCTTCACTGTCCCCGTGCACCCTATCCACAGGCACAACAGCACTGGGGATCTGTGCTTAGACAGGAACGGTACACCTCACGGTGTTCGTTCTCAGCAGAGCCTCTTACCGAAAAGGCAAACATCCGGCTCCTTCTCCCACAAGGAAGGTGCCAGCCCTGAAAGCTCTTGCTGCTCTTCACTGTCCCCGTGCACCCTATCCACAGGCACAACAGCACTGGGGATCTGTGCTTGCCCACAGGCTGCACATCTCACGGCGCTTGTACTCGGCAGACGCTCCTTCCGAAAAGGCAAACGTCCGGCTCCTTGTCCCACAAGGAAGGTGCCAGCCCTGAAAGCTCTTGCAGCTCTTCACTGTCCCCGGGCACCCTATCCACAGGCACAACAGCACTGGGAATCTGTGCTTGCACAGGAACGGTACACCTCACGGTGTTCTTTCTCAGCAGAGCCTCCTTCCGAAAACGTCCGGCTCCTTGTCCCACAAGGAAGGTGCCAGCCCTGAAAGCTCTTGCTGCTCTTCACTGTCCCCGTGCACCCTATCCACAGGCACAACAGCACTGGGGATCTGTACTTAGACAGGAACGGTACACCTCACGGTGTTCGTTCTCAGCAGAGCCTCTTACCGAAAAGGCAAACATCCGTCTCCTTGTCCCACAAGGAAGGTGCCAGCCCTGAAAGCTCTTGCTGCTCTTCACTGTCCCCGTGCACCCTATCCACAGGCACAACAGCACTGGGGATCTGTGCTTGCCCAGGAACGGTACACCTCACGGTGTTCGTTCTCGGCATTGCAATTTTCCGAAAAGGCAAACGTCCGGCTCCTTGTCCCACAAGGAAGGTGCCAGCCCTGAAAGCTCTTGCTGCTCTTCACTGTCCCCATGCAGCCTATGCACAGGCACAACAGCACTGGGCATCTGTGCTTGCCCAGGAACGATACACCTCACGGTGTTCGTTCTCAGCAGAGCCTCTTACCGAAAAGGCAAACGTCCGGCTCCTTGTCCCACAAGGAAGGTGCCAGCCCTGAAAGCTCTTGCTGCTCTTCACTGTCCCCGTGCACCCTATCCACAGGCTCAACAGCACTGGGGATCTGTGCTTGCCCACAGGCTGCACATCTCACGGCGCTTGTACTCGGCAGACGCTCCTTCCGAAAAGGCAAACGTCCGGCTCCTTGTCCCACAAGGAAGGTGCCAGCCCTGAAAGCTCTTGCTGCTCTTCACTGTCCCCGTGCACCCTATCCACAGGCACAACAGCACTGGGGATCTGTGCTTAGACAGGAACGGTACACCTCACGGTGTTCGTTCTCAGCAGAGCCTCTTACCGAAAAGGCAAACGTCCGGCTCCTTCTCCCACAAGGAAGGTGCCAGCCCAGAAAGATCTTGCTGCTTTTCACTGTCCGCGGGCACCCTATCCACAGGCATAACAACACTGGGGATCTGTGCTTGCCCAGGAACGGTACACCTCACGGTGTTCGTTCTCGGCATTGCAATTTTCCCAAAAGGCAAACGTCCGGCTCCTTGTCCCACAAGGAAGGTGCCAGCCCTGAAAGCTCTTGCTGCTCTTCACTGTCCCCGGGCACCCTATCCACAGGCACAACAGCACTGGGGATCTGTGCTTGCCCACAGGCTGCACATCTCACGGCGCTTGTACTCGGCAGACGCTCCTTCCGAAAAGGCAAACGTCCGGCTCCTTGTCCCACAAGGAAGGTGCCAGCCCTGAAAGCTCTTGCTGCTCTTCACTGTCCCCGGGCACCCTATCCACAGGCACAACAGCACTGGGGATCTGTGCTTGCACAGGAACGGTACACCTCACGGTGTTCTTTCTCAGCAGAGCCTCTTACCGAAAAGGCAAACGTCCGGCTCCTTGTCCCACAAGGAAGGTGCCAGCCCTGAAAGCTCTTGCTGCTCTTCACTGTCCCCGTGCACCCTATCCACAGGCACAACAGCACTGGGGATCTGTACTTAGAAAGGAACGGTACACCTCACGGTGTTCGTTCTCAGCAGAGCCTCTTACCGAAAAGGCAAACATCCGGCTCCTTGTCCCACAAGGAAGGTGCCAGCCCTGAAAGCTCTTGCTGCTCTTCACTGTCCCCGTGCACCCTATCCACAGGCACAACAGCACTGGGGATCTGTGCTTGCCCAGGAACGGTACACCTCACGGTGTTCGTTCTCGGCATTGCAATTTTCCGAAAAGGCAAACGTCCGGCTCCTTGTCCCACAAGGAAGGTGCCAGCCCTGAAAGCTCTTGCTGCTCTTCACTGTCCCCGGGCAGCCTATGCACAGGCACAACAGCACTGGGGATCTGTGCTTGCCCAGGAACGATACACCTCACGGTGTTCGTTCTCAGCAGAGCCTCTTACCTAAAAGGCAAACGTCCGGCTCCTTGTCCCACAAGGAAGGTGCCAGCCCTGAAAGCTCTTGCTGCTCTTCACTGTCCCCGTGCACCCTATCCACAGGCACAACAGCTTTGGGAATCTGTACTTAGACAGGAACGGTACACCTCACGGTGTTCGTTCTCAGCAGAGCCTCTTACCGAAAAGGCAAACGTCCGGCTCCTTGTCCCACAAGGAAGGTGCCAGCCCTGAAAGCTCTTGCTGCTCTTCACTGTCCCCGTGCACCCTATCCACAGGCACAACAGCACTGGGGATCTGTGCTTAGACAGGAATGGTACACCTCACGGTGTTCGTTCTCAGCAGAGCCTCTTTCCGAAAAGGCAAACGTCCGGCTCCTTGTCCCACAAGGAAGGTGCCAGCCCTGAAAGCTCTTGCTGCTCTTCACTGTCCCCGTGCACCCTATCCACAGGCACAACAGCACTGGGGATCTGTGCTTGCCCACAGGCTGCACATCTCACGGCGCTTGTACTCGGCAGACGCTCCTTTCGAAAAGGCAAACGTCCGGCTCCTTGTCCCACAAGGAAGGTGCCAGCCCTGAAAGCTCTTGCTGCTCTTCACTGTCCCCGTGCAGCCTATGCACAGGCACAACAGCACTGGGGATCTGTGCTTGCCCACAGGCTGCGCATCTCACGGCGCTTGTACTCGGCAGACGCTCCTTTCGAAAAGGCAAACGTCCGGCTCCTTGTCCCACAAGGAAGGTGCCAGCCCTGAAAGCTCTTGCTGCTCTTCACTGTCCCCGTGCACCCTATCCACAGGCACAACAGCTTTGGGAATCTGTGCTTAGACAGGAACGGTACACCTCACGGTGTTCGTTCTCAGCAGAGCCTCTTTCCGAAAAGGCAAACGTCCGGCTCCTTGTCCCACAAGGAAGGTGCCAGCCCTGAAAGCTCTTGCTGCTCTTCACTGTCCCCGTGCACCCTATGCACAGGCACAACAGCACTGGGGATCTGTGCTTGCCCACAGGCTGCACATCTCACGGCGCTTGTACTCGGCAGACGCTCCTTCCGAAAAGGCAAACGTCCGGCTCCTTGTCCCACAAGGAAGGTGCCAGCCCTGAAAGCTCTTGCTGCTCTTCACTGTCCCCGGGCACCCTATCCACAGGCACAACAGCACTGGGGATCTGTGCTTGCCCAGGAACGGTACACCTCACGGTGTTCTTTCTCAGCAGAGCCTCTTTCCGAAAAGGCAAACGTCCGGCTCCTTGTCCCACAAGGAAGGTGCCAGCCCTGAAAGCTCTTGCTGCTCTTCACTGTCCCCGTGCAGCCTATGCACAGGCACAACAGCACTGGGGATCTGTACTTAGACAGGAACGGTACACCTCACGGTGTTCGTTCTCAGCAGAACCTTATTCCGAATAGGCAAACGTCCGGCTCCTTGTCCCACAAGGAAGGTGCCAGCCCTGAAAGCTCTTGCTGCTCTTCACTGTCCCCGTGCAGCCTATGCACAGGCACAACAGCACTGGGGATCTGTGCTTGCCCACAGGCTGCACATCTCACGGCGCTTGTACTCGGCAGACGCTCCTTCCGAAAAGGCAAACGTCCGGCTCCTTGTCCCACAAGGAAGGTGCCAGCCCTGAAAGCTCTTGCTGCTCTTCACTGTCCCCGTGCACCCTATCCACAGGCTCAACAGCACTGGGGATCTGTGCTTGCCCACAGGCTGCACATCTCACGGCGCTTGTACTCGGCAGACGCTCCTTCCGAAAAGGCAAACGTCCGGCTCCTTGTCCCACAAGGAAGGTGCCAGCCCTGAAAGCTCTTGCTGCTCTTCACTGTCCCCGTGCACCCTATCCACAGGCACAACAGCACTGGGGATCTGTGCTTAGACAGGAACGGTACACCTCACGGTGTTCGTTCTCAGCAGAGCCTCTTACCGAAAAGGCAAACGTCCGGCTCCTTCTCCCACAAGGAAGGTGCCAGCCCAGAAAGATCTTGCTGCTTTTCACTGTCCGCGGGCACCCTATCCACAGGCATAACAACACTGGGGATCTGTGCTTGCCCAGGAACGGTACACCTCACGGTGTTCGTTCTCGGCATTGCAATTTTCCCAAAAGGCAAACGTCCGGCTCCTTGTCCCACAAGGAAGGTGCCAGCCCTGAAAGCTCTTGCTGCTCTTCACTGTCCCCGTGCACCCTATCCACAGGCACAACAGCACTGGGGATCTGTGCTTGCCCACAGGCTGCACATCTCACGGCGCTTGTACTCGGCAGACGCTCCTTCCGAAAAGGCAAACGTCCGGCTCCTTGTCCCACAAGGAAGGTGCCAGCCCTGAAAGCTCTTGCTGCTCTTCACTGTCCCCGGGCACCCTATCCACAGGCACAACAGCACTGGGGATCTGTGCTTGCACAGGAACGGTACACCTCACGGTGTTCTTTCTCAGCAGAGCCTCTTACCGAAAAGGCAAACGTCCGGCTCCTTGTCCCACAAGGAAGGTGCCAGCCCTGAAAGCTCTTGCTGCTCTTCACTGTCCCCGTGCACCCTATCCACAGGCACAACAGCACTGGGGATCTGTACTTAGAAAGGAACGGTACACCTCACGGTGTTCGTTCTCAGCAGAACCTCTTACCGAAAAGGCAAACATCCGGCTCCTTGTCCCACAAGGAAGGTGCCAGCCCTGAAAGCTCTTGCTGCTCTTCACTGTCCCCGTGCACCCTATCCACAGGCACAACAGCACTGGGGATCTGTGCTTGCCCAGGAACGGTACACCTCACGGTGTTCGTTCTCGGCATTGCAATTTTCCGAAAAGGCAAACGTCCGGCTCCTTGTCCCACAAGGAAGGTGCCAGCCCAGAAAGCTCTTGCTGCTCTTCACTGTCCCCGTGCAGCCTATGCACAGGCACAACAGCACTGGGGATCTGTGCTTGCCCAGGAACGATACACCTCACGGTGTTCGTTCTCAGCAGAGCCTCTTACCTAAAAGGCAAACGTCCGGCTCCTTGTCCCACAAGGAAGGTGCCAGCCCTGAAAGCTCTTGCTGCTCTTCACTGTCCCCGTGCACCCTATCCACAGGCACAACAGCTTTGGGAATCTGTACTTAGACAGGAACGGTACACCTCACGGTGTTCGTTCTCAGCAGAGCCTCTTACCGAAAAGGCAAACGTCCGGCTCCTTGTCCCACAAGGAAGGTGCCAGCCCTGAAAGCTCTTGCTGCTCTTCACTGTCCCCGTGCACCCTATCCACAGGCACAACAGCACTGGGGATCTGTGCTTAGACAGGAATGGTACACCTCACGGTGTTCGTTCTCAGCAGAGCCTCTTTCCGAAAAGGCAAACGTCCGGCTCCTTGTCCCACAAGGAAGGTGCCAGCCCTGAAAGCTCTTGCTGCTCTTCACTGTCCCCGTGCACCCTATCCACAGGCACAACAGCACTGGGGATCTGTGCTTGCCCACAGGCTGCACATCTCACGGCGCTTGTACTCGGCAGACGCTCCTTTCGAAAAGGCAAACGTCCGGCTCCTTGTCCCACAAGGAAGGTGCCAGCCCTGAAAGCTCTTGCTGCTCTTCACTGTCCCCGTGCAGCCTATGCACAGGCACAACAGCACTGGGGATCTGTGCTTGCCCACAGGCTGCGCATCTCACGGCGCTTGTACTCGGCAGACGCTCCTTTCGAAAAGGCAAACGTCCGGCTCCTTGTCCCACAAGGAAGGTGCCAGCCCTGAAAGCTCTTGCTGCTCTTCACTGTCCCCGTGCACCCTATCCACAGGCACAACAGCTTTGGGAATCTGTGCTTAGACAGGAACGGTACACCTCACGGTGTTCGTTCTCAGCAGAGCCTCTTTCCGAAAAGGCAAATGTCCGGCTCGTTGTCCCACAAGGAAGGTGCCAGCCCTGAAAGCTCTTGCTGCTCTTCACTGTCCCCGTGCACCCTATGCACAGGCACAACAGCACTGGGGATCTGTGCTTGCCCACAGGCTGCACATCTCACGGCGCTTGTACTCGGCAGACGCTCCTTCCGAAAAGGCAAACGTCCGGCTCCTTGTCCCACAAGGAAGGTGCCAGCCCTGAAAGCTCTTGCTGCTCTTCACTGTCCCCGGGCACCCTATCCACAGGCACAACAGCACTGGGGATCTGTGCTTGCCCAGGAACGGTACACCTCACGGTGTTCTTTCTCAGCAGAGCCTCTTTCCGAAAAGGCAAACGTCCGGCTCCTTGTCCCACAAGGAAGGTGCCAGCCCTGAAAGCTCTTGCTGCTCTTCACTGTCCCCGTGCAGCCTATGCACAGGCACAACAGCACTGGGGATCTGTACTTAGACAGGAACGGTACACCTCACGGTGTTCGTTCTCAGCAGAACCTTATTCCGAATAGGCAAACGTCCGGCTCCTTGTCCCACAAGGAAGGTGCCAGCCCTGAAAGCTCTTGCTGCTCTTCACTGTCCCCGTGCAGCCTATGCACAGGCACAACAGCACTGGGGATCTGTGCTTGCCCACAGGCTGCACATCTCACGGCGCTTGTACTCGGCAGACGCTCCTTCCGAAAAGGCAAACGTCCGGCTCCTTGTCCCACAAGGAAGGTGCCAGCCCTGAAAGCTCTTGCTGCTCTTCACTGTCCCCGGGCACCCTATCCACAGGCACAACAGCACTGGGGATCTGTGCTTGCCCACAGGCTGCACATCTCACGGCGCTTGTACTCGGCAGACGCTCCTTTCGAAAAGGCAAACGTCCGGCTCCTTGTCCCACAAGGAAGGTGCCAGCCCTGAAAGCTCTTGCTGCTCTTCACTGTCCCCGTGCAGCCTATCCACAGGCACAACAGCACTGGGGATCTGTGCTTAGACAGGAACGGTACACCTCACGGTGTTCGTTCTCAGCAGAGCCTCTTACCGAAAAGGCAAACATCCGGCTCCTTCTCCCACAAGGAAGGTGCCAGCCCTGAAAGCTCTTGCTGCTCTTCACTGTCCCCGTGCACCCTATCCACAGGCACAACAGCACTGGGGATCTGTGCTTGCCCACAGGCTGCACATCTCACGGTGCTTGTACTCGGCAGACGCTCCTTCCGAAAAGGCAAACATCCGGCTCCTTGTCCCACAAGGAAGGTGCCAGCCCTGAAAGCTCTTGCAGCTCTTCACTGTCCCCGGGCACCCTATCCACAGGCACAACAGCACTGGGAATCTGTGCTTGCACAGGAACGGTACACCTCACGGTGTTCTTTCTCAGCAGAGCCTCTTTCCGAAAAGGCAAACGTCCGGCTCCTTCTCCCACAAGGAAGGTGCCAGCCCTGAAAGCTCTTGCTGCTCTTCACTGTCCCCGTGCACCCTATCCACAGGCACAACAGCACTGGGGATCTGTACTTAGACAGGAACGGTACACCTCACGGTGTTCGTTCTCAGCAGAGCCTCTTACCGAAAAGGCAAACATCCGGCTCCTTGTCCCACAAGGAAGGTGCCAGCCCTGAAAGCTCTTGCTGCTCTTCACTGTCCCCGTGCACCCTATCCACAGGCACAACAGCACTGGGGATCTGTGCTTGCCCAGGAACGATACACCTCACGGTGTTCGTTCTCAGCAGAGCCTCTTACCGAAAAGGCAAACATCCGGCTCCTTGTCCCACAAGGAAGGTGCCAGCCCTGAAAGCTCTTGCTGCTCTTCACTGTCCCCGTGCACCCTATCCACAGGCTCAACAGCACTGGGGATCTGTGCTTGCCCACAGGCTGCACATCTCACGGCGCTTGTACTCGGCAGACGCTCCTTCCGAAAAGGCAAACGTCCGGCTCCTTGTCCCACAAGGAAGGTGCCAGCCCTGAAAGCTCTTGCTGCTCTTCACTGTCCCCGGGCACCCTATCCACAGGCACAACAGCACTGGGGATCTGTGCTTGCACAGGAACGGTACACCTCACGGTGTTCTTTCTCAGCAGAGCCTCTTTCCGAAAAGGCAAACGTCCGGCTCCTTGTCCCACAAGGAAGGTGCCAGCCCTGAAAGCTCTTGCTGCTCTTCACTGTCCCCGTGCACCCTATCCACAGGCACAACAGCACTGGGGATCTGTACTTAGACAGGAACGGTACACCTCACGGTGTTCGTTCTCAGCAGAGCCTCTTACCGAAAAGGCAAACATCCGGCTCCTTGTCCCACAAGGAAGGTGCCAGCCCTGAAAGCTCTTGCTGCTCTTCACTGTCCCCGTGCACCCTATCCACAGGCACAACAGCACTGGGGATCTGTGCTTGCCCAGGAACGGTACACCTCACGGTGTTCGTTCTCGGCATTGCAATTTTCCGAAAAGGCAAACGTCCGGCTCCTTGTCCCACAAGGAAGGTGCCAGCCCAGAAAGCTCTTGCTGCTCTTCACTGTCCCCGTGCAGCCTATGCACAGGCACAACAGCACTGGGGATCTGTGCTTGCCCAGGAACGATACACCTCACGGTGTTCGTTCTCAGCAGAGCCTCTTACCGAAAAGGCAAACGTCCGGCTCCTTGTCCCACAAGGAAGGTGCCAGCCCTGAAAGCTCTTGCTGCTCTTCACTGTCCCCGTGCACCCTATCCACAGGCACAACAGCACTGGGGATCTGTGCTTGCCCAGGAACGGTACACCTCACGGTGTTCGTTCTCAGCAGAGCCTCTTACCGAAAAGGCAAACGTCCGGCTCCTTGTCCCACAAGGAAGGTGCCAGCCCTGAAAGCTCTTGCTGCTCTTCACTGTCCCCGTGCACCCTATCCACAGGCACAACAGCACTGGGGATCTGTGCTTAGACAGGAACGGTACACCTCACGGTGTTCGTTCTCAGCAGAGCCTCTTTCCGAAAAGGCAAACGTCCGGCTCCTTCTCCCACAAGGAAGGTGCCAGCCCTGAAAGCTCTTGCTGCTCTTCACTGTCCCCGTGCAGCCTATGCACAGGCACAACAGCACTGGGGATCTGTGCTTGCCCACAGGCTGCACATATCACGGCGCTTGTACTCGGCAGACGCTCCTTTCGAAAAGGCAAACGTCCGGCTCCTTGTCCCACAAGGAAGGTGCCAGCCCAGAAAGCTCTTGCTGCTCTTCACTGTCCCCGTGCAGCCTATGCACAGGCACAACAGCACTGGGGATCTGTGCTTGCCCACAGGCTGCACATCTCACGGCGCTTGTACTCGGCAGACGCTCCTTTCGAAAAGGCAAACGTCCGGCTCCTTGTCCCACAAGGAAGGTGCCAGCCCTGAAAGCTCTTGCTGCTCTTCACTGTCCCCGTGCACCCTATCCACAGGCACAACAGCTTTGGGAATCTGTGCTTAGACAGGAACGGTACACCTCACGGTGTTCGTTCTCAGCAGAGCCTCTTTCCGAAAAGGCAAACGTCCGGCTCGTTGTCCCACAAGGAAGGTGCCAGCCCTGAAAGCTCTTGCTGCTCTTCACTGTCCCCATGCACCCTATGCACAGGCACAACAGCACTGGGGATCTGTGCTTGCCCACAGGCTGCACATCTCACGGCGCTTGTACTCGGCAGACGCTCCTTCCGAAAAGGCAAACGTCCGGCTCCTTGTCCCACAAGGAAGGTGCCAGCCCTGAAAGCTCTTGCTGCTCTTCACTGTCCCCGGGCACCCTATCCACAGGCACAACAGCACTGGGGATCTGTGCTTAGACAGGAACGGTACACCTCACGGTATTCGTTCTCAGCAGGGCCTCTTTCCGAAAAGGCAAACGTCCGGCTCCTTGTCCCACAAGGAAGGTGCCAGCCCTGAAAGCTCTTGCTGCTCTTCACTGTCCCCGGGCACCCTATCCACAGGCACAACAGCACTGGGGATCTGTGCTTGCCCACAGGCTGCACATCTCACGGCGCTTGTACTCGGCAGACGCTCCTTCCGAAAAGGCAAACGTCCGGCTCCTTGTCCCACAAGGAAGGTGCCAGCCCTGAAAGCTCTTGCTGCTCTTCACTGTCCCCGGGCACCCTATCCACAGGCACAACAGCACTGGGGATCTGTGCTTGCCCAGGAACGGTACACCTCACGGTGTTCGTTCTCGGCATTGCAATTTTCCGAAAAGGCAAACATCCGGCTCCTTGTCCCACAAGGAAGGTGCCAGCCCTGAAAGCTCTTGCTGCTCTTCACTGTCCCCGTGCACCCTATGCACAGGCACAACAGCACTGGGGATCTGCGCTTGCCCAGGAACGGTACACCTCACGGTGTTCGTTCTCAGCAGAGCCTCTTACCGAAAAGGCAAACGTCCGGCTCCTTGTCCCACAAGGAAGGTGCCAGCCCAGAAAGCTCTTGCTGCTCTTCACTGTCCCCGTGCACCCTATCCACAGGCACAACAGCACTGGGGATCTGTGCTTGCCCACAGGCTGCACATCTCACGGCGCTTGTACTCGGCAGACGCTCCTTCCGAAAAGGCAAACGTCCGGCTCCTTGTCCCACAAGGAAGGTGCCAGCCCTGAAAGCTCTTGCTGCTCTTCACTGTCCCCGTGCACCCTATCCACAGGCACAACAGCACTGGGGATCTGTGCTTGCACAGGAACGGTACACCTCACGGTGTTCTTTCTCAGCAGAGCCTCTTTCCGAAAAGGCAAACGTCCGGCTCCTTGTCCCACAAGGAAGGTGCCAGCCCTGAAAGCTCTTGCTGCTCTTCACTGTCCCCGTGCAGCCTATCCACAGGCACAACAGCACTGGGGATCTGTGCTTAGACAGGAACGGTACACCTCACGGTGTTCGTTCTCAGCAGAGCCTCTTACCGAAAAGGCAAACATCCGGCTCCTTCTCCCACAAGGAAGGTGCCAGCCCTGAAAGCTCTTGCTGCTTTTCACTGTCCCCGTGCACCCTATCCACAGGCACAACAGCACTGGGGATCTGTGCTTGCCCAGGAACGGTACACCTCACGGTGTTCGTTCTCGGCATTGCAATTTTCCCAAAAGGCAAACGTCCGGCTCCTTGTCCCACAAGGAAGGTGCCAGCCCTGAAAGCTCTTGCTGCTCTTCACTGTCCCCGGGCACCCTATCCACAGGCACAACAGCACTGGGGATCTGTGCTTGCCCACAGGCTGCACATCTCACGGCGCTTGTACTCGGCAGACGCTCCTTCCGAAAAGGCAAACGTCCGGCTCCTTGTCCCACAAGGAAGGTGCCAGCCCTGAAAGCTCTTGCTGCTCTTCACTGTCCCCGTGCACCCTATCCACAGGCACAACAGCACTGGGGATCTGTACTTAGACAGGAACGGTACACCTCACGGTGTTCGTTCTCAGCAGAGCCTCTTACCGAAAAGGCAAACATCCGGCTCCTTGTCCCACAAGGAAGGTGCCAGCCCTGAAAGCTCTTGCTGCTCTTCACTGTCCCCGTGCACCCTATGCACAGGCACAACAGCACTGGGGATCTGTACTTAGACAGGAACGGTACACCTCACGGTGTTCGTTCTCAGCAGAGCCTCTTACCGAAAAGGCAAACGTCCGGCTCCTTGTCCCACAAGGAAGGTGCCAGCCCAGAAAGCTCTTGCTGCTCTTCACTGTCCCCGTGCAGCCTATGCACAGGCACAACAGCACTGGGGATCTGTGCTTGCCCACAGGCTGCACACCTCACGGTGTTCGTTCTCAGCAGAGCCTCTTACCGAAAAGGCAAACGTCCGGCTCCTTGTCCCACAAGGAAGGTGCCAGCCCTGAAAGCTCTTGCTGCTTTTCACTGTCCCCGTGCACCCTATCCACAGGCAGAACAGCACTGGGGATCTGTGCTTAGACAGGAACGGTACACCTCACGGTGTTCGTTCTCGGCATTGCAATTTTCCCAAAAGGCAAACATCCGGCTCCTTGTCCCACAAGGAAGGTGCCAGCCCTGAAAGCTCTTGCTGCTCTTCACTGTCCCCGGGCACCCTATCCACAGGCACAACAGCACTGGGGATCTGTGCTTGCCCACAGGCTGCACATCTCACGGCGCTTGTACTCGGCAGACGCTCCTTCCGAAAAGGCAAACGTCCGGCTCCTTGTCCCACAAGGAAGGTGCCAGCCCTGAAAGCTCTTGCAGCTCTTCACTGTCCCCGGGCACCCTATCCACAGGCACAACAGCACTGGGAATCTGTGCTTGCACAGGAACGGTACACCTCACGGTGTTCTTTCTCAGCAGAGCCTCTTTCCGAAAAGGCAAACGTCCGGCTCCTTGTCCCACAAGGAAGGTGCCAGCCCTGAAAGCTCTTGCTGCTCTTCACTGTCCCCGTGCACCCTATCCACAGGCACAACAGCACTGGGGATCTGTACTTAGACAGGAACGGTACACCTCACGGTGTTCGTTCTCAGCAGAGCCTCTTTCCGAAAAGGCAAACATCCGGCTCCTTGTCCCACAAGGAAGGTGCCAGCCCTGAAAGCTCTTGCTGCTCTTCACTGTCCCCGTGCAGCCTATGCACAGGCACAACAGCACTGGGGATCTGTGCTTGCCCAGGAACGGTACACCTCACGGTGTTCGTTCTCGGCATTGCAATTTTCCGAAAAGGCAAACGTCCGGCTCCTTGTCCCACAAGGAAGGTGCCAGCCCAGAAAGCTCTTGCTGCTCTTCACTGTCCCCGTGCACCCTATCCACAGGCTCAACAGCACTGGGGATCTGTGCTTGCCCACAGGCTGCACATCTCACGGCGCTTGTACTCGGCAGACGCTCCTTCCGAAAAGGCAAACGTCCGGCTCCTTGTCCCACAAGGAAGGTGCCAGCCCTGAAAGCTCTTGCTGCTCTTCACTGTCCCCGTGCACCCTATCCACAGGCACAACAGCACTGGGGATCTGTGCTTAGACAGGAACGGTACACCTCACGGTGTTCGTTCTCAGCAGAGCCTCTTACCGAAAAGGCAAACGTCCGGCTCCTTCTCCCACAAGGAAGGTGCCAGCCCTGAAAGCTCTTGCTGCTTTTCACTGTCCGCGGGCACCCTATCCACAGGCACAACAGCACTGGGGATCTGTGCTTGCCCAGGAACGGTACACCTCACGGTGTTCGTTCTCGGCATTGCAATTTTCCGAAAAGGCAAACGTCCGTCTCCTTGTCCCACAAGGAAGGTGCCAGCCCTGAAAGCTCTTGCTGCTCTTCACTGTCCCCGTGCAGCCTATGCACAGGCACAACAGCACTGGGGATCTGTGCTTGCCCAGGAACGATACACCTCACGGTGTTCGTTCTCAGCAGAGCCTCTTACCTAAAAGGCAAACGTCCGGCTCCTTGTCCCACAAGGAAGGTGCCAGCCCTGAAAGCTCTTGCTGCTCTTCACTGTCCCCGTGCACCCTATCCACAGGCACAACAGCACTGGGGATCTGTGCTTGCCCAGGAACGGTACACCTCACGGTGTTCGTTCTCAGCAGAGCCTCTTACCGAAAAGGCAAACGTCCGGCTCCTTGTCCCACAAGGAAGGTGCCAGCCCTGAAAGCTCTTGCTGCTCTTCACTGTCCCCGTGCACCCTATCCACAGGCACAACAGCACTGGGGATCTGTGCTTAGACAGGAACGGTACACCTCACGGTGTTCGTTCTCAGCAGAACCTTATTCCGAAAAGGCAAACGTCCGGCTCCTTGTCCCACAAGGAAGGTGCCAGCCCTGAAAGCTCTTGCTGCTCTTCACTGTCCCCGTGCACCCTATCCACAGGCACAACAGCACTGGGGATCTGTGCTTGCCCACAGGCTGCACATCTCACGGCGCTTGTACTCGGCAGACGCTCCTTTCGAAAAGGCAAACGTCCGGCTCCTTGTCCCACAAGGAAGGTGCCAGCCCTGAAAGCTCTTGCTGCTCTTCACTGTCCCCGTGCAGCCTATGCACAGGCACAACAGCACTGGGGATCTGTGCTTGCCCACAGGCTGCACATCTCACGGCGCTTGTACTCGGCAGACGCTCCTTTCGAAAAGGCAAACGTCCGGCTCCTTGTCCCACAAGGAAGGTGCCAGCCCTGAAAGCTCTTGCTGCTCTTCACTGTCCCCGTGCACCCTATCCACAGGCACAACAGCTTTGGGAATCTGTGCTTAGACAGGAATGGTACACCTCACGGTATTCGTTCTCAGCAGAGCCTCTTTCCGAAAAGGCAAATGTCCGGCTCCTTGTCCCACAAGGAAGGTGCCAGCCCTGAAAGCTCTTGCTGCTCTTCACTGTCCCCGTGCAGCCTATGCACAGGCACAACAGCACTGGGGATCTGTGCTTGCCCACAGGCTGCACATCTCACGGCGCTTGTACTCGGCAGACGCTCCTTCCGAAAAGGCAAACGTCCGGCTCCTTGTCCCACAAGGAAGGTGCCAGCCCTGAAAGCTCTTGCTGCTCTTCACTGTCCCCGGGCACCCTATCCACAGGCACAACAGCACTGGGGATCTGTGCTTAGACAGGAACGGTACACCTCACGGTGTTCGTTCTCAGCAGAGCCTCTTACCGAAAAGGCAAATGTCCGGCTCCTTGTCCCACAAGGAAGGTGCCAGCCCTGAAAGCTCTTGCTGCTCTTCACTGTCCCCGTGCAGCCTATCCACAGGCACAACAGCACTGGGGATCTGTGCTTGCCCACAGGCTGCACATCTCACGGCGCTTGTACTCGGCAGACGCTCCTTTCGAAAAGGCAAACGTCCGGCTCCTTGTCCCACAAGGAAGGTGCCAGCCCTGAAAGCTCTTGCTGCTCTTCACTGTCCCCGGGCACCCTATCCACAGGCACAACAGCACTGGGGATCTGTGCTTGCCCAGGAACGGTACACCTCACGGTGTTCGTTCTCGGCATTGCAATTTTCCGAAAAGGCAAACATCCGGCTCCTTGTCCCACAAGGAAGGTGCCAGCCCTGAAAGCTCTTGCTGCTCTTCACTGTCCCCGTGCAGCCTATGCACAGGCACAACAGCACTGGGGATCTGTGCTTGCCCAGGAACGGTACACCTCACGGTGTTCGTTCTCAGCATTGCAATTTTCCGAAAAGGCAAACGTCCGGCTCCTTGTCCCACAAGGAAGGTGCCAGCCCTGAAAGCTCTTGCTGCTCTTCACTGTCCCCGTGCAGCCTATCCACAGGCACAACAGCACTGGGGATCTGTGCTTAGACAGGAACGGTACACCTCACGGTGTTCGTTCTCAGCAGAGCCTCTTACCGAAAAGGCAAACGTCCGGCTCCTTGTCCCACAAGGAAGGTGCCAGCCCTGAAAGCTCTTGCTGCTCTTCACTGTCCCCGTGCACCCTATCCACAGGCACAACAGCTTTGGGAATCTGTACTTAGACAGGAACGGTACACCTCACGGTGTTCGTTCTCAGCAGAGCCTCTTACCGAAAAGGCAAACATCCGGCTCCTTGTCCCACAAGGAAGGTGCCAGCCCTGAAAGCTCTTGCTGCTCTTCACTGTCCCCGTGCACCCTATCCACAGGCACAACAGCACTGGGGATTTGTGCTTGCCCAGGAACGGTACACCTCACGGTGTTCGTTCTCGGCATTGCAATTTTCCGAAAAGGCAAACGTCCGGCTCCTTGTCCCACAAGGAAGGTGCCAGCCCAGAAAGCTCTTGCTGCTCTTCACTGTCCCCATGCAGCCTATGCACAGGCACAACAGCACTGGGGGTCTGTGCTTGCCCAGGAATGATACACCTCACGGTGTTCGTTCTCAGCAGAGCCTCTTTCCGAAAAGGCAAACGTCCGGCTCCTTGTCCCACAAGGAAGGTGCCAGCCCTGAAAGCTCTTGCTGCTCTTCACTGTCCCCGTGCACCCTATCCACAGGCACAACAGCACTGGGGATCTGTACTTAGACAGGAACGGTACACCTCACGGTGTTCGTTCTCAGCAGAGCCTCTTACCGAAAAGGCAAACGTCCGGCTCCTTGTCCCACAAGGAAGGTGCCAGCCCAGAAAGCTCTTGCTGCTCTTCACTGTCCCCGTGCAGCCTATGCACAGGCACAACAGCACTGGGGATCTGTGCTTGCCCACAGGCTGCACACCTCACGGTGTTCGTTCTCAGCAGAGCCTCTTACCGAAAAGGCAAACGTCCGGCTCCTTGTCCCACAAGGAAGGTGCCAGCCCTGAAAGCTCTTGCTGCTTTTCACTGTCCCCGTGCACCCTATCCACAGGCACAACAGCACTGGGGATCTGTGCTTGCCCAGGAACGGTACACCTCACGGTGTTCGTTCTCGGCATTGCAATTTTCCCAAAAGGCAAACATCCGGCTCCTTGTCCCACAAGGAAGGAGCCAGCCCTGAAAGCTCTTGCTGCTCTTCACTGTCCCCGTGCAGCCTATGCACAGGCACAACAGCACTGGGGATCTGTGCTTGCCCACAGGCTGCACATCTCACGGCGCTTGTACTCGGCAGACGCTCCTTCCGAAAAGGCAAACGTCCGGCTCCTTGTCCCACAAGGAAGGTGCCAGCCCTGAAAGCTCTTGCAGCTCTTCACTGTCCCCGGGCACCCTATCCACAGGCACAACAGCACTGGGAATCTGTGCTTGCACAGGAACGGTACACCTCACGGTGTTCTTTCTCAGCAGAGCCTCTTTCCGAAAAGGCAAACGTCCGGCTCCTTGTCCCACAAGGAAGGTGCCAGCCCTGAAAGCTCTTGCTGCTCTTCACTGTCCCCGGGCACCCTATCCACAGGCACAACAGCACTGGGGATCTGTACTTAGACAGGAACGGTACACCTCACGGTGTTCGTTCTCAGCAGAGCCTCTTACCGAAAAGGCAAACATCCGGCTCCTTCTCCCACAAGGAAGGTGCCAGCCCTGAAAGCTCTTGCTGCTCTTCACTGTCCCCGTGCACCCTATCCACAGGCACAACAGCACTGGGGATCTGTGCTTGCCCAGGAACGATACACCTCACGGTGTTCGTTCTCGGCATTGCAATTTTCCGAAAAGGCAAACGTCCGGCTCCTTGTCCCACAAGGAAGGTGCCAGCCCAGAAAGCTCTTGCTGCTCTTCACTGTCCCCGTGCACCCTATCCACAGGCACAACAGCACTGGGGATCTGTGCTTGCCCAGGAACGATACACCTCACGGTGTTCGTTCTCAGCAGAGCCTCTTTCCGAAAAGGCAAACGTCCGGCTCCTTGTCCCACAAGGAAGGTGCCAGCCCTGAAAGCTCTTGCTGCTCTTCACTGTCCCCGTGCACCCTATCCACAGGCTCAACAGCACTGGGGATCTGTGCTTGCCCACAGGCTGCACATCTCACGGCGCTTGTACTCGGCAGACGCTCCTTCCGAAAAGGCAAACGTCCGGCTCCTTGTCCCACAAGGAAGGTGCCAGCCCAGAAAGCTCTTGCTGCTCTTCACTGTCCCCGTGCACCCTATCCACAGGCACAACAGCTTTGGGAATCTGTACTTAGACAGGAACGGTACACCTCACGGTGTTCGTTCTCAGCAGAGCCTCTTACCGAAAAGGCAAACGTCCGGCTCCTTCTCCCACAAGGAAGGTGCCAGCCCTGAAAGCTCTTGCTGCTCTTCACTGTCCCCGTGCACCCTATCCACAGGCACAACAGCACTGGGGATCTGTGCTTGCCCAAGAACGGTACACCTCACGGTGTTCGTTCTCGGCATTGCAATTTTCCGAAAAGGCAAACGTCCGGCTCCTTGTCCCACAAGGAAGGTGCCAGCCCAGAAAGCTCTTGCTGCTCTTCACTGTCCCCGTGCACCCTATCCACAGGCACAACAGCTTTGGGAATCTGTACTTAGACAGGAACGGTACACCTCACGGTGTTCGTTCTCAGCAGAGCCTCTTACCGAAAAGGCAAACGTCCGGCTCCTTGTCCCACAAGGAAGGTGCCAGCCCGGAAAGCTCTTGCTGCTCTTCACTGTCCCCGTGCAGCCTATGCACAGGCACAACAGCATTGAGGATCTGTGCTTGCCCACAGGCGGCACATCTCACGGCGCTAGTTCTCGGCAGAGTCTCTTCCGAAAAGGCAAACGTCCGGCTCCTTGTCCCACAAGGAAGGTGCCAGCCCAGAAAGCTCTTGCTGCTCTTCACTGTCCCCGTGCAGCCTATGCGCAGGCACAACAGCACTGGGGATCTGTGCTGGCCCACAGGCGGCACATCTCACAGCGCTCAGTCTCGGCAGAGCCTCTTTCTGAAAAGGCGAACGGTCGGATCCTTCTCCCCCGAGGAAGGTGCCAGCCCTGAAAGCTCTTGCTGCTCTTCTCTCTCCCTTGGCGCCCTACCTACAGGCACAACAGCACTGGGGATCTGTGCTTTCCCAGGAACTGTACACCTCACGGTGTTCGTTCTCGGCAGAGCCTCCTCAGAAAAGGCAAACGTCCGGCTCCTTGTCCCACAAGGAAGGTGCCAGCCCGGAAAGCTCTTGCTGCTCTTCACCGTCCCTTGGCACCCTATCCACAGGCACAACAGCACTGGGGATCTGTGCTTTCCCAGAGACGGAACATCTCACGGCGCTCAGTCTCGGCAGAGCCTCTTTCTGAAAAGGCGAACGGTCGGATCCTTCTCCCACTAGGAAGGTGCCAGCCCTCAAAGCTCTTGCTGCTCTTCACTGTCCCCGTGCATCCTATGCACAGGCACAACAGCACTGGGGATCTCTGCTTGCCCACAGGCGGCACATCTCACGTCGCTCGTTCTCGGCAGAGGCTCTTCCGAAAAGGCAAAGGTCCGGCTCCTTGTCCCACAAGGAAGGTGCCAGCCCTGAAAGCTCTTGCTGCTCTTCACTGTCCCCGTGCAGCCTATGCACAGGCACAACAACACTGGGGATCTGTGCTTGCCCAGGAACGGAACATCTCACGGCGCTCGTTCTCGGCACATGCTCTTCCGAAAAGGCAAACGTCCGGCTCCTTGTCCCACAAGGAAGGTGCCAGCCCTGAAAGCTCTTGCTGCTCTTCACTGTCCCCGTGCACCCTATGCACAGGCACAACAGCATTCGGGATCTGTGCTTGCCCACCATCGGTACACCTCACGGTGTTCGTTCTCGGCATAGCATTTTTCTGAAAAGGCAAACGTCCGGCTCCTTGTCCCACAAGGAAGGTGCCAGCCCTGAAAGCTCTTGCTGCTCTTCACCGTCCCTTGGCACCCTACCTACAGGCACAACAGCACTGGGGATCTGTGCTTTCCCAGACACGGAACATCTCACGGCGCTCAGTCTTGGCAGAGCCTCTTTCTGAAAAGGCGAACGGTCGGATCCTTCTCCCACGAGGAAGGGCCCAGCCCTGAAAGCTCTTGCTGCTCTTCACCGTCCCTTAGCACCCTACCTACAGGCACAACAACACTGGGGATCTGTGCTTTCCCAGAGACGGAACATCTCACGGCGCTCAGCCTCGGCAGAGCCTCTTTCTGAAAAGGCGAACGGTCGGATCCTTCTCCCACGAGGAAGGGCCGAGCCCTGAAAGCTCTTGCTGCTCTTCACCGTCCCTTGGCACCCTACCTACAGGCACAACAGCACTGGGGATCTGTGCTTTCCCAGACACGGAACATCTCACGGCGCTCAGCCTCGGCAGAGCCTCTTTCTGAAAAGGCGAACGGTCGGATCCTTCTCCCACGAGGAAGGGCCCAGCCCTGAAAGCTCTTGCTGCTCTTCACCGTCCCTTGGCACCCTACCTACAGGCACAACAGCACTGGGGATCTGTGCTTTCCCAGAGACGGAACATCTCACGGCGCTCAGTCTCGGCAGAGCCTCTTTCTGAAAAGGCGAACGGTCGAATCCTTCTCCCACAAGGAAGGTGCCAGCCCTGAAAGCTCTTGCTGCTCTTCACTGTCCCCGTGCACCCTATGCACAGGCACAACAGCATTCGGGATCTGTGCTTGCCCACCATCGGTACACCTCACGGTGTTCGTTCTCGGCATAGAATTTTTCTGAAAAGGCAAACGTCCGGCTCCTTGTCCCACAAGGAAGGTGCCAGCCCTGAAAGCTCTTGCTGCTCTTCACTGTCCCCGGGCACCCTATCCACAGGCACAACAGCACTGGGGATCTGTGCTTGCCCACAGGCTGCACATCTCACGGCGCTTGTACTCGGCAGACGCTCCTTCCGAAAAGGCAAACGTCCGGCTCCTTGTCCCACAAGGAAGGTGCCAGCCCTGAAAGCTCTTGCTGCTCTTCACTGTCCCCGTGCACCCTATCCACAGGCACAACAGCACTGGGGATCTGTACTTAGACAGGAACGGTACACCTCACGGTGTTCGTTCTCAGCAGAACCTCTTTCCGAAAAGGCAAACGTCCGGCTCCTTGTCCCACAAGGAAGGTGCCAGCCCTGAAAGCTCTTGCTGCTCTTCACTGTCCCCGTGCAGCCTATGCACAGGCACAACAGCACTGGGGATCTGTGCTTGCCCACAGGCTGCACATCTCACGGCGCTTGTACTCGGCAGACGCTCCTTCCGAAAAGGCAAACGTCCGGCTCCTTGTCCCACAAGGAAGGTGCCAGCCCTGAAAGCTCTTGCTGCTCTTCACTGTCCCCGTGCAGCCTATGCACAGGCACAACAGCACTGGGGATCTGTGCTTGCCCAGGAACGATACACCTCACGGTGTTCGTTCTCAGCAGAGCCTCTTACCGAAAAGGCAAACGTCCGGCTCCTTGTCCCACAAGGAAGGTGCCAGCCCTGAAAGCTCTTGCTGCTCTTCACTGTCCCCGTGCACCCTATCCACAGGCACAACAGCTTTGGGAATCTGTACTTAGACAGGAACGGTACACCTCACGGTGTTCGTTCTCAGCAGAGCCTCTTACCGAAAAGGCAAACGTCCGGCTCCTTGTCCCACAAGGAAGGTGCCAGCCCTGAAAGCTCTTGCTGCTCTTCACTGTCCCCATGCAGCCTATGCACAGGCACAACAGCACTGGGGATCTGTGCTTGCCCACAGGCTGCACATCTCACGGCGCTTGTACTCGGCAGACGCTCCTTTCGAAAAGGCAAACATCCGGCTCCTTGTCCCACAAGGAAGGTGCCAGCCCTGAAAGCTCTTGCTGCTCTTCACTGTCCCCGTGCAGCCTATCCACAGGCACAACAGCACTGGGGATCTGTGCTTAGACAGGAACGGTACACCTCACGGTGTTCGTTCTCAGCAGAGCCTCTTACCGAAAAGGCAAACGTCCGGCTCCTTGTCCCACAAGGAAGGTGCCAGCCCTGAAAGCTCTTGCTGCTCTTCACTGTCCCCGTGCAGCCTATCCACAGGCACAACAGCTCTGGGGATCTGTGCTTGCCCACAGGCTGCACACCTCACGGTGTTCGTTCTCAGCAGAGACTCTTACCGAAAAGGCAAACGTCCGGCTCCTTGTCCCACAAGGAAGGTGCCAGCCCAAAAAGCTCTTGCTGCTCTTCACTGTCCCCGTGCACCCTATCCACAGGCACAACACCTTTGAGAATCTGTACTTAGACAGGAACGGTATACCTCACGGTGTTCGTTCTCAGCAGAGCCTCTTTCCGAAAAGGCAAACGTCCGGCTCCTTGTCCCACAAGGAAGGTGCCAGCCCTGAAAGCTCTTGCTGCTCTTCACTGTCCCCGTGCACCCTATCCACAGGCACAACAGCACTGGGGATCTGTGCTTCCCCACAGGCTGCACATCTCACGGCGCTTGTACTCGGCAGACGCTCCTTCCGAAAAGGCAAACGTCCGGCTCCTTGTCCCACAAGGAAGGTGCCAGCCCTGAAAGCTCTTGCTGCTCTTCACTGTCCCCGTGCAGCCTATGCACAGGCACAACAGCACTGGGGATCTGTGCTTGCCCAGGAACGGTACACCTCACGGTGTTCGTTCTCAGCAGAGCCTCTTACCGAAAAGGCAAACGTCCGGCTCCTTGTCCCACAAGGAAGGTGCCAGCCCAGAAAGCTCTTGCTGCTCTTCACTGTCCCCGTGCACCCTATGCACAGGCACAACAGCACTGGGGATCTGTGCTTGCCCACAGGCTGCACATCTCACGGCGCTTGTACTCGGCAGACGCTCCTTCCGAAAAGGCAAACGTCCGGCTCCTTGTCCCACAAGGAAGGTGCCAGCCCTGAAAGCTCTTGCTGCTCTTCACTGTCCCCGTGCACCCTATCCACAGGCACAACAGCACTGGGGATCTGTGCTTAGACAGGAACGGTACACCTCACGGTATTCGTTCTCAGCAGAGCCTCTTACCGAAAAGGCAAACGTCCGGCTCCTTGTCCCACAAGGAAGGTGCCAGCCCTGAAAGCTCTTGCTGCTCTTCACTGTCCCCGTGCAGCCTATCCACAGGCACAACAGCACTGGGGATCTGTGCTTGCCCACAGGCTGCACATCTCACGGCGCTTGTACTCGGCAGACGCTCCTTTCGAAAAGGCAAACGTCCGGCTCCTTGTCCCACAAGGAAGGTGCCAGCCCTGAAAGCTCTTGCTGCTCTTCACTGTCCCCGGGCACCCTATCCACAGGCACAACAGCACTGGGGATCTGTGCTTGCCCAGGAACGGTACACCTCACGGTGTTCGTTCTCGGCATTGCAATTTTCCGAAAAGGCAAACATCCGGCTCCTTGTCCCACAAGGAAGGTGCCAGCCCTGAAAGCTCTTGCTGCTCTTCACTGTCCCCGTGCAGCCTATGCACAGGCACAACAGCACTGGGGATCTGTGCTTGCCCAGGAACGGTACACCTCACGGTGTTCGTTCTCAGCAGAGCCTCTTACCGAAAAGGCAAACGTCCGGCTCCTTGTCCCACAAGGAAGGTGCCAGCCCAGAAAGCCCTTGCTGCTCTTCACTGTCCCCGTGCACCCTATCCACAGGCACAACAGCACTGGGGATCTGTGCTTAGACAGGAACGGTACACCTCACGGTGTTCGTTCTCAGCAGAGCCTCTTACCGAAAAGGCAAACGTCCGGCTCCTTGTCCCACAAGGAAGGTGCCAGCCCTGAAAGCTCTTGCTGCTCTTCACTGTCCCCGTGCACCCTATCCACAGGCACAACAGCTTTGGGAATCTGTACTTAGACAGGAACGGTACACCTCACGGTGTTCGTTCTCAGCAGAGCCTCTTACCGAAAAGGCAAACATCCGGCTCCTTGTCCCACAAGGAAGGTGCCAGCCCTGAAAGCTCTTGCTGCTCTTCACTGTCCCCGTGCACCCTATCCACAGGCACAACAGCACTGGGGATTTGTGCTTGCCCAGGAACGGTACACCTCACGGTGTTCGTTCTCGGCATTGCAATTTTCCGAAAAGGGAAACGTCCGGCTCCTTGTCCCACAAGGAAGGTGCCAGCCCTGAAAGCTCTTGCAGCTCTTCACTGTCCCCGGGCACCCTATCCACAGGCACGACAGCACTGGGAATCTGTGCTTGCACAGGAACGGTACACCTCACGGTGTTCTTTCTCAGCAGAGCCTCTTTCCGAAAAGGCAAACATCCGGCTCCTTGTCCCACAAGGAAGGTGCCAGCCCTGAAAGCTCTTGCTGCTCTTCACTGTCCCCGTGCACCCTATCCACAGGCACAACAGCACTGGGGATCTGTACTTAGACAGGAACGGTACACCTCACGGTGTTCGTTCTCAGCAGAGCCTCTTACCGAAAAGGCAAACATCCGGCTCCTTGTCCCACAAGGAAGGTGCCAGCCCTGAAAGCTCTTGCTGCTCTTCACTGTCCCCGTGCACCCTATCCACAGGCACAACAGCACTGGGGATCTGTGCTTGCCCAGGAACGGTACACCTCACGGTGTTCGTTCTCGGCATTGCAATTTTCCGAAAAGGCAAACGTCCGGCTCCTTGTCCCACAAGGAAGGTGCCAGCCCAGAAAGCTCTTGCTGCTCTTCACTGTCCCCGTGCACCCTATCCACAGGCACAACAGCACTGGGGATCTGTGCTTGCCCAGGAACGATACACCTCACGGTGTTCGTTCTCAGCAGAGCCTCTTTCCGAAAAGGCAAACGTCCGGCTCCTTGTCCCACAAGGAAGGTGCCAGCCCTGAAAGCTCTTGCTGCTCTTCACTGTCCCCGTGCAACCTATCCACAGGCTCAACAGCACTGGGGATCTGTGCTTGCCCACAGGCTGCACATCTCACGGCGGTTGTACTCGGCAGACGCTCCTTCCGAAAAGGCAAACGTCCGGCTCCTTGTCCCACAAGGAAGGTGCCAGCCCTGAAAGCTCTTGCTGCTCTTCACTGTCCCCGTGCACCCTATCCACAGGCACAACACACTGGGGATCTGTACTTAGACAGGAACGGTACACCTCACGGTGTTCGTTCTCAGCAGAGCCTCTTACCGAAAAGGCAAACGTCCGGCTCCTTGTCCCACAAGGAAGGTGCCAGCCCTGAAAGCTCTTGCTGCTCTTCACTGTCCCCGTGCACCCTATCCACAGGCACAACAGCACTGGGGATCTGTGCTTGCCCAGGAACGGTACACCTCACGGTGTTCGTTCTCGGCATTGCAATTTTCCGAAAAGGCAAACGTCCGGCTCCTTGTCCCACAAGGAAGGTGCCAGCCCTGAAAGCTCTTGCTGCTCTTCACTGTCCCCGTGCACCCTATCCACAGGCACAACAGCTTTGGGAATCTGTACTTAGACAGGAACGGTACACCTCACGGTGTTCGTTCTCAGCAGAGCCTCTTACCGAAAAGGCAAACGTCCGGCTCCTTGTCCCACAAGGAAGGTGCCAGCCCTCAAAGCTCTTGCTGCTCTTCACTGTCCCCGTGCACCCTATCCACAGGCACAACAGCTTTGGAATCTGTACTTAGACAGGAACGGTACACCTCACGGTGTTCGTTCTCAGCAGAGCCTCTTACCGAAAAGGCAAACGTCCGGCTCCTTGTCCCACAAGGAAGGTGCCAGCCCTGAAAGCTCTTGCTGCTCTTCACTGTCCCCGTGCACCCTATCCACAGGCACAACAGCACTGGGGATCTGTGCTTAGACAGGAACGGTACACCTCACGGTGTTCGTTCTCAGCAGAGCCTCTTACCGAAAAGGCAAACGTCCGGCTCCTTGTCCCACAAGGAAGGTGCCAGCCCTGAAAGCTCTTGCTGCTCTTCACTGTCCCCGTGCACCCTATCCACAGGCACAACAGCACTGGGGATCTGTGCTTGCCCACAGGCTGCACATCTCACGGCGCTTGTACTCGGCAGACGCTCCTTTCGAAAAGGCAAACGTCCGGCTCCTTGTCCCACAAGGAAGGTGCCAGCCCTGAAAGCTCTTGCTGCTCTTCACTGTCCCCGTGCACCCTATCCACAGGCACAACAGCACTGGGGATCTGTGCTTGCCCAGGAACGGTACACCTCACGGTGTTCGTTCTCGGCATTGCAATTTTCCGAAAAGGCAAACATCCGGCTCCTTGTCCCACAAGGAAGGTGCCAGCCCTGAAAGCTCTTGCTGCTCTTCACTGTCCCCGTGCAGCCTATGCACAGGCACAACAGCACTGGGGATCTGTGCTTGCCCAGGAACGGTACACCTCACGGTGTTCGTTCTCAGCAGAGCCTCTTACCGAAAAGGCAAACGTCCGGCTCCTTGTCCCACAAGGAAGGTGCCAGCCCAGAAAGCTCTTGCTGCTCTTCACTGTCCCCGTGCACCCTATCCACAGGCACAACAGCACTGGGGATCTGTGCTTGCCCACAGGCTGCACATCTCACGGCGCTTGTACTCGGCAGACGCTCTTTCCGAAAAGGCAAACGTCCGGCTCCTTGTCCCACAAGGAAGGTGCCAGCCCTGAAAGCTCTTGCTGCTCTTCACTGTCCCCGTGCACCCTATCCACAGGCACAACAGCACTGGGGATCTGTGCTTGCCCAGGAACGGTACACCTCACGGTGTTCGTTCTCAGCAGAGCCTCTTTCCGAAAAGGCAAACGTCCGGCTCCTTGTCCCACAAGGAAGGTGCCAGCCCTGAAAGCTCTTGCTGCTCTTCACTGTCCCCGTGCACCCTATCCACAGGCACAACAGCACTGGGGATCTGTGCTTAGACAGGAACGGTACACCTCACGGTGTTCGTTCTCAGCAGAGCCTCTTACCGAAAAGGCAAACATCCGGCTCCTTGTCCCACAAGGAAGGTGCCAGCCCTGAAAGCTCTTGCTGCTCTTCACTGTCCCCGTGCACCCTATCCACAGGCACAACAGCACTGGGGATCTGTGCTTGCCCAGGAACGGTACACCTCACGGTGTTCGTTCTCGGCATTGCAATTTTCCGAAAAGGCAAACGTCCGGCTCCTTGTCCCACAAGGAAGGTGCCAGCCCAGAAAGCTCTTGCTGCTCTTCACTGTCCCCGTGCACCCTATCCACAGGCACAACAGCACTGGGGATCTGTGCTTGCCCAGGAACGATACACCTCACGGTGTTCGTTCTCAGCAGAGCCTCTTTCCGAAAAGGCAAACGTCCGGCTCCTTGTCCCACAAGGAAGGTGCCAGCCCTGAAAGCTCTTGCTGCTCTTCACTGTCCCCGTGCAACCTATCCACAGGCTCAACAGCACTGGGGATCTGTGCTTGCCCACAGGCTGCACATCTCACGGCGCTTGTACTCGGCAGACGCTCCTTCCGAAAAGGCAAACGTCCGGCTCCTTGTCCCACAAGGAAGGTGCCAGCCCAGAAAGCTCTTGCTGCTCTTCACTGTCCCCGTGCACCCTATCCACAGGCACAACAGCACTGGGGATCTGTACTTAGACAGGAACGGTACACCTCACGGTGTTCGTTCTCAGCAGAGCCTCTTACCGAAAAGGCAAACGTCCGGCTCCTTGTCCCACAAGGAAGGTGCCAGCCCTGAAAGCTCTTGCTGCTCTTCACTGTCCCCGTGCACCCTATCCACAGGCACAACAGCACTGGGGATCTGTGCTTGCCCAGGAACGGTACACCTCACGGTGTTCGTTCTCGGCATTGCAATTTTCCGAAAAGGCAAACGTCCGGCTCCTTGTCCCACAAGGAAGGTGCCAGCCCTGAAAGCTCTTGCTGCTCTTCACTGTCCCCGTGCACCCTATCCACAGGCACAACAGCTTTGGGAATCTGTACTTAGACAGGAACGGTACACCTCACGGTGTTCATTCTCAGCAGAGCCTCTTACCGAAAAGGCAAACGTCCGGCTCCTTGTCCCACAAGGAAGGTGCCAGCCCGGAAAGCTCTTGCTGCTCTTCACTGTCCCCGTGCAGCCTATGCACAGGCACAACAGCATTGAGGATCTGTGCTTGCCCACAGGCGGCACATCTCACGGCGCTAGTTCTCGGCAGAGTCTCTTCCGAAAAGCCAAACATAAGGCTCCTTGTCCCACAAGGAAGGTGCCAGCCGTGAAAGCTCTTGCTGCTCTTCACTGTCCCCGTGCAGCCTATGCGCAGGCACAACAGCACTGGGGATCTGTGCTGGCCCACAGGCGGCACATCTCACAGCGCTCAGTCTCGGCAGAGCCTCTTTCTGAAAAGGCGAACGGTCGGATCCTTCTCCCCCGAGGAAGGTGCCAGCCCTGAAAGCTCTTGCTGCTCTTCTCTCTCCCTTGGCGCCCTACCTACAGGCACAACAGCACTGGGGATCTGTGCTTTCCCAGGAACTGTACACCTCACGGTGTTCGTTCTCGGCAGAGCCTCCTCAGAAAAGGCAAACGTCCGGCTCCTTGTCCCACAAGGAAGGTGCCAGCCCGGAAAGCTCTTGCTGCTCTTCACCGTCCCTTGGCACCCTATCCACAGGCACAACAGCACTGGGGATCTGTGCTTTCCCAGAGACGGAACATCTCACGGCGCTCAGTCTCGGCAGAGCCTCTTTCTGAAAAGGCGAACGGTCGGATCCTTCTCCCACTAGGAAGGTGCCAGCCCTCAAAGCTCTTGCTGCTCTTCACTGTCCCCGTGCATCCTATGCACAGGCACAACAGCACTGGGGATCTCTGCTTGCCCACAGGCGGCACATCTCACGTCGCTCGTTCTCGGCAGAGGCTCTTCCGAAAAGGCAAAGGTCCGGCTCCTTGTCCCACAAGGAAGGTGCCAGCCCTGAAAGCTCTTGCTGCTCTTCACTGTGCCCGTGCAGCCTATGCACAGGCACAACAGCATTGGGGATCTGTGCTTGCCCAGGAACGGAACACCTCACGGCGCTCGTTCTCGGCACATGCTCTTCCGAAAAGGCAAACGTCCGGCTCCTTGTCCCACAAGGATGGTGCCAGCCCTGAAAGCTCTTGCTGCTCTTCACTGTCCCCGTGCACCCTATGCACAGGCACAACAGCATTCGGGATCTGTGCTTGCCCACCATCGGTACACCTCACGGTGTTCGTTCTCGGCATAGCATTTTTCTGAAAAGGCAAACGTCCGGCTCCTTGTCCCACAAGGAAGGTGCCAGCCCTGAAAGCTCTTGCTGCTCTTCACCGTCCCTTGGCACCCTACCTACAGGCACAACAGCACTGGGGATCTGTGCTTTCCCAGACACGGAACATCTCACGGCGCTCAGTCTTGGCAGAGCCTCTTTCTGAAAAGGCGAACGGTCGGATCCTTCTCCCACGAGGAAGGGCCCAGCCCTGAAAGCTCTTGCTGCTCTTCACCGTCCCTTAGCACCCTACCTACAGGCACAACAACACTGGGGATCTGTGCTTTCCCAGAGACGAAACATCTCACGGCGCTCAGCCTCGGCAGAGCCTCTTTCTGAAAAGGCGAACGGTCGGATCCTTCTCCCACGAGGAAGGGCCGAGCCCTGAAAGCTCTTGCTGCTCTTCACCGTCCCTTGGCACCCTACCTACAGGCACAACAGCACTGGGGATCTGTGCTTTCCCAGACACGGAACATCTCACGGCGCTCAGCCTCGGCAGAGCCTCTTTCTGAAAAGGCGAACGGTCGGATCCTTCTCCCACGAGGAAGGGCCCAGCCCTGAAAGCTCTTGCTGCTCTTCACCGTCCCTTGGCACCCTACCTACAGGCACAACAGCACTGGGGATCTGTGCTTTCCCAGAGACGGAACATCTCACGGCGCTCAGTCTCGGCAGAGCCTCTTTCTGAAAAGGCGAACGGTCGAATCCTTCTCCCACAAGGAAGGTGCCAGCCCTGAAAGCTCTTGCTGCTCTTCACTGTCCCCGTGCACCCTATGCACAGGCACAACAGCATTCGGGATCTGTGCTTGCCCACCATCGGTACACCTCACGATGTTCGTTCTCGGCATAGAATTTTTCTGAAAAGGCAAACGTCCGGCTCCTTGTCCCACAAGGAAGGTGCCAGCCCTGAAAGCTCTTGCTGCTCTTCACTGTCCCCGGGCACCCTATCCACAGGCACAACAGCACTGGGGATCTGTGCTTGCCCACAGGCTGCACATCTCACGGCGCTTGTACTCGGCAGACGCTCCTTCCGAAAAGGCAAACGTCCGGCTCCTTGTCCCACAAGGAAGGTGCCAGCCCTGAAAGCTCTTGCTGCTCTTCACTGTCCCCGTGCACCCTATCCACAGGCACAACAGCACTGGGGATCTGTACTTAGACAGGAACGGTACACCTCACGGTGTTCGTTCTCAGCAGAACCTCTTTCCGAAAAGGCAAACGTCCGGCTCCTTGTCCCACAAGGAAGGTGCCAGCCCTGAAAGCTCTTGCTGCTCTTCACTGTCCCCGTGCAGCCTATGCACAGGCACAACAGCACTGGGGATCTGTGCTTGCCCACAGGCTGCACATCTCACGGCGCTTGTACTCGGCAGACGCTCCTTCCGAAAAGGCAAACGTCCGGCTCCTTGTCCCACAAGGAAGGTGCCAGCCCTGAAAGCTCTTGCTGCTCTTCACTGTCCCCGTGCAGCCTATGCACAGGCACAACAGCACTGGGGATCTGTGCTTGCCCAGGAACGATACACCTCACGGTGTTCGTTCTCAGCAGAGCCTCTTACCGAAAAGGCAAACGTCCGGCTCCTTGTCCCACAAGGAAGGTGCCAGCCCTGAAAGCTCTTGCTGCTCTTCACTGTCCCCGTGCAGCCTATGCACAGGCACAACAGCTTTGGGAATCTGTACTTAGACAGGAACGGTACCCCTCACGGTGTTCGTTCTCAGCAGAGCCTCTTACCGAAAAGGCAAACGTCCGGCTCCTTGTCCCACAAGGAAGGTGCCAGCCCTGAAAGCTCTTGCTGCTCTTCACTGTCCCCGTGCAGCCTATGCACAGGCACAACAGCACTGGGGATCTGTGCTTGCCCACAGGCTGCACATCTCACGGCGCTTGTACTCGGCAGACGCTCCTTTCGAAAAGGCAAACATCCGGCTCCTTGTCCCACAAGGAAGGTGCCAGCCCTGAAAGCTCTTGCTGCTCTTCACTGTCCCCGTGCAGCCTATCCACAGGCACAACAGCACTGGGGATCTGTGCTTAGACAGGAACGGTACACCTCACGGTGTTCGTTCTCAGCAGAGCCTCTTACCGAAAAGGCAAACGTCCGGCTCCTTGTCCCACAAGGAAGGTGCCAGCCCTGAAAGCTCTTGCTGCTCTTCACTGTCCCCGTGCAGCCTATGCACAGGCACAACAGCTCTGGGGATCTGTGCTTGCCCACAGGCTGCACACCTCACGGTGTTCGTTCTCAGCAGAGCCTCTTACCGAAAAGGCAAACGTCCGGCTCCTTGTCCCACAAGGAAGGTGCCAGCCCAGAAAGCTCTTGCTGCTCTTCACTGTCCCCGTGCACCCTATCCACAGGCACAACACCTTTGAGAATCTGTACTTAGACAGGAACGGTATACCTCACGGTGTTCGTTCTCAGCAGAGCCTCTTTCCGAAAAGGCAAACGTCCGGCTCCTTGTCCCACAAGGAAGGTGCCAGCCCAGAAAGCTCTTGCTGCTCTTCACTGTCCCCGTGCACCCTATCCACAGGCACAACAGCACTGGGGATCTGTGCTTCCCCACAGGCTGCACATCTCACGGCGCTTGTACTCGGCAGACGCTCCTTCCGAAAAGGCAAACGTCCGGCTCCTTGTCCCACAAGGAAGGTGCCAGCCCTGAAAGCTCTTGCTGCTCTTCACTGTCCCCGGGCACCCTATCCACAGGCACAACAGCACTGGGGATCTGTGCTTGCACAGGAACGGTACACCTCACGGTGTTCGTTCTCAGCAGAGCCTCTTACCGAAAAGGCAAACGTCCGGTTCCTTGTCCCACAAGGAAGGTGCCAGCCCAGAAAGCTCTTGCTGCTCTTCACTGTCCCCGTGCACCCTATCCACAGGCACAACAGCACTGGGGATCTGTGCTTGCCCACAGGCTGCACATCTCACGGCGCTTGTACTCGGCAGACGCTCCTTCCGAAAAGGCAAACGTCCGGCTCCTTGTCCCACAAGGAAGGTGCCAGCCCTGAAAGCTCTTGCTGCTCTTCACTGTCCCCGTGCACCCTATCCACAGGCACAACAGCACTGGGGATCTGTACTTAGACAGGAACGGTACACCTCACGGTGTTCGTTCTCAGCAGAACCTCTTTCCGAAAAGGCAAACATCCGGCTCCTTGTCCCACAAGGAAGGTGCCAGCCCTGAAAGCTCTTGCTGCTTTTCACTGTCCCCGTGCACCCTATCCACAGGCACAACAGCACTGGGGATCTGTGCTTGCACAGGAACGGTACACCTCACGGTGTTCGTTCTCGGCATTGCAATTTTCCGAAAAGGCAAACGTCCGGCTCCTTGTCCCACAAGGAAGGTGCCAGCCCAGAAAGCTCTTGCTGCTCTTCACTGTCCCCGTGCACCCTATCCACAGGCACAACAGCACTGGGGATCTGTGCTTGCCCAGGAACGATACACATCACGGTGTTCGTTCTCAGCAGAGCCTCTTTCCGAAAAGGCAAACGTCCGGCTCCTTGTCCCACAAGGAAGGTGCCAGCCCTGAAAGCTCTTGCTGCTCTTCACTGTCCCCGTGCACCCTATCCACAGGCACAACAGCACTGGGGATCTGTACTTAGACAGGAACGGTACACCTCACGGTGTTCGTTCTCAGCAGAACCTCTTTCCGAAAAGGCAAACGTCCGGCTCCTTGTCCCACAAGGAAGGTGCCAGCCCTGAAAGCTCTTGCTGCTCTTCACTGTCCCCGTGCAGCCTATGCACAGGCACAACAGCACTGGGGATCTGTGCTTGCCCACAGGCTGCACATCTCACGGCGCTTGTACTCGGCAGACGCTCCTTCCGAAAAGGCAAACGTCCGGCTCCTTGTCCCACAAGGAAGGTGCCAGCCCTGAAAGCTCTTGCTGCTCTTCACTGTCCCCGGGCACCCTATCCACAGGCACAACAGCTTTGGGAATCTGTACTTAGACAGGAACGGTACGCCTCACGGTGTTCGTTCTCAGCAGAGCCTCTTACCGAAAAGGCAAACGTCCGGCTCCTTGTCCCACAAGGAAGGTGCCAGCCCTGAAAGCTCTTGCTGCTCTTCACTGTCCCCGGGCACCCTATCCACAGGCACAACAGCACTGGGGATCTGTGCTTGCACAGGAACGGTACACCTCACGGTGTTCTTTCTCAGCAGAGCCTCTTTCGAAAAGGCAAACGTCCGGCTCCTTGTCCCACAAGGAAGGTGCCAGCCCTGAAAGCTCTTGCTGCTTTTCACTGTCCCCGTGCACCCTATCCACAGGCACAACAGCACTGGGGATCTGTGCTTGCCCAGGAACGGTACACCTCACGGTGTTCGTTCTCGGCATTGCAATTTTCCGAAAAGGCAAACGTCCAGCTCCTTGTCCCACAAGGAAGGTGCCAGCCCAGAAAGCTCTTGCTGCTCTTCACTGTCCCCGTGCACCCTATCCACAGGCACAACAGCACTGGGGATCTGTGCTTGCCCAGGAACGATACACCTCACGGTGTTCGTTCTCAGCAGAGCCTCTTACCGAAAAGGCAAACGTCCGGCTCCTTGTCCCACAAGGAAGGTGCCAGCCCTCAAAGCTCTTGCTGCTCTTCACTGTCCCCGTGCACCCTATCCACAGGCACAACAGCTTTGGGAATCTGTACTTAGACAGGAACGGTACACCTCACGGTGTTCGTTCTCAGCAGAGCCTCTTACCGAAAAGGCAAACGTCCGGCTCCTTGTCCCACAAGGAAGGTGCCAGCCCTGAAAGCTCTTGCTGCTCTTCACTGTCCCCGTGCAGCCTATGCACAGGCACAACAGCACTGGGGATCTGTGCTTGCCCAGGAACGGTACACCTCACGGTGTTCGTTCTCAGCAGAGCCTCTTACCGAAAAGGCAAACGTCCGGCTCCTTGTCCCACAAGGAAGGTGCCAGCCCAGAAAGCTCTTGCTGCTCTTCACTGTCCCCGTGCACCCTATCCACAGGCACAACAGCACTGGGGATCTGTGCTTGCCCACAGGCTGCACATCTCACGGCGCTTGTACTCGGCAGACGCTCCTTCCGAAAAGGCAAACGTCCGGCTCCTTGTCCCACAAGGAAGGTGCCAGCCCTGAAAGCTCTTGCTGCTCTTCACTGTCCCCGTGCACCCTATCCACAGGCACAACAGCACTGGGGATCTGTGCTTGCACAGAAACGGTACACCTCACGGTGTTCTTTCTCAGCAGAGCCTCTTTCGAAAAGGCAAACGTCCGGCTCCTTGTCCCACAAGGAAGGTGCCAGCCCTGAAAGCTCTTGCTGCTTTTCACTGTCCCCGTGCACCCTATCCACAGGCACAACAGCACTGGGGATCTGTGCTTGCCCAGGAACGGTACACCTCACGGTGTTCGTTCTCGGCATTGCAATTTTCCGAAAAGGCAAACGTCCGGCTCCTTGTCCCACAAGGAAGGTGCCAGCCCAGAAAGCTCTTGCTGCTCTTCACTGTCCCCGTGCACCCTATCCACAGGCACAACAGCACTGGGGATCTGTACTTAGACAGGAACGGTACACCTCACGGTGTTCGTTCTCGGCATTGCAATTTTCCGAAAAGGCAAACGTCCGGCTCCTTCTCCCACAAGGAAGGTGCCAGCCCAGAAAGCTCTTGCTGCTCTTCACTGTCCCCGTGCACCCTATCCACAGGCACAACAGCACTGGGGATCTGTGCTTGCCCACAGGCTGCACATCTCACGGCGCTTGTACTCGGCAGACGCTCCTTCCGAAAAGGCAAACGTCCGGCTCCTTGTCCCACAAGGAAGGTGCCAGCCCTGAAAGCTCTTGCTGCTCTTCACTGTCCCCGTGCACCCTATCCACAGGCACAACAGCACTGGGGATCTGTACTTAGACAGGAACGGTACACCTCACGGTGTTCGTTCTCAGCAGAACCTCTTTCCGAAAAGGCAAACATCCGGCTCCTTGTCCCACAAGGAAGGTGCCAGCCCTGAAAGCTCTTGCTGCTTTTCACTGTCCCCGTGCACCCTATCCACAGGCACAACAGCACTGGGGATCTGTGCTTGCACAGGAACGGTACACCTCACGGTGTTCGTTCTCGGCATTGCAATTTTCCGAAAAGGCAAACGTCCGGCTCCTTGTCCCACAAGGAAGGTGCCAGCCCTGAAAGCTCTTGCTGCTCTTCACTGTCCCCGTGCACCCTATCCACAGGCACAACAGCACTGGGGATCTGTGCTTGCCCAGGAACGATACACATCACGGTGTTCGTTCTCAGCAGAGCCTCTTTCCGAAAAGGCAAACGTCCGGATCCTTGTCCCACAAGGAAGGTGCCAGCCCTGAAAGCTCTTGCTGCTCTTCACTGTCCCCGTGCACCCTATCCACAGGCACAACAGCACTGGGGATCTGTACTTAGACAGGAACGGTACACCTCACGGTGTTCGTTCTCAGCAGAACCTCTTTCCGAAAATGCAAACGTCCGGCTCCTTGTCCCACAAGGAAGGTGCCAGCCCTGAAAGCTCTTGCTGCTCTTCACTGTCCCCGTGCAGCCTATGCACAGGCACAACAGCACTGGGGATCTGTGCTTGCCCACAGGCTGCACATCTCACGGCGCTTGTACTCGGCAGACGCTCCTTCCGAAAAGGCAAACGTCCGGCTCCTTGTCCCACAAGGAAGGTGCCAGCCCTGAAAGCTCTTGCTGCTCTTCACTGTCCCCGGGCACCCTATCCACAGGCACAACAGCTTTGGGAATCTATACTTAGACAGGAACGGTACGCCTCACGGTGTTCGTTCTCAGCAGAGCCTCTTACCGAAAAGGCAAACGTCCGGCTCCTTGTCCCACAAGGAAGGTGCCAGCCCTGAAAGCTCTTGCTGCTCTTCACTGTCCCCGTGCAGCCTATGCACAGGCACAACAGCACTGGGGATCTGTGCTTGCACAGGAACGGTACACCTCACGGTGTTCTTTCTCAGCAGAGCCTCTTTCGAAAAGGCAAACGTCCGGCTCCTTGTCCCACAAGGAAGGTGCCAGCCCTGAAAGCTCTTGCTGCTTTTCACTGTCCCCGTGCACCCTATCCACAGGCACAACAGCACTGGGGATCTGTGCTTGCCCAGGAACGGTACACCTCACGGTGTTCGTTCTCGCAATTGCAATTTTCCGAAAAGGCAAACGTCCGGCTCCTTGTCCCACAAGGAAGGTGCCAGCCCAGAAAGCTCTTGCTGCTCTTCACTGTCCCCGTGCAGCCTATGCACAGGCACAACAGCACTGGGGATCTGTGCTTGCCCAGGAACGATACACCTCACGGTGTTCGTTCTCAGCAGAGCCTCTTACCGAAAAGGCAAACGTCCGGCTCCTTGTCCCACAAGGAAGGTGCCAGCCCTCAAAGCTCTTGCTGCTCTTCACTGTCCCCGTGCACCCTATCCACAGGCACAACAGCTTTGGGAATCTGTACTTAGACAGGAACGGTACACCTCACGGTGTTCGTTCTCAGCAGAGCCTCTTACCGAAAAGGCAAACGTCCGGCTCCTTGTCCCACAAGGAAGGTGCCAGCCCTGAAAGCTCTTGCTGCTCTTCACTGTCCCCGTGCAGCCTATGCACAGGGTCAACAGCACTGGGGATCTGTGCTTGCCCAGGAACGGTACACCTCACGGTGTTCGTTCTCAGCAGAGCCTCTTACCGAAAAGGCAAACGTCCGGCTCCTTGTCCCACAAGGAAGGTGCCAGCCCAGAAAGCTCTTGCTGCTCTTCACTGTCCCCGTGCACCCTATCCACAGGCACAACAGCACTGGGGATCTGTGCTTGCCCACAGGCTGCACATCTCACGGCGCTTGTACTCGGCAGACGCTCCTTCCGAAAAGGCAAACGTCCGGCTCCTTGTCCCACAAGGAAGGTGCCAGCCCAGAAAGCTCTTGCTGCTCTTCACTGTCCCCGTGCACCCTATCCACAGGCACAACAGCACTGGGGATCTGTGCTTAGACAGGAACGGTACACCTCACGGTGTTCGTTCTCAGCAGAGCCTCTTACCGAAAAGGCAAACGTCCGGCTCCTTGTCCCACAAGGAAGGTGCCAGCCCTGAAAGCTCTTGCTGCTTTTCACTGTCCCCGTGCACCCTATCCACAGGCACAACAGCACTGGGGATCTGTGCTTGCCCAGGAACGGTACACCTCACGGTGTTCGTTCTCGGCATTGCAATTTTCCGAAAAGGCAAACGTCCGGCTCCTTGTCCCACAAGGAAGGTGCCAGCCCAGAAAGCTCTTGCTGCTCTTCACTGTCCCCGTGCACCCTATCCACAGGCACAACAGCACTGGGGATCTGTGCTTGCCCAGGAACGATACACCTCACGGTGTTCGTTCTCAGCAGAGCCTCTTACCGAAAAGGCAAACGTCCGGCTCCTTGTCCCACAAGGAAGGTGCCAGCCCTGAAAGCTCTTGCTGCTCTTCACTGTCCCCGTGCACCCTATCCACAGGCACAACAGCTTTGGGAATCTGTACTTAGACAGGAACGGTACACCTCACGGTGTTCGTTCTCAGCAGAGCCTCTTACCGAAAAGGCAAACGTCCGGCTCCTTCTCCCACAAGGAAGGTGCCAGCCCTGAAAGCTCTTGCTGCTCTTCACTGTCCCCGTGCACCCTATCCACAGGCACAACAGCACTGGGGATCTGTGCTTGCCCACAGGCTGCACATCTCACGGCGCTTGTACTCGGCAGACGACCCTTCCGAAAAGGCAAACGTCCGGCTCCTTGTCCCACAAGGAAGGTGCCAGCCCAGAAAGCTCTTGCTGCTCTTCACTGTCCCCGTGCACCCTATCCACAGGCACAACAGCACTGGGGATCTGTGCTTGCCCAGGAACGGTACACCTCACGGTGTTCGTTCTCGGCATTGCAATTTTCCGAAAAGGCAAACGTCCGGCTCCTTGTCCCACAAGGAAGGTGCCAGCCCTGAAAGCTCTTGCTGCTCTTCACTGTCCCCGTGCAGCCTATGCACAGGCACAACAGCACTGGGGATCTGTGCTTGCCCAGGAACGATACACCTCACGGTGTTCGTTCTCAGCAGAGCCTCTTACCGAAAAGGCAAACGTCCGGCTCCTTGTCCCACAAGGAAGGTGCCAGCCCTGAAAGCTCTTGCTGCTCTTCACTGTCCCCGTGCAGCCTATGCACAGGCACAACAGCACTGGGGATCTGTGCTTGCCCACAAGCTGCACATCTCACAGCGCTTGTACTCGGCAGACGCTCCTTTCGAAAAGGCAAACGTCCGGCTCCTTGTCCCACAAGGAAGGTGCCAGCCCTGAAAGCTCTTGCTGCTTTTCACTGTCCCCGTGCACCCTATCCACAGGCACAACAGCACTGGGGATCTGTGCTTGCCCAGGAACGGTACACCTCACGGTGTTCGTTCTCGGCATTGCAATTTTCCGAAAAGGCAAACGTCCGGCTCCTTGTCCCACAAGGAAGGTGCCAGCCCTGAAAGCTCTTGCTGCTCTTCACTGTCCCCGGGCACCCTATCCACAGGCACAACAGCACTGGGGATCTGTGCTTAGACAGGAACGGTACACCTCACGGTGTTCGTTCTCAGCAGAGCCTCTTTCCGAAAAGGCAAACGTCCGGCTCCTTGTCCCACAAGGAAGGTGCCAGCCCTGAAAGCTCTTGCTGCTCTTCACTGTCCCCGTGCAGCCTATGCACAGGCACAACAGCACTGGGGATCTGTGCTTGCCCACAGGCTGCACATCTCACGGCGCTTGTACTCGGCAGACGCTCCTTCCGAAAAGGCAAACGTCCGGCTCCTTGTCCCACAAGGAAGGTGCCAGCCCTGAAAGCTCTTGCTGCTCTTCACTGATCCCGTGCAGCCTATGCACAGGCACAACAGCACTGGGGATCTGTGCTTGCCCAGGAACGGTACACCTCACGGTGTTCGTTCTCAGCAGAGCCTCTTACCGAAAAGGCAAACGTCCGGCTCCTTGTCCCACAAGGAAGGTGCCAGCCCTGAAAGCTCTTGCTGCTCTTCACTGTCCCCGTGCACCCTATCCACAGGCACAGCAGCACTGGGGATCTGTGCTTGCCCACAGGCTGCACATCTCACGGCGCTTGTACTCGGCAGACGCTCCTTTCAAAAAGGCAAACGTCCGGCTCCTTGTCCCACAAGGAAGGTGCCAGCCCTGAAAGCTCTTGCTGCTCTTCACTGTCCCCGTGCACCCTATCCACAGGCACAACAGCACTGGGGATCTGTGCTTAGACAGGAACGATACACCTCACGGTGTTCGTTCTCAGCAGAGCCTCTTACCGAAAAGGCAAACGTCCGGCTCCTTCTCCCACAAGGAAGTTGCCAGCCCTGAAAGCTCTTGCTGCTCTTCACTGTCCCCGTGCACCCTATCCACAGGCACAACAGCTTTGGGAATCTGTACTTAGACAGGAACGGTACACCTCACGGTGTTCGTTCTCAGCAGAGCCTCTTTCCGAAAAGGCAAACGTCCGGCTCCTTGTCCCACAAGGAAGGTGCCAGCCCAGAAAGCTCTTGCTGCTCTTCACTGTCCCCGTGCAGCCTATGCACAGGCACAACAGCACTGGGGATCTGTGCTTGCCCAGGAACGGTACACCTCACGGTGTTCGTTCTCAGCAGAACCTCTTTCCGAAAAGGCAAACGTCCGGCTCCTTGTCCCACAAGGAAGGTGCCAGCCCAGAAAGCTCTTGCTGCTCTTCACTGTCCCCGTGCACCCTATCCACAGGCACAACAGCACTGGGGATCTGTGCTTGCCCACAGGCTGCACATCTCACGGCGCTTGTACTCGGCAGACGCTCCTTCCGAAAAGGCAAACGTCCGGCTCCTTGTCCCACAAGGAAGGTGCCAGCCCTGAAAGCTCTTGCTGCTCTTCACTGTCCCCGTGCAGCCTATGCACAGGCACAACAGCACTGGGGATCTGTGCTTGCCCACAGGCTGCACATCTCACGGCGCTTGTACTCGGCAGACGCTCCTTTCGAAAAGGCAAACGTCCGGCTCCTTGTCCCACAAGGAAGGTGCCAGCCCTGAAAGCTCTTGCTGCTCTTCACTGTCCCCGTGCACCCTATCCACAGGCACAACAGCACTGGGGATCTGTGCTTAGACAGGAACGGTACACCTCACGGTGTTCGTTCTCAGCAGAGCCTCTTACCGAAAAGGCAAACGTCCGGCTCCTTGTCCCACAAGGAAGGTGCCAGCCCTGAAAGCTCTTGCTGCTCTTCACTGTCCCCGTGCACCCTATCCACAGGCACAACAGCACTGGGGATCTGTGCTTGCCCAGGAACGGTACACCTCACGGTGTTCGTTCTCAGCATTGCAATTTTCCGAAAAGGCAAACGTCGGGCTCCTTGTCCCACAAGGAAGGTGCCAGCCCAGAAAGCTCTTGCTGCTCTTCACTGTCCCCGTGCAGCCTATGCACAGGCACAACAGCACTGGGGATCTGTGCTTGCCCAGGAACGATACACCTCACGGTGTTCGTTCTCAGCAGAGCCTCTTACCGAAAAGGCAAACGTCCGGCTCCTTGTCCCACAAGGAAGGTGCCAGCCCTGAAAGCTCTTGCTGCTTTTCACTGTCCCCGTGCACCCTATCCACAGGCACAACAGCACTGGGGATCTGTGCTTGCCCAGGAGCGGTACACCTCACGGTGTTCGTTCTCGGCATTGCAATTTTCCGAAAAGGCAAACGTCCGGCTCCTTGTCCCACAAGGAAGGTGCCAGCCCAGAAAGCTCTTGCTGCTCTTCACTGTCCCCGTGCACCCTATCCACAGGCACAACAGCACTGGGGATCTGTGCTTAGACAGGAACGGTACACCTCACGGTGTTCGTTCTCAGCAGAGCCTCTTACCGAAAAGGCAAACGTCCGGCTCCTTGTCCCACAAGGAAGGTGCCAGCCCTGAAAGCTCTTGCTGCTTTTCACTGTCCCCGTGCACCCTATCCACAGGCACAACAGCACTGGGGATCTGTGCTTGCCCAGGAACGGTACACCTCACGGTGTTCGTTCTCGGCATTGCAATTTTCCGAAAAGGCAAACGTCGGGCTCCTTGTCCCACAAGGAAGGTGCCAGCCCAGAAAGCTCTTGCTGCTCTTCACTGTCCCCGTGCAGCCTATGCACAGGCACAACAGCACTGGGGATCTGTGCTTGCCCAGGAACGATACACCTCACGGTGTTCGTTCTCAGCAGAGCCTCTTACCGAAAAGGCAAACGTCCGGCTCCTTGTCCCACAAGGAAGGTGCCAGCCCTGAAAGCTCTTGCTGCTCTTCACTGTCCCCGTGCACCCTATCCACAGGCACAACAGCTTTGGGAATCTGTACTTAGACAGGAACGGTACACCTCACGGTGTTCGTTCTCAGCAGAGCCTCTTACCGAAAAGGCAAACGTCCGGCTCCTTGTCCCACAAGGAAGGTGCCAGCCCTGAAAGCTCTTGCTGCTCTTCACTGTCCCCGTGCACCCTATCCACAGGCACAACAGCACTGGGGATCTGTGCTTGCCCACAGGCTGCACATCTCACGGCGCTTGTACTCGGCAGACGACCCTTCCGAAAAGGCAAACGTCCGGCTCCTTGTCCCACAAGGAAGGTGCCAGCCCAGAAAGCTCTTGCTGCTCTTCACTGTCCCCGTGCACCCTATCCACAGGCACAACAGCACTGGGGATCTGTGCTTGCCCAGGAACGGTACACCTCACGGTGTTCGTTCTCGGCATTGCAATTTTCCGAAAAGGCAAACGTCCGGCTCCTTGTCCCACAAGGAAGGTGCCAGCCCTGAAAGCTCTTGCTGCTCTTCACTGTCCCCGTGCAGCCTATGCACAGGCACAACAGCACTGGGGATCTGTGCTTGCCCAGGAACGATACACCTCACGGTGTTCGTTCTCAGCAGAGCCTCTTACCGAAAAGGCAAACGTCCGGCTCCTTGTCCCACAAGGAAGGTGCCAGCCCTGAAAGCTCTTGCTGCTCTTCACTGTCCCCGTGCAGCCTATGCACAGGCACAACAGCACTGGGGATCTGTGCTTGCCCACAAGCTGCACATCTCACGGCGCTTGTACTCGGCAGACGCTCCTTTCGAAAAGGCAAACGTCCGGCTCCTTGTCCCACAAGGAAGGTGCCAGCCCTGAAAGCTCTTGCTGCTTTTCACTGTCCCCGTGCACCCTATGCACAGGCACAACAGCACTGGGGATCTGTGCTTGCCCAGGAACGGTACACCTCACGGTGTTCGTTCTCGGCATTGCAATTTTCCGAAAAGGCAAACGTCCGGCTCCTTGTCCCACAAGGAAGGTGCCAGCCCTGAAAGCTCTTGCTGCTCTTCACTGTCCCCGGGCACCCTATCCACAGGCACAACAGCACTGGGGATCTGTGCTTAGACAGGAACGGTACACCTCACGGTGTTCGTTCTCGGCATTGCAATTTTCCGAAAAGGCAAACGTCCGGCTCCTTGTCCCACAAGGAAGGTGCCAGCCCTGAAAGCTCTTGCTGCTCTTCACTGTCCCCGTGCACCCTATCCACAGGCACAACAGCACTGGGGATCTGTGCTTGCCCACAGGCTGCACATCTCACGGCGCTTGTACTCGGCAGACGCTCCTTCCGAAAAGGCAAACGTCCGGCTCCTTGTCCCACAAGGAAGGTGCCAGCCCTGAAAGCTCTTGCTGCTCTTCACTGTCCCCGTGCACCCTATCCACAGGCACAACAGCACTGGGGATCTGTGCTTGCCCAGGAACGGTACACCTCACGGTGTTCGTTCTCAGCAGAGCCTCTTACCGAAAAGGCAAACGTCCGGCTCCTTCTCCCACAAGGAAGGTGCCAGCCCTGAAAGCTCTTGCTGCTCTTCACTGTCCCCGTGCAGCCTATGCACAGGCACAACAGCACTGGGGATCTGTGCTTGCCCACAGGCTGCACATCTCACGGCGCTTGTACTCGGCAGACGCTCCTTTCGAAAAGGCAAACGTCCGGCTCCTTGTCCCACAAGGAAGGTGCCAGCCCTGAAAGCTCTTGCTGCTCTTCACTGTCCCCGTGCACCCTATCCACAGGCACAACAGCACTGGGGATCTGTGCTTAGACAGGAACGGTACACCTCACGGTGTTCGTTCTCAGCAGAGCCTCTTACCGAAAAGGCAAACGTCCGGCTCCTTGTCCCACAAGGAAGGTGCCAGCCCTGAAAGCTCTTGCTGCTCTTCACTGTCCCCGTGCACCCTATCCACAGGCACAACAGCACTGGGGATCTGTGCTTGCCCAGGAACGGTACACCTCACGGTGTTCGTTCTCGGCATTGCAATTTTCCGAAAAGGCAAACGTCGGGCTCCTTGTCCCACAAGGAAGGTGCCAGCCCAGAAAGCTCTTGCTGCTCTTCACTGTCCCCGTGCAGCCTATGCACAGGCACAACAGCACTGGGGATCTGTGCTTGCCCAGGAACGATACACCTCACGGTGTTCGTTCTCAGCAGAGCCTCTTACCGAAAAGGCAAACGTCCGGCTCCTTCTCCCACAAGGAAGTTGCCAGCCCTGAAAGCTCTTGCTGCTCTTCACTGTCCCCGTGCACCCTATCCACAGGCACAACAGCTTTGGGAATCTGTACTTAGACAGGAACGGTACACCTCACGGTGTTCGTTCTCAGCAGAGCCTCTTTCCGAAAAGGCAAACGTCCGGCTCCTTGTCCCACAAGGAAGGTGCCAGCCCTGAAAGCTCTTGCTGCTCTTCACTGTCCCCGGGCACCCTATCCACAGGCACAACAGCACTGGGGATCTGTGCTTGCACAGGAACGGTACACCTCACGGTGTTCTTTCTCAGCAGAGCCTCTTTCCGAAAAGGCAAACGTCCGGCTCCTTGTCCCACAAGGAAGGTGCCAGCCCTGAAAGCTCTTGCTGCTCTTCACTGTCCCCGTGCACCCTATCCACAGGCACAACAGCACTGGGGATCTGTGCTTGCCCAGGAACGGTACACCTCACGGTGTTCGTTCTCGGCATTGCAATTTTCCGAAAAGGCAAACGTCCGGCTCCTTGTCCCACAAGGAAGGTGCCAGCCCAGAAAGCTCTTGCTGCTCTTCACTGTCCCCGTGCAGCCTATGCACAGGCACAACAGCACTGGGGATCTGTGCTTAGACAGGAACGGTACACCTCACGGTGTTCGTTCTCAGCAGAACCTCTTTCCGAAAAGGCAAACGTCCGACTCCTTGTCCCACAAGGAAGGTGCCAGCCCTGAAAGCTCTTGCTGCTCTTCACTGTCCCCGTGCACCCTATCCACAGGCACAACAGCACTGGGGATCTGTGCTTGCCCACAGGCTGCACATCTCACGGCGCTTGTACTCGGCAGACGCTCCTTCCGAAAAGGCAAACGTCCGGCTCCTTGTCCCACAAGGAAGGTGCCAGCCCTGAAAGCTCTTGCTGCTCTTCACTGTCCCCGGGCACCCTATCCACAGGCACAACAGCACTGGGGATCTGTGCTTGCCCAGGAACGGTACACCTCACGGTGTTCGTTCTCAGCAGAGCCTCTTACCGAAAAGGCAAACGTCCGGCTCCTTGTCCCACAAGGAAGGTGCCAGCCCTGAAAGCTCTTGCTGCTCTTCACTGTCCCCGTGCACCCTATCCACAGGCACAACAGCACTGGGGATCTGTGCTTGCCCACAGGCTGCACATCTCACGGCGCTTGTACTCGGCAGACGCTCCTTTTGAAAAGGCAAACGTCCGGCTCCTTGTCCCACAAGGAAGGTGCCAGCCCTGAAAGCTCTTGCTGCTCTTCACTGTCCCCGTGCACCCTATCCACAGGCACAACAGCACTGGGGATCTGTGCTTAGACAGGAACGGTACACCTCACGGTGTTCGTTCTCAGCAGAGCCTCTTACCGAAAAGGCAAACGTCCGGCTCCTTGTCCCACAAGGAAGGTGCCAGCCCTGAAAGCTCTTGCTGCTCTTCACTGTCCCCGTGCACCCTATCCACAGGCACAACAGCACTGGGGATCTGTGCTTGCCCAGGAACGGTACACCTCACGGTGTTCGTTCTCGGCATTGCAATTTTCCGAAAAGGCAAACGTCGGGCTCCTTGTCCCACAAGGAAGGTGCCAGCCCTGAAAGCTCTTGCTGCTCTTCACTGTCCCCGTGCAGCCTATGCACAGGCACAACAGCACTGGGGATCTGTGCTTGCCCAGGAACGATACACCTCACGGTGTTCGTTCTCAGCAGAGCCTCTTACCGAAAAGGCAAACGTCCGGCTCCTTCTCCCACAAGGAAGGTGCCAGCCCTGAAAGCTCTTGCTGCTCTTCACTGTCCCCGTGCACCCTATCCACAGGCACAACAGCTTTGGGAATCTGTACTTAGACAGGAACGGTACACCTCACGGTGTTCGTTCTCAGCAGAGCCTCTTTCCGAAAAGGCAAACGTCCGGCTCCTTGTCCCACAAGGAAGGTGCCAGCCCTGAAAGCTCTTGCTGCTTTTCACTGTCCCCGTGCACCCTATCCACAGGCACAACAGCACTGGGGATCTGTGCTTGCCCAGGAACGGTACACCTCACGGTGTTCGTTCTCGGCATTGCAATTTTCCGAAAAGGCAAACATCCGGCTCCTTGTCCCACAAGGAAGGTGCCAGCCCTGAAAGCTCTTGCTGCTCTTCACTGTCCCCGTGCAGCCTATCCACAGGCACAACAGCACTGGGGATCTGTGCTTAGACAGGAACGGTACACCTCACGGTGTTCGTTCTCAGCAGAGCCTCTTAACGAAAAGGCAAACGTCCGGCTCCTTGTCCCACAAGGAAGGTGCCAGCCCTGAAAGCTCTTGCTGCTCTTCACTGTCCCCGTGCACCCTATCCACAGGCACAACAGCACTGGGGATCTGTGCTTGCCCACAGGCTGCACATCTCACGGCGCTTGTACTCGGCAGACGCTCCTTTCGAAAAGGCAAACGTCCGGCTCCTTGTCCCACAAGGAAGGTGCCAGCCCTGAAAGCTCTTGCTGCTCTTCACTGTCCCCGTGCACCCTATCCACAGGCACAACAGCACTGGGGATCTGTGCTTGCCCAGGAACGATACACCTCACGGTGTTCGTTCTCAGCAGAGCCTCTTTCCGAAAAGGCAAACGTCCGGCTCCTTGTCCCACAAGGAAGGTGCCAGCCCTGAAAGCTCTTGCTGCTCTTCACTGTCCCCGGGCACCCTATGCACAGGCACAACAGCACTGGGGATCTGTGCTTGCCCACAGGCTGCACATCTCACGGCGCTTGTACTCGGCAGACGCTCCTTTCGAAAAGGCAAACGTCCGGCTCCTTGTCCCACAAGGAAGGTGCCAGCCCTGAAAGCTCTTGCTGCTCTTCACTGTCCCCGTGCACCCTATCCACAGGCACAACAGCACTGTGGATCTGTGCTTAGACAGGAACAGTACACCTCACGGTGTTCGTTCTCAGCAGAGCCTCTTTCCGAAAAGGCAAACGTCCGGCTCCTTGTCCCACAAGGAAGGTGCCAGCCCTGAAAGCTCTTGCTGCTCTTCACTGTCCCCGTGCAGCCTATGCACAGGCACAACAGCACTGGGGATCTGTGCTTGCCCACAGGCTGCACATCTCACGGCGCTTGTACTCGGCAGACGCTCCTTCCGAAAAGGCAAACGTCCGGCTCCTTCTCCCACAAGGAAGGCGCCAGCCCTGAAAGCTCTTGCTGCTCTTCACTGTCCCCGTGCACCCTATCCACAGACACAACAGCTTTGGGAATCTGTACTTAGACAGGAACGGTACACCTCACGGTGTTCGTTCTCAGCAGAGCCTCTTACAGAAAAGGCAAACGTCCGGCTCCTTGTCCCACAAGGAAGGTGCCAGCCCTGAAAGCTCTTGCTGCTTTTCACTGTCCCCGTGCAGCCTATACACAGGCACAACAGCACTGGGGATCTGTGCTTGCCCACAGGCTGCACATCTCACGGCGCTTGTACTCGGCAGACGCTCCTTCCGAAAAGGCAAACGTCCGGCTCCTTCTCCCACAAGGAAGGCGCCAGCCCTGAAAGCTCTTGCTGCTCTTCACTGTCCCCGTGCACCCTATCCACAGGCACAACAGCTTTGGGAATCTGTACTTAGACAGGAACGGTACACCTCACGGTGTTCGTTCTCAGCAGAGACTCTTACCGAAAAGGCAAACGTCCGGCTCCTTGTCCCACAAGGAAGGTGCCAGCCCTGAAAGCTCTTGCTGCTCTTCACTGTCCCCGTGCACCCTATCCACAGGCACAACAGCACTGGGGATCTGTGCTTGCCCACAGGCTGCACATCTCACGGCGCTTGTACTCGGCAGACGCTCCTTCCGAAAAGGCAAACGTCCGGCTCCTTGTCCCACAAGGAAGGTGCCAGCCCTGAAAGCTCTTGCTGCTCTTCACTGTCCCCGTGCACCCTATCCACAGGCACAACAGCACCGGGGAGCTGTGCTTAGACAGGAACGATACACCTCACGGTATTCGTTCTCAGCAGAGCCTCTTTCCGAAAAGGCAAACGTCCGGCTCCTTGTCCCACAAGGAAGGTGCCAGCCCTGAAAGCTCTTGCTGCTCTTCACTGTCCCCGTGCACCCTATCCACAGGCACAACAGCACTGGGGATCTGTGCTTAGACAGGAACGGTACACCTCACGGTGTTCGTTCTCAGCAGAGCCTCTTTCCGAAAAGGCAAACGTCCGGCTCCTTGTCCCACAAGGAAGGTGCCAGCCCTGAAAGCTCTTGCTGCTCTTCACTGTCCCCGTGCAGCCTATGCACAGGCACAACAGCACTGGGGATCTGTGCTTGCCCACAGGCTGCACATCTCACGGCGCTTGTACTCAGCAGAGCCTCTTTCCGAAAAGGCAAACGTCCGGCTCCTTGTCCCACAAGGAAGGTGCCAGCCCTGAAAGCTCTTGCTGCTCTTCACTGTCCCCGTGCAGCCTATGCACAGGCACAACAGCACTGGGGATCTGTGCTTGCCCAGGAACGGTACACCTCACGGTGTTCGTTCTCAGCAGAGCCTCTTACCGAAAAGGCAAACGTCCGGCTCCTTGTCCCACAAGGAAGGTGCCAGCCCTGAAACCTCTTGCTGCTCTTCACTGTCCCCGTGCAGCCTATGCACAGGCACAACAGCACTGGGGATCTGTACTTAGACAGGAACGGTACACCTCACGGTGTTCGTTCTCAGCAGAACCTCTTTCCGAAAAGGCAAACATCCGGCTCCTTGTCCCACAAGGAAGGTGCCAGCCCTGAAAGCTCTTGCTGCTCTTCACTGTCCCCGTGCACCCTATCCACAGGCACAACAGCACTGGGGATCTGTGCTTGCCCAGGAACGGTACACCTCACGGTGTTCGTTCTCAGCAGAGCCTCTTTCCGAAAAGGCAAACGTCCGGCTCCTTGTCCCACAAGGAAGGTGCCAGCCCTGAAAGCTCTTGCTGCTCTTCACTGTCCCCGGGCACCCTATCCACAGGCACAACAGCACTGGGGATCTGTGCTTGCCCACAGGCTGCACATCTCACGGCGCTTGTACTCGGCAGACGCTCCTTTCGAAAAGGCAAACGTCCGGCTCCTTGTCCCACAAGGAAGGTGCCAGCCCTGAAAGCTCTTGCTGCTCTTCACTGTCCCCGTGCACCCTATCCACAGGCACAACAGCACTGTGGATCTGTGCTTAGACAGGAACGGTACACCTCACGGTGTTCGTTCTCAGCAGAGCCTCTTTCCGAAAAGGCAAACGTCCGGCTCCTTGTCCCACAAGGAAGGTGCCAGCCCTGAAAGCTCTTGCTGCTCTTCACTGTCCCCGTGCACCCTATCCACAGGCACAACAGCACTGGGGATCTGTGCTTCCCCACAGGCTGCACATCTCACGGCGCTTGTACTCGGCAGACGCTCCTTCCGAAAAGGCAAACGTCCGGCTCCTTCTCCCACAAGGAAGGCGCCAGCCCTGAAAGCTCTTGCTGCTCTTCACTGTCCCCGTGCACCCTATCCACAGACACAACAGCTTTGGGAATCTGTACTTAGACAGGAACGGTACACCTCACGGTGTTCGTTCTCAGCAGAGCCTCTTACAGAAAAGGCAAACGTCCGGCTCCTTGTCCCACAAGGAAGGTGCCAGCCCTGAAAGCTCTTGCTGCTCTTCACTGTCCCCGTGCAGCCTATACACAGGCACAACAGCACTGGGGATCTGTGCTTGCCCACAGGCTGCACATCTCACGGCGCTTGTACTCGGCAGACGCTCCTTCCGAAAAGGCAAACGTCCGGCTCCTTCTCCCACAAGGAAGGCGCCAGCCCTGAAAGCTCTTGCTGCTCTTCACTGTCCCCGTGCACCCTATCCACAGGCACAACAGCTTTGGGAATCTGTACTTAGACAGGAACGGTACACCTCACGGTGTTCGTTCTCAGCAGAGCCTCTTACCGAAAAGGCAAACGTCCGGCTCCTTGTCCCACAAGGAAGGTGCCAGCCCAGAAAGCTCTTGCTGCTCTTCACTGTCCCCGTGCACCCTATCCACAGGCACAACAGCACTGGGGATCTGTGCTTGCCCACAGGCTGCACATCTCACGGCGCTTGTACTCGGCAGACGCTCCTTTCGAAAAGGCAAACGTCCGGCTCCTTGTCCCACAAGGAAGGTGCCAGCCCTGAAAGCTCTTGCTGCTCTTCACTGTCCCCGTGCAGCCTATCCACAGGCACAACAGCACTGGCGATCTGTGCTTGCCCAGGAACGATACACCTCACGGTGTTCGTTCTCAGCAGAGCCTCTTTCCGAAAAGGCAAACGTCCGGCTCCTTGTCCCACAAGGAAGGTGCCAGCCCTGAAAGCTCTTGCTGCTCTTCACTGTCCCCGGGCACCATATCCACAGGCACAACAGCACTGGGGATCTGTGCTTGCCCACAGGCTGCACATCTCACGGCGCTTGTACTCGGCAGACGCTCCTTTCGAAAAGGCAAACGTCCGGCTCCTTGTCCCACAAGGAAGGTGCCAGCCCTGAAAGCTCTTGCTGCTCTTCACTGTCCCCGTGCACCCTATCCACAGGCACAACAGCACTGTGGATCTGTGCTTAGACAGGAACGGTACACCTCACGGTGTTCGTTCTCAGCAGAGCCTCTTTCCGAAAAGGCAAACGTCCGGCTCCTTGTCCCACAAGGAAGGTGCCAGCCCTGAAAGCTCTTGCTGCTCTTCACTGTCCCCGTGCAGCCTATGCACAGGCACAACAGCACTGGGGATCTGTGCTTGCCCACAGGCTGCACATCTCACGGCGCTTGTACTCGGCAGACGCTCCTTCCGAAAAGGCAAACGTCCGGCTCCTTCTCCCACAAGGAAGGCGCCAGCCCTGAAAGCTCTTGCTGCTCTTCACTGTCCCCGTGCACCCTATCCACAGACACAACAGCTTTGGGAATCTGTACTTAGACAGGAACGGTACACCTCACGGTGTTCGTTCTCAGCAGAGCCTCTTACAGAAAAAGCAAACGTCCGGCTCCTTGTCCCACAAGGAAGGTGCCAGCCCTGAAAGCTCTTGCTGCTTTTCACTGTCCCCGTGCAGCCTATACACAGGCACAACAGCACTGGGGATCTGTGCTTGCCCACAGGCTGCACATCTCACGGCGCTTGTACTCGGCAGACGCTCCTTCCGAAAAGGCAAACGTCCGGCTCCTTCTCCCACAAGGAAGGCGCCAGCCCTGAAAGCTCTTGCTGCTCTTCACTGTCCCCGTGCACCCTATCCACAGGCACAACAGCTTTGGGAATCTGTACTTAGACAGGAACGGTACACCTCACGGTGTTCGTTCTCAGCAGAGCCTCTTACCGAAAAGGCAAACGTCCGGCTCCTTGTCCCACAAGGAAGGTGCCAGCCCTGAAAGCTCTTGCTGCTCTTCACTGTCCCCGTGCACCCTATCCACAGGCACAACAGCACTGGGGATCTGTGCTTGCCCACAGGCTGCACATCTCACGGCGCTTGTACTCGGCAGACGCTCCTTCCGAAAAGGCAAACGTCCGGCTCCTTGTCCCACAAGGAAGGTGCCAGCCCTGAAAGCTCTTGCTGCTCTTCACTGTCCCCGTGCACCCTATCCACAGGCACAACAGCACCGGGGAGCTGTGCTTAGACAGGAACGGTACACCTCACGGTATTCGTTCTCAGCAGAGCCTCTTTCCGAAAAGGCAAACGTCCGGCTCCTTGTCCCACAAGGAAGGTGCCAGCCCTGAAAGCTCTTGCTGCTCTTCACTGTCCCCGTGCACCCTATCCACAGGCACAACAGCACTGGGGATCTGTGCTTAGACAGGAACGGTACACCTCACGGTGTTCGTTCTCAGCAGAGCCTCTTTCCGAAAAGGCAAACGTCCGGCTCCTTGTCCCACAAGGAAGGTGCCAGCCCTGAAAGCTCTTGCTGCTCTTCACTGTCCCCGTGCAGCCTATGCACAGGCACAACAGCACTGGGGATCTGTGCTTGCCCACAGGCTGCACATCTCACGGCGCTTGTACTCAGCAGAGCCTCTTTCCGAAAAGGCAAACGTCCGGCTCCTTGTCCCACAAGGAAGGTGCCAGCCCTGAAAGCTCTTGCTGCTCTTCACTGTCCCCGGGCACCCTATCCACAGGCACAACAGCACTGGGGATCTGTACTTAGACAGGAACGGTACACCTCACGGTGTTCGTTCTCAGCAGAACCTCTTTCCGAAAAGGCAAACATCCGGCTCCTTGTCCCACAAGGAAGGTGCCAGTCCTGAAAGCTCTTGCTGCTTTTCACTGTCCCCGTGCACCCTATCCACAGGCACAACAGCACTGGGGATCTGTGCTTGCCCAGGAACGGTACACCTCACGGTGTTCGTTCTCGGCATTGCAATTTTCCGAAAAGGCAAACGTCCGGCTCCTTGTCCCACAAGGAAGGTGCCAGCCCTGAAAGCTCTTGCTGCTCTTCACTGTCCCCGTGCAGCCTATGCACAGGCACAACAGCTTTGGGAATCTGTACTTAGACAGGAACGGTACACCTCACGGTGTTCGTTCTCAGCAGAGACTCTTACCGAAAAGGCAAACGTCCGGCTCCTTGTCCCACAAGGAAGGTGCCAGCCCTGAAAGCTCTTGCTGCTCTTCACTGTCCCCGTGCAGCCTATGCACAGGCACAACAGCACTGGGGATCTGTGCTTGCCCACAGGCTGCACATCTCACGGCGCTTGTACTCGGCAGACGCTCCTTCCGAAAAGGCAAACGTCCGGCTCCTTGTCCCACAAGGAAGGTGCCAGCCCTGAAAGCTCTTGCTGCTCTTCACTGTCCCCGGGCACCCTATCCACAGGCACAACAGCACTGGGGATCTGTGCTTAGACAGGAACGGTACACCTCACGGTGTTCGTTCTCAGCAGAGCCTCTTACCGAAAAGGCAAACGTCCGGCTCCTTGTCCCACAAGGAAGGTGCCAGCCCTGAAAGCTCTTGCTGCTCTTCACTGTCCCCGTGCACCCTATCCACAGGCACAACAGCACTGTGGATCTGTGCTTAGACAGGAACGGTACACCTCACGGTATTCGTTCTCAGCAGAGCCTCTTTCCGAAAAGGCAAACGTCCGGCTCCTTGTCCCACAAGGAAGGTGCCAGCCCTGAAAGCTCTTGCTGCTCTTCACTGTTCCCATGCAGCCTATGCACAGGCACAACAGCACTGGGGATCTGTGCTTGCCCAGGAACGGTACACCTCACGGTGTTCGTTCTCAGCAGAGCCTCTTTCCGAAAAGGCAAACGTCCGGCTCCTTGTCCCACAAGGAAGGTGCCAGCCCAGAAAGCTCTTGCTGCTCTTCACTGTCCCCGTGCACCCTATCCACAGGCACAACAGCACTGGGGATCTGTACTTAGACAGGAACGGTACACCTCACGGTGCTCGTTCTCGGCAGACGCTCCTTCCGAAAAGGCAAACGTCCGGCTCCTTGTCCCACAAGGAAGGTGCCAGCCCTGAAAGCTCTTGCTGCTCTTCACTGTCCCCGTGCAGCCTATGCACAGGCACAACAGCACTGGGGATCTGTGCTTGCCCAGGAACGATACACCTCACGGTGTTCGTTCTCAGCAGAGCCTCTTACCGAAAAGGCAAACGTCCGGCTCCTTCTCCCACAAGGAAGGTGCCAGCCCTGAAAGCTCTTGCTGCTCTTCACTGTCCCCGGGCACCCTATCCACAGGCACAACAGCTTTGGGAATCTGTACTTAGACAGGAACGGTACACCTCACGGTGTTCGTTCTCAGCAGAGACTCTTACCGAAAAGGCAAACGTCCGGCTCCTTGTCCCACAAGGAAGGTGCCAGCCCTGAAAGCTCTTGCTGCTCTTCACTGTCCCCGTGCAGCCTATGCACAGGCACAACAGCACTGGGGATCTGTGCTTGCCCACAGGCTGCACATCTCACGGCGCTTGTACTCGCCAGACGCTCCTTCCGAAAAGGCAAACGTCCGGCTCCTTGTCCCACAAGGAAGGTGCCAGCCCTGAAAGCTCTTGCTGCTCTTCACTGTCCCCGTGCACCCTATCCACAGGCACAACAGCACTGGGGATCTGTGCTTAGACAGGAACGGTACACCTCACGGTGTTCGTTCTCAGCAGAGCCTCTTACCGAAAAGGCAAACGTCCGGCTCCTTGTCCCACAAGGAAGGTGCCAGCCCTGAAAGCTCTTGCTGCTCTTCACTGTCCCCGTGCACCCTATCCACAGGCACAACAGCACTGTGGTTCTGTGCTTAGACAGGAACGGTACACCTCACGGTATTCGTTCTCAGCAGAGCCTCTTTCCGAAAAGGCAAACGTCCGGCTCCTTGTCCCACAAGGAAGGTGCCAGCCCTGAAAGCTCTTGCTGCTTTTCACTGTCCCCGTGCACCCTATCCACAGGCACAACAGCACTGGGGATCTGTGCTTGCCCACAGGCTGCACATCTCACGGCGCTTGTACTCGGCAGACGCTCCTTCCGAAAAGGCAAACGTCCGGCTCCTTCTCCCACAAGGAAGGTGCCAGCCCTGAAAGCTCTTGCTGCTCTTCACTGTTCCCGTGCAGCCTATGCACAGGCACAACAGCACTGGGGATCTGTGCTTGCCCAGGAACGGTACACCTCACGGTGTTCGTTCTCAGCAGAGCCTCTTACCGAAAAGGCAAACGTCCGGCTCCTTGTCCCACAAGGAAGGTGCCAGCCCTGAAAGCTCTTGCTGCTCTTCACTGTCCCCGTGCACCCTATCCACAGGCACAACAGCACTGGGGATCTGTGCTTGCCCACAGGCTGCACATCTCACGGCGCTTGTACTCGGCAGACGCTCCTTCCGAAAAGGCAAACGTCCGGCTCCTTGTCCCACAAGGAAGGTGCCAGCCCTGAAAGCTCTTGCTGCTCTTCACTGTCCCCGTGCAGCCTATGCACAGGCAAAACAGCACTGGGGATCTGTGCTTGCCCAGGAACGGTACACCTCACGGTGTTCGTTCTCGGCATTGCAATTTTCCGAAAAGGCAAACGTCCGGCTCCTTGTCCCACAAGGAAGGTGCCAGCCCTGAAAGCTCTTGCTGCTCTTCACTGTCCCCGTGCACCCTATCCACAGGCACAACAGCACTGGGGATCTGTGCTTAGACAGGAACGGTACACCTCACGGTGTTCGTTCTCAGCAGAGCCTCTTACCGAAAAGGCAAACGTCCGGCTCCTTGTCCCACAAGGAAGGTGCCAGCCCTGAAAGCTCTTGCTGCTCTTCACTGTCCCCGTGCAGCCTATGCACAGGCACAACAGCACTGGGGATCTGTGCTTGCCCACAGGCTGCACATCTCACGGCGCTTGTACTCGCCAGACGCTCCTTTCGAAAAGGCAAACGTCCGGCTCCTTCTCCCACAAGGAAGGCGCCAGCCCTGAAAGCTCTTGCTGCTCTTCACTGTCCCCGTGCACCCTATCCACAGGCACAACAGCTTTGGGAATCTGTACTTAGACAGGAACGGTACACCTCACGGTGTTCGTTCTCAGCAGAGCCTCTTACCGAAAAGGCAAACGTCCGGCTCCTTGTCCCACAAGGAAGGTGCCAGCCCTGAAAGCTCTTGCTGCTCTTCACTGTCCCCGTGCACCCTATCCACAGGCACAACAGCACTGGGGATCTGTGCTTGCCCACAGGCTGCACATCTCACGGCGCTTGTACTCGGCAGACGCTCCTTCCGAAAAGGCAAACGTCCGGCTCCTTGTCCCACAAGGAAGGTGCCAGCCCTGAAAGCTCTTGCTGCTCTTCACTGTCCCGGGGCACCCTATCCACAGGCACAACAGCTTTGGGAATCTGTACTTAGACCGGAACGGTACACCTCACGGTGTTCGTTCTCAGCAGAGCCTCTTACCGAAAAGGCAAACGTCCGGCTCCTTGTCCCACAAGGAAGGTGCCAGCCCTGAAAGCTCTTGCTGCTCTTCACTGTCCCCGGGCACCCTATCCACAGGCACAACAGCACTGGGGATCTGTGCTTAGACAGGAACGGTACACCTCACGGTGTTCGTTCTCAGCAGAGCCTCTTTCCGAAAAGGCAAACGTCCGGCTCCTTGTCCCACAAGGAAGGTGCCAGCCCTGAAAGCTCTTGCTGCTCTTCACTGTCCCCGTGCACCCTATCCACAGGCACAACAGCACTGGGGATCTGTGCTTGCCCACAGGCTTCACATCTCACGGCGTTTGTACTCGGCAGACGCTCCTTCCGAAAAGGCAAACGTCCGGCTCCTTGTCCCACAAGGAAGGTGCCAGCCCTGAAAGCTCTTGCTGCTCTTCACTGTTCCCGTGCAGCCTATGCACAGGCACAACAGCACTGGGGATCTGTGCTTGCCCAGGAACGGTACACCTCACGGTGTTCGTTCTCAGCAGAGCCTCTTACCGAAAAGGCAAACGTCCGGCTCCTTGTCCCACAAGGAAGGTGCCAGCCCTGAAAGCTCTTGCTGCTCTTCACTGTCCCCGTGCAGCCTATGCACAGGCACAACAGCACTGGGGATCTGTGCTTGCCCACAGGCTGCACATCTCACGGCGCTTGTACTCGGCAGACGCTCCTTCCGAAAAGGCAAACGTCCGGCTCCTTGTCCCACAAGGAAGGTGCCAGCCCTGAAAGCTCTTGCTGCTCTTCACTGTCCCCGTGCACCCTATCCACAGGCACAACAGCACCGGGGAGCTGTGCTTAGACAGGAACGATACACCTCACGGTATTCGTTCTCAGCAGAGCCTCTTTCCGAAAAGGCAAACGTCGGGCTCCTTGTCCCACAAGGAAGGTGCCAGCCCTGAAAGCTCTTGCTGCTCTTCACTGTCCCCGTGCACCCTATCCACAGGCACAACAGCACTGGGGATCTGTGCTTAGACAGGAACGGTACACCTCACGGTGTTCGTTCTCAGCAGAGCCTCTTTCCGAAAAGGCAAACGTCCGGCTCCTTGTCCCACAAGGAAGGTGCCAGCCCTGAAAGCTCTTGCTGCTCTTCACTGTCCCCGTGCAGCCTATGCACAGGCACAACAGCACTGGGGATCTGTGCTTGCCCACAGGCTGCACATCTCACGGCGCTTGTACTCAGCAGAGCCTCTTTCCGAAAAGGCAAACGTCCGGCTCCTTCTCCCACAAGGAAGGTGCCAGCCCTGAAAGCTCTTGCTGCTCTTCACTGTTCCCGTGCAGCCTATGCACAGGCACAACAGCACTGGGGATCTGTGCTTGCCCAGGAACGGTACACCTCACGGTGTTCGTTCTCAGCAGAGCCTCTTTCCGAAAAGGCAAACGTCCGGCTCCTTGTCCCACAAGGAAGGTGCCAGCCCTGAAAGCTCTTGCTGCTCTTCACTGTCCCCGTGCACCCTATCCACAGGCACAACAGCACTGGGGATCTGTACTTAGACAGGAACGGTACACCTCACGGTGTTCGTTCTCAGCAGAACCTCTTTCCGAAAAGGCAAACGTCCGGCTCCTTGTCCCACAAGGAAGGTGCCAGTCCTGAAAGCTCTTGCTGCTTTTCACTGTCCCCGTGCACCCTATCCACAGGCACAACAGCACTGGGGATCTGTGCTTGCCCAGGAACGGTACACCTCACGGTGTTCGTTCTCGGCATTGCAATTTTCCGAAAAGGCAAACGTCCGGCTCCTTGTCCCACAAGGAAGGTGCCAGCCCTGAAAGCTCTTGCTGCTCTTCACTGTCCCCGTGCAGCCTATGCACAGGCACAACAGCTTTGGAAATCTGTACTTAGACAGGAACGGTACACCTCACGGTGTTCGTTCTCAGCAGAGACTCTTACCGAAAAGGCAAACGTCCGGCTCCTTGTCCCACAAGGAAGGTGCCAGCCCTGAAAGCTCTTGCTGCTCTTCACTGTCCCCGTGCAGCCTATGCACAGGCACAACAGCACTGGGGATCTGTGCTTGCCCACAGGCTGCACATCTCACGGCGCTTGTACTCGCCAGACGCTCCTTCCGAAAAGGCAAACGTCCGGCTCCTTGTCCCACAAGGAAGGTGCCAGCCCTGAAAGCTCTTGCTGCTCTTCACTGTCCCCGTGCACCCTATCCACAGGCACAACAGCACTGGGGATCTGTGCTTAGACAGGAACGGTACACCTCACGGTATTCGTTCTCAGCAGAGCCTCTTTCCGAAAAGGCAAACGTCCGGCTCCTTGTCCCACAAGGAAGGTGCCAGCCCTGAAAGCTCTTGCTGCTCTTCACTGTTCCCGTGCAGCCTATGCACAGGCACAACAGCACTGGGGATCTGTGCTTGCCCAGGAACGGTACACCTCACGGTGTTCGTTCTCAGCAGAGCCTCTTACCGAAAAGGCAAACGTCCGGCTCCTTGTCCCACAAGGAAGGTGCCAGCCCAGAAAGCTCTTGCTGCTCTTCACTGTCCCCGGGCACCCTATCCACAGGCACAACAGCACTGGGGATCTGTACTTAGACAGGAACGGTACACCTCACGGTGTTCGTTCTCAGCAGAACCTCTTTCCGAAAAGGCAAACATCCGGCTCCTTGTCCCACAAGGAAGGTGCCAGCCCTGAAAGCTCTTGCTGCTTTTCACTGTCCCCGTGCACCCTATCCACAGGCACAACAGCACTGGGGATCTGTGCTTGCCCAGGAACGGTACACCTCACGGTGTTCGTTCTCGGCATTGCAATTTTCCGAAAAGGCAAACGTCGGGCTCCTTGTCCCACAAGGAAGGTGCCAGCCCAGAAAGCTCTTGCTGCTCTTCACTGTCCCCGTGCAGCCTATGCACAGGCACAACAGCACTGGGGATCTGTGCTTGCCCAGGAACGATACACCTCACGGTGTTCGTTCTCAGCAGAGCCTCTTACCGAAAAGGCAAACGTCCGGCTCCTTCTCCCACAAGGAAGGTGCCAGCCCTGAAAGCTCTTGCTGCTCTTCACTGTCCCCGGGCACCCTATCCACAGGCACAACAGCTTTGGGAATCTGTACTTAGACAGGAACGGTACACCTCACGGTGTTCGTTCTCAGCAGAGACTCTTACCGAAAAGGCAAACGTCCGGCTCCTTGTCCCACAAGGAAGGTGCCAGCCCTGAAAGCTCTTGCTGCTCTTCACTGTCCCCGTGCAGCCTATGCACAGGCACAACAGCACTGGGGATCTGTGCTTGCCCACAGGCTGCACATCTCACGGCGCTTGTACTCGGCAGACGCTCCTTCCGAAAAGGCAAACGTCCGGCTCCTTGTCCCACAAGGAAGGTGCCAGCCCTGAAAGCTCTTGCTGCTCTTCACTGTCCCCGTGCACCCTATCCACAGGCACAACAGCACTGGGGATCTGTGCTTAGACAGGAACGGTACACCTCACGGTGTTCGTTCTCAGCAGAGCCTCTTACCGAAAAGGCAAACGTCCGGCTCCTTGTCCCACAAGGAAGGTGCCAGCCCTGAAAGCTCTTGCTGCTCTTCACTGTCCCCGTGCACCCTATCCACAGGCACAACAGCACTGTGGTTCTGTGCTTAGACAGGAACGGTACACCTCACGGTATTCGTTCTCAGCAGAGCCTCTTTCCGAAAAGGCAAACGTCCGGCTCCTTGTCCCACAAGGAAGGTGCCAGCCCTGAAAGCTCTTGCTGCTCTTCACTGTCCCCGTGCACCCTATCCACAGGCACAACAGCACTGGGGATCTGTGCTTGCCCACAGGCTTCACATCTCACGGCGCTTGTACTCGGCAGACGCTCCTTCCGAAAAGGCAAACGTCCGGCTCCTTCTCCCACAAGGAAGGTGCCAGCCCTGAAAGCTCTTGCTGCTCTTCACTGTTCCCGTGCAGCCTATGCACAGGCACAACAGCACTGGGGATCTGTGCTTGCCCAGGAACGGTACACCTCACGGTGTTCGTTCTCAGCAGAGCCTCTTACCGAAAAGGCAAACGTCCGGCTCCTTGTCCCACAAGGAAGGTGCCAGCCCTGAAAGCTCTTGCTGCTCTTCACTGTCCCCGTGCACCCTATCCACAGGCACAACAGCACTGGGGATCTGTGCTTGCCCACAGGCTGCACATCTCACGGCGCTTGTACTCGGCAGACGCTCCTTCCGAAAAGGCAAACGTCCGGCTCCTTGTCCCACAAGGAAGGTGCCAGCCCTGAAAGCTCTTGCTGCTCTTCACTGTCCCCGTGCAGCCTATGCACGGGCAAAACAGCACTGGGGATCTGTGCTTGCCCAGGAACGGTACACCTCACGGTGTTCGTTCTCGGCATTGCAATTTTCCGAAAAGGCAAACGTCCGGCTCCTTGTCCCACAAGGAAGGTGCCAGCCCTGAAAGCTCTTGCTGCTCTTCACTGTCCCCGTGCACCCTATCCACAGGCACAACAGCACTGGGGATCTGTGCTTAGACAGGAACGGTACACCTCACGGTGTTCGTTCTCAGCAGAGCCTCTTACCGAAAAGGCAAACGTCCGGCTCCTTGTCCCACAAGGAAGGTGCCAGCCCTGAAAGCTCTTGCTGCTCTTCACTGTCCCCGTGCACCCTATCCACAGGCACAACAGCACTGGGGATCTGTGCTTGCCCACAGGCTGCACATCTCACGGCGCTTGTACTCGCCAGACGCTCCTTTCGAAAAGGCAAACGTCCGGCTCCTTCTCCCACAAGGAAGGCGCCAGCCCTGAAAGCTCTTGCTGCTCTTCACTGTCCCCGTGCACCCTATCCACAGGCACAACAGCTTTGGGAATCTGTACTTAGACAGGAACGGTACACCTCACGGTGTTCGTTCTCAGCAGAGCCTCTTACCGAAAAGGCAAACGTCCGGCTCCTTGTCCCACAAGGAAGGTGCCAGCCCTGAATGCTCTTGCTGCTCTTCACTGTCCCCGTGCACCCTATCCACAGGCACAACAGCACTGGGGATCTGTGCTTGCCCACAGGCTGCACATCTCACGGCGCTTGTACTCGGCAGACGCTCCTTCCGAAAAGGCAAACGTCCGGCTCCTTGTCCCACAAGGAAGGTGCCAGCCCTGAAAGCTCTTGCTGCTCTTCACTGTCCCCGGGCACCCTATCCACAGGCACAACAGCACTGTGGATCTGTGCTTAGACAGGAACGGTACACCTCACGGTGTTCGTTCTCAGCAGAGCCTCTTTCCGAAAAGGCAAACGTCCGGCTCCTTGTCCCACAAGGAAGGTGCCAGCCCTGAAAGCTCTTGCTGCTCTTCACTGTCCCCGTGCACCCTATCCACAGGCACAACAGCACTGGGGATCTGTGCTTGCCCACAGGCTTCACATCTCACGGCGTTTGTACTCGGCAGACGCTCCTTCCGAAAAGGCAAACGTCCGGCTCCTTGTCCCACAAGGAAGGTGCCAGCCCTGAAAGGTCTTGCTGCTCTTCACTGTCCCCGTGCAGCCTATGCACAGGCACAACAGCACTGGGGATCTGTGCTTGCCCAGGAACGGTACACCTCACGGTGTTCGTTCTCAGCAGAGCCTCTTACCGAAAAGGCAAACGTCCGGCTCCTTGTCCCACAAGGAAGGTGCCAGCCCTGAAAGCTCTTGCTGCTCTTCACTGTCCCCGTGCACCCTATCCACAGGCACAACAGCACTGGGGATCTGTGCTTGCCCACAGGCTGCACATCTCACGGCGCTTGTACTCGGCAGACGCTCCTTCCGAAAAGGCAAACGTCCGGCTCCTTGTCCCACAAGGAAGGTGCCAGCCCTGAAAGCTCTTGCTGCTCTTCACTGTCCCCGTGCAGCCTATGCACAGGCAAAACAGCACTGGGGATCTGTGCTTGCCCAGGAACGGTACACCTCACGGTGTTCGTTCTCGGCATTGCAATTTTCCGAAAAGGCAAACGTCCGGCTCCTTGTCCCACAAGGAAGGTGCCAGCCCTGAAAGCTCTTGCTGCTCTTCACTGTCCCCGTGCACCCTATCCACAGGCACAACAGCACTGGGGATCTGTGCTTAGACAGGAACGGTACACCTCACGGTGTTCGTTCTCAGCAGAGCCTCTTACCGAAAAGGCAAACGTCCGGCTCCTTGTCCCACAAGGAAGGTGCCAGCCCAGAAAGCTCTTGCTGCTCTTCACTGTCCCCGTGCAGCCTATGCACAGGCACAACAGCACTGGGGATCTGTGCTTGCCCAGGAACGATACACCTCACGGTGTTCGTTCTCAGCAGAGCCTCTTACCGAAAAGGCAAACGTCCGGCTCCTTCTCCCACAAGGAAGGTGCCAGCCCTGAAAGCTCTTGCTGCTCTTCACTGTCCCCGTGCACCCTATCCACAGGCACAACAGCACTGTGGATCTGTGCTTAGACAGGAACGGTACACCTCACGGTGTTCGTTCTCAGCAGAGCCTCTTTCCGAAAAGGCAAACGTCCGGCTCCTTGTCCCACAAGGAAGGTGCCAGCCCTGAAAGCTCTTGCTGCTCTTCACTGTCCCCGTGCAGCCTATGCACAGGCACAACAGCACTGGGGATCTGTGCTTGCCCACAGGCTGCACATCTCACGGCGCTTGTACTCGGCAGACGCTCCTTCCGAAAAGGCAAACGTCCGGCTCCTTGTCCCACAAGGAAGGTGCCAGCCCTGAAAGCTCTTGCTGCTCTTCACTGTCCCGGGGCACCCTATCCACAGGCACAACAGCTTTGGGAATCTGTACTTAGACAGGAACGGTACACCTCACGGTGTTCGTTCTCAGCAGAGCCTCTTACCGAAAAGGCAAACGTCCGGCTCCTTGTCCCACAAGGAAGGTGCCAGCCCTGAAAGCTCTTGCTGCTCTTCACTGTCCCCGGGCACCCTATCCACAGGCACAACAGCACTGTGGATCTGTGCTTAGACAGGAACGGTACACCTCACGGTGTTCGTTCTCAGCAGAGCCTCTTTCCGAAAAGGCAAACGTCCGGCTCCTTGTCCCACAAGGAAGGTGCCAGCCCTGAAAGCTCTTGCTGCTCTTCACTGTCCCCGTGCACCCTATCCACAGGCACAACAGCACTGGGGATCTGTGCTTGCCCACAGGCTTCACATCTCACGGCGTTTGTACTCGGCAGACGCTCCTTCCGAAAAGGCAAACGTCCGGCTCCTTGTCCCACAAGGAAGGTGCCAGCCCTGAAAGCTCTTGCTGCTCTTCACTGTCCCCGTGCAGCCTATGCACAGGCACAACAGCACTGGGGATCTGTGCTTGCCCAGGAACGGTACACCTCACGGTGTTCGTTCTCAGCAGAGCCTCTTACCGAAAAGGCAAACGTCCGGCTCCTTGTCCCACAAGGAAGGTGCCAGCCCTGAAAGCTATTGCGGCTCTTCACTGTCCCCGTGCAGCCTATGCACAGGCACAACAGCACTGGGGATCTGTGCTTGCCCACAGGCTGCACATCTCACGGCGCTTGTACTCGGCAGACGCTCCTTCCGAAAAGGCAAACGTCCGGCTCCTTGTCCCACAAGGAAGGTGCCAGCCCTGAAAGCTCTTGCTGCTTTTCACTGTCCCCGTGCACCCTATCCACAGGCAAAACAGCACTGGGGATCTGTGCTTGCCCAGGAACGGTACACCTCACGGTGTTCGTTCTCGGCATTGCAATTTTCCGAAAAGGCAAACGTCCGGCTCCTTGTCCCACAAGGAAGGTGCCAGCCCTGAAAGCTCTTGCTGCTCTTCACTGTCCCCGTGCAGCCTATGCACAGGCACAACAGCACTGGGGATCTGTGCTTGCCCAGGAACGGTACACCTCACGGTGTTCGTTCTCAGCAGAGCCTCTTACCGAAAAGGCAAACGTCCGGCTCCTTGTCCCACAAGGAAGGTGCCAGCCCTGAAAGCTCTTGCTGCTCTTCACTGTCCCCGTGCAGCCTATGCACAGGCACAACAGCACTGGGGATCTGTGCTTGCCCACAGGCTGCACATCTCACGGCGCTTGTACTCGGCAGACTCTCCTTTCGAAAAGGCAAACGTCCGGCTCCTTGTCCCACAAGGAAGGTGCCAGCCCTGAAAGCTCTTGCTGCTCTTCACTGTCCCCGTGCACCCTATCCACAGGCACAACAGCACTGGGGATCTGTACTTAGACAGGAACGGTACACCTCACGGTGTTCGTTCTCAGCAGAACCTCTTTCCGAAAAGGCAAACATCCGGCTCCTTGTCCCACAAGGAAGGTGCCAGCCCTGAAAGCTCTTGCTGCTTTTCACTGTCCCCGTAGCACCCTATCCACAGGCACAACAGCACTGGGGATCTGTGCTTGCCCAGGAACGGTACACCTCACGGTGTTCGTTCTCGGCATTGCAATTTTCCGAAAAGGCAAACGTCCGGCTCCTTCTCCCACAAGGAAGGTGCCAGCCCTGAAAGCTCTTGCTGCTCTTCACTGTTCCCGTGCAGCCTATGCACAGGCACAACAGCACTGGGGATCTGTGCTTGCCCAGGAACGGTACACCTCACGGTGTTCGTTCTCAGCAGAGCCTCTTACCGAAAAGGCAAACGTCCGGCTCCTTGTCCCACAAGGAAGGTGCCAGCCCTGAAAGCTCTTGCTGCTCTTCACTGTCCCCGTGCAGCCTATGCACAGGCACAACAGCACTGGGGATCTGTGCTTGCCCACAGGCTGCACATCTCACGGCGCTTGTACTCAGCAGAGCCTCTTTCCGAAAAGGCAAACGTCCGGCTCCTTGTCCCACAAGGAAGGTGCCAGCCCTGAAAGCTCTTGCTGCTCTTCACTGTCCCCGGGCACCCTATCCACAGGCACAACAGCACTGGGGATCTGTGCTTGCCCACAGGCTGCACATCTCACGGCGCTTGTACTCGGCAGACGCTCCTTCCGAAAAGGCAAACGTCCGGCTCCTTGTCCCACAAGGAAGGTGCCAGCCCTGAAAGCTCTTGCTGCTCTTCACTGTTCCCGTGCAGCCTATGCACAGGCACAAGAGCACTGGGGATCTGTGCTTGCCCAGGAACGGTACACCTCACGGTGTTCGTTCTCAGCAGAGCCTCTTTCCGAAAAGGCAAACGTCCGGCTCCTTGTCCCACAAGGAAGGTGCCAGCCCTGAAAGCTCTTGCTGCTCTTCACTGTCCCCGTGCACCCTATCCACAGGCACAACAGCACTGGGGATCTGTACTTAGACAGGAACGGTACACCTCACGGTGTTCGTTCTCAGCAGAACCTCTTTCCGAAAAGGCAAACATCCGGCTCCTTGTCCCACAAGGAAGGTGCCAGCCCTGAAAGCTCTTCCTGCTCTTCACTGTCCCCGTGCACCCTATCCACAGGCACAACAGCACTGGGGATCTGTGCTTGCCCAGGAACGGTACACCTCACGGTGTTCGTTCTCGGCATTGCAATTTTCCGAAAAGGCAAACGTCCGGCTCCTTGTCCCACAAGGAAGGTGCCAGCCCAGAAAGCTCTTGCTGCTCTTCACTGTCCCCGTGCAGCCTATGCACAGGCACAACAGCACTGGGGATCTGTGCTTGCCCAGGAACGGTACACCTCACGGTGTTCGTTCTCAGCAGAGCCTCTTACCGAAAAGGCAAACGTCCGGCTCCTTGTCCCACAAGGAAGGTGCCAGCCCTGAAAGCTCTTGCTGCTCTTCACTGTCCCCGTGCACCCTATCCACAGGCACAACAGCTTTGGGAATCTGTACTTAGACAGGAACGGTACACCTCACGGTGTTCGTTCTCAGCAGAGACTCTTACCGAAAAGGCAAACGTCCGGCTCCTTGTCCCACAAGGAAGGTGCCAGCCCTGAAAGCTCTTGCTGCTCTTCACTGTCCCCGTGCACCCTATCCACAGGCACAACAGCACTGGGGATCTGTGCTTGCCCAGGAACGGTACACCTCACGGTGTTCATTCTCGGCATTGCAATTTTCCGAAAAGGCAAACATCCGGCTCCTTGTCCCACAAGGAAGGTGCCAGCCCTGAAAGCTCTTGCTGCTCTTCACTGTCCCCGTGCACCCTATCCACAGGCACAACAGCACTGGGGATCTGTGCTTGCCCACAGGCTTCACATCTCACGGCGTTTGTACTCGGCAGACGCTCCTTCCGAAAAGGCAAACGTCCGGCTCCTTGTCCCACAAGGAAGGTGCCAGCCCTGAAAGCTCTTGCTGCTCTTCACTGTTCCCGTGCAGCCTATGCACAGGCACAACAGCACTGGGGATCTGTGCTTGCCCAGGAACGGTACACCTCACGGTGTTCGTTCTCAGCAGAGCCTCTTACCGAAAAGGCAAACGTCCGGCTCCTTGTCCCACAAGGAAGGTGCCAGCCCTGAAAGCTCTTGCTGCTCTTCACTGTCCCCGTGCAGCCTATGCACAGGCACAACAGCACTGGGGATCTGTGCTTGCCCACAGGCTGCACATCTCACGGCGCTTGTACTCGGCAGACGCTCCTTTCGAAAAGGCAAACGTCCGGCTCCTTGTCCCACAAGGAAGGTGCCAGCCCTGAAAGCTCTTGCTGCTCTTCACTGTCCCCGTGCACCCTATCCACAGGCACAACAGCACTGGGGATCTGTACTTAGACAGGAACGGTACACCTCACGGTGTTCGTTCTCAGCAGAACCTCTTTCCGAAAAGGCAAATATCCGGCTCCTTGTCCCACAAGGAAGGTGCCAGCCCTGAAAGCTCTTGCTGCTTTTCACTGTCCCCGTAGCACCCTATCCACAGGCACAACAGCACTGGGGATCTGTGCTTGCCCAGGAACGGTACACCTCACGGTGTTCGTTCTCGGCATTGCAATTTTCCGAAAAGGCAAACGTCCGGCTCCTTGTCCCACAAGGAAGGTGCCAGCCCTGAAAGCTCTTGCTGCTCTTCACTGTCCCCGTGCACCCTATCCACAGGCACAACAGCACTGGGGATCTGTGCTTGCCCAGGAACGATACACCTCACGGTGTTTGTTCTCAGCAAAGCCTCTTACCGAAAAGGCAAACGTCTGGCTCCTTGTCCCACAAGGAAGGTGCCAGCCCTGAAAGCTCTTGCTGCTCTTCACTGTCCCCGTGCACCCTATCCACAGGCACAACAGCACTGGGGATCTGTGCTTGCCCACAAGCTGCACATCTCACGGCGCTTGTACTCGGCAGACGCTCCTTCCGAAAAGGCAAACGTCCGGCTCCTTGTCCCACAAGGAAGGTGCCAGCCCTGAAAGCTCTTGCTGCTCTTCACTGTCCCCGGGCACCCTATCCACAGGCACAACAGCACTGGGGATCTGTGCTTGCCCAGGAACGGTACACCTCACGGTGTTCGTTCTCAGCAGAGCCTCTTACCGAAAAGGCAAACGTCCGGCTCCTTGTCCCACAAGGAAGGTGCCAGCCCTGAAAGCTCTTGCTGCTCTTCACTGTCCCCGTGCACCCTATCCACAGGCACAACAGCACTGGGGATCTGTGCTTGCCCACAGGCTGCACATCTCACGGCGCTTGTACTCGGCAGACGCTCCTTCCGAAAAGGCAAACGTCCGGCTCCTTGTCCCACAAGGAAGGTGCCAGCCCTGAAAGCTCTTGCTGCTCTTCACCGTCCCCGTGCAGCCTATGCACAGGCACAACAGCACTGGGGATCTGTGCTTGCCCAGGAACGATACACCTCACGGTGTTCGTTCTCAGCAGAGCCTCTTACCGAAAAGGCAAACGTCCGGCTCCTTGTCCCACAAGGAAGGTGCCAGCCCTGAAAGCTCTTGCTGCTCTTCACTGTCCCCGTGCACCCTATCCACAGGCACAACAGCACTGGGGATCTGTGCTTAGACAGGAACGGTACACCTCACGGTGTTCGTTCTCAGCAGAGCCTCTTTCCGAAAAGGCAAACGTCCGGCTCCTTGTCCCACAAGGAAGGTGCCAGCCCTGAAAGCTCTTGCTGCTCTTCACTGTCCCCGTGCAGCCTATGCACAGGCACAACAGCACTGGGGATCTGTGCTTGCCCACAGGCTGCACATCTCACAGCGCTTGTACTCAGCAGAGCCTCTTTCCGAAAAGGCAAACGTCCGGCTCCTTGTCCCACAAGGAAGGTGCCAGCCCTGAAAGCTCTTGCTGCTCTTCACTGTCCCCGTGCAGCCTATGCACAGGCACAACAGCACTGGGGATCTGTGCTTGCCCACAGGCTGCACATCTCACGGCGCTTGTACTCGGCAGACGCTCCTTCCGAAAAGGCAAACGTCCGGCTCCTTGTCCCACAAGGAAGGTGCCAGCCCTGAAAGCTCTTGCTGCTCTTCACTGTTCCCGTGCAGCCTATGCACAGGCACAACAGCACTGGGGATCTGTGCTTAGACAGGAACGGTACACCTCACGGTGTTCGTTCTCAGCAGAGCCTCTTACCGAAAAGGCAAACGTCCGGCTCCTTGTCCCACAAGGAAGGTGCCAGCCCTGAAAGCTCTTGCTTCTCTTCACTGTTCCCGTGCACCCTATCCACAGGCACAACAGCACTGGGGATCTGTGCTTGCCCAGGAACGGTACACCTCACGGTGTTCGTTCTCGGCTTTGCAATTTTCCGAAAAGGCAAACGTCCGGCTCCTTGTCCCACAAGGAAGGTGCCAGCCCAGAAAGCTCTTGCTGCTCTTCACTGTCCCCGGGCACCCTATCCACAGGCACAACAGCACTGGGGATCTGTGCTTGCCCAGGAACGATACACCTCACGGTGTTCGTTCACAGCAGAGCCTCTTACCGAAAAGGCAAACGTCCGGCTCCTTGTCCCACAAGGAAGGTGCCAGCCCTGAAAGCTCTTGCTGCTCTTCACTGTCCCCGTGCACCCTATCCACAGGCACAACAGCACTGGGGATCTGTGCTTGCCCACAGGCTGCACATCTCACGGCGCTTGTACTCGGCAGACGCTCCTTTCGAAAAGGCAAACGTCCGGCTCCTTGTCCCACAAGGAAGGTGCCAGCCCTGAAAGCTCTTGCTGCTCTTCACTGTCCCCGTGCACCCTATCCACAGGCACAACAGCACTGGGGATCTGTGCTTAGACAGGAACGGTACACCTCACGGTGTTCGTTCTCAGCAGAGCCTCTTACCGAAAAGGCAAACGTCCGGCTCCTTGTCCCACAAGGAAGGTGCCAGCCCTGAAAGCTCTTGCTGCTCTTCACTGTCCCCGTGCACCCTATCCACAGGCACAACAGCACTGTGGATCTGTGCTTAGACAGGAACGGTACACCTCACGGTGTTCGTTTTCAGCAGAGCCTCTTTCCGAAAAGGCAAACGTCCGGCTCCTTGTCCCACAAGGAAGGTGCCAGCCCTGAAAGCTCTTGCTGCTCTTCACTGTCCCCGTGCACCCTATCCACAGGCACAACAGCACTGGGGATCTGTGCTTGCCCACAGGCTGCACATCTCACGGCGCTTGTACTCGGCAGACGCTCCTTCCGAAAAGGCAAACGTCCGGCTCCTTGTCCCACAAGGAAGGTGCCAGCCCTGAAAGCTCTTGCTGCTCTTCACTGTCCCCGTGCAGCCTATGCACAGGCACAACAGCACTGGGGATCTGTGCTTGCCCAGGAACGGTACACCTCACGGTGTTAGTTCTCAGCAGAGCCTCTTACCGAAAAGGCAAACGTCCGGCTCCTTGTCCCACAAGGAAGGTGCCAGCCCTGAAAGCTCTTGCTGCTCTTCACTGTCCCCGTGCACCCTATCCACAGGCACAACAGCACTGTGGATCTGTGCTTAGACAGGAACGGTACACCTCACGGTGTTCGTTCTCGGCATTGCAATTTTCCGAAAAGGCAAACGTCCGGCTCCTTGTCCCACAAGGAAGGTGCCAGCCCAGAAAGCTCTTGCTGCTCTTCACTGTCCCCGTGCAGCCTATGCACAGGCACAACAGCACTGGGGATCTGTGCTTGCCCAGGAACGATACACCTCACGGTGTTCGTTCTCAGCAGAGCCTCTTACCGAAAAGGCAAACGTCCGGCTCCTTCTCCCACAAGGAAGGTGCCAGCCCTGAAAGCTCTTGCTGCTCTTCACTGTCCCCGTGCACCCTATCCACAGGCACAACAGCACTGGGGATCTGTGCTTGCCCACAGGCTGCACATCTCACGGCGCTTGTACTCGGCAGACGCTCCTTTCGAAAAGGCAAACGTCCGGCTCCTTGTCCCACAAGGAAGGTGCCAGCCCTGAAAGCTCTTGCTGCTCTTCACTGTCCCCGTGCACCCTATCCACAGGCACAACAGCACTGGGGATCTGTGCTTAGACAGGAACGGTACACCTCACGGTGTTCGTTCTCAGCAGAGCCTCTTACCGAAAAGGCAAACGTCCGGCTCCTTGTCCCACAAGGAAGGTGCCAGCCCTGAAAGCTCTTGCTGCTCTTCACTGTCCCCGTGCAGCCTATGCACAGGCACAACAGCACTGGGGATCTGTGCTTGCCCACAGGCTGCACATCTCACGGCGCTTGTACTCGGCAGACGCTCCTTCCGAAAAGGCAAACGTCCGGCTCCTTGTCCCACAAGGAAGGTGCCAGCCCTGAAAGCTCTTGCTGCTCTTCACTGTCCCCGTGCAGCCTATGCACAGGCACAACAGCACTGGGGATCTGTGCTTGCCCAGGAACGGTACACCTCACGGTGTTCGTTCTCAGCAGAGCCTCTTTCCGAAAAGGCAAACGTCCGGCTCCTTGTCCCACAAGGAAGGTGCCAGCCCTGAAAGCTCTTGCTGCTCTTCACTGTCCCCGTGCACCCTATCCACAGGCACAACAGCACTGGGGATCTGTACTTAGACAGGAACGGTACACCTCACGGTGTTCGTTCTCGGCATTGCAATTTTCCGAAAAGGCAAACGTCCGGCTCCTTGTCCCACAAGGAAGGTGCCAGCCCAGAAAGCTCTTGCTGCTCTTCACTGTCCCCGTGCAGCCTATGCACAGGCACAACAGCACTGGGGATCTGTGCTTGCCCAGGAACGATACACCTCACGGTGTTCGTTCTCAGCAGAGCCTCTTACCGAAAAGGCAAACGTCCGGCTCCTTCTCCCACAAGGAAGGTGCCAGCCCTGAAAGCTCTTGCTGCTCTTCACTGTCCCCGTGCACCCTATCCACAGGCACAACAGCACTGGGGATCTGTGCTTGCCCACAGGCTGCACATCTCACGGCGCTTGTACTCGGCAGACGCTCCTTTCGAAAAGGCAAACGTCCGGCTCCTTGTCCCACAAGGAAGGTGCCAGCCCTGAAAGCTCTTGCTGCTCTTCACTGTCCCCGTGCACCCTATCCACAGGCACAACAGCACTGGGGATCTGTGCTTAGACAGGAACGGTACACCTCACGGTGTTCGTTCTCAGCAGAGCCTCTTACCGAAAAGGCAAACGTCCGGCTCCTTGTCCCACAAGGAAGGTGCCAGCCCAGAAAGCTCTTGCTGCTCTTCACTGTCCCCGTGCAGCCTATGCACAGGCACAACAGCACTGGGGATCTGTGCTTGCCCAGGAACGATACACCTCACGGTGTTCGTTCTCAGCAGAGCCTCTTACCGAAAAGGCAAACGTCCGGCTCCTTCTCCCACAAGGAAGGTGCCAGCCCTGAAAGCTCTTGCTGCTCTTCACTGTCCCCGTGCACCCTATCCACAGGCACAACAGCACTGTGGATCTGTGCTTAGACAGGAACGGTACACCTCACGGTGTTCGTTCTCAGCAGAGCCTCTTTCCGAAAAGGCAAACGTCCGGCTCCTTGTCCCACAAGGAAGGTGCCAGCCCTGAAAGCTCTTGCTGCTCTTCACTGTCCCCGTGCACCCTATCCACAGGCACAACAGCACTGGGGATCTGTGCTTGCCCACAGGCTGCACATCTCACGGCGCTTGTACTCGGCAGACGCTCCTTCCGAAAAGGCAAACGTCCGGCTCCTTGTCCCACAAGGAAGGTGCCAGCCCTGAAAGCTCTTGCTGCTCTTCACTGTCCTTGTGCAGCCTATGCACAGGCACAACAGCACTGGGGATCTGTGCTTGCCCAGGAACGGTACACCTCACGGTGTTCGTTCTCAGCAGAGCCTCTTACCGAAAAGGCAAACGTCCGGCTCCTTGTCCCACAAGGAAGGTGCCAGCCCTGAAAGCTCTTGCTGCTCTTCACTGTCCCCGTGCACCCTATCCACAGGCACAACAGCACTGGGGATCTGTACTTAGACAGGAACGGTACACCTCACGGTGTTCGTTCTCGGCATTGCAATTTTCCGAAAAGGCAAACGTCCGGCTCCTTGTCCCACAAGGAAGGTGCCAGCCCTGAAAGCTCTTGCTGCTCTTCACTGTCCCCGGGCACCCTATCCACAGGCACAACAGCACTGGGGATCTGTGCTTGCCCAGCAACGGTACACCTCACGGTGTTCGTTCTCGGCATTGCAATTTTCCGAAAAGGCAAACGTCCGGCTCCTTGTCCCACAAGGAAGGTGCCAGCCCAGAAAGCTCTTGCTGCTCTTCACTGTCCCCGTGCAGCCTATCCACAGGCACAACAGCACTGGGGATCTGTGCTTGCCCAGGAACGATACACCTCACGGTGTTCGTTCTCAGCAGAGCCTCTTTCCGAAAAGGCAAACGTCCGGCTCCTTCTCCCACAAGGAAGGTGCCAGCCCTGAAAGCTCTTGCTGCTCTTCACTGTCCCCGTGCACCCTATCCACAGGCACAACAGCTTTGGGAATCTGTACTTAGACAGGAACGGTACACCTCACGGTGTTCGTTCTCGGCATTGCAATTTTCCGAAAAGGCAAACGTCCGGCTCCTTGTCCCACAAGGAAGGTGCCAGCCCTGAAAGCTCTTGCTGCTCTTCACTGTCCCCGTGCACCCTATCCACAGGCACAACAGCACTGGGGATCTGTGCTTGCCCAGGAACGATACACCTCACGGTGTTCGTTCACAGCAGAGCCTCTTACCGAAAAGGCAAACGTCCGGCTCCTTGTCCCACAAGGAAGGTGCCAGCCCTGAAAGCTCTTGCTGCTCTTCACTGTCCCCGTGCACCCTATCCACAGGCACAACAGCACTGGGGATCTGTGCTTGCCCACAGGCTGCACATCTCACGGCGCTTGTACTCGGCAGACGCTCCTTTCGAAAAGGCAAACGTCCGGCTCCTTGTCCCACAAGGAAGGTGCCAGCCCTGAAAGCTCTTGCTGCTCTTCACTGTCCCCGTGCACCCTATCCACAGGCACAACAGCACTGGGGATCTGTGCTTGCCCACAGGCTGCACATCTCACGGCGCTTGTACTCGGCAGACGCTCCTTCCGAAAAGGCAAACGTCCGGCTCCTTGTCCCACAAGGAAGGTGCCAGCCCTGAAAGCTCTTGCTGCTCTTCACTGTTCCCGTGCAGCCTATGCACAGGCACAACAGCACTGGGGATCTGTGCTTGCCCAGGAACGGTACACCTCACGGTGTTCGTTCTCAGCAGAGCCTCTTACCGAAAAGGCAAACGTCCGGCTCCTTGTCCCACAAGGAAGGTGCCAGCCCTGAAAGCTCTTGCTGCTCTTCACTGTTCCCGTGCAGCCTATGCACAGGCACAACAGCACTGGGGATCTGTGCTTGCCCAGGAACGGTACACCTCACGGTGTTCGTTCTCGGCATTGCAATTTTCCGAAAAGGCAAACGTCCGGCTCCTTGTCCCACAAGGAAGGTGCCAGCCCAGAAAGCTCTTGCTGCTCTTCACTGTCCCCGTGCAGCCTATCCACAGGCACAACAGCACTGGGGATCTGTGCTTGCCCAGGAACGATACACCTCACGGTGTTCGTTCACAGCAGAGCCTCTTACCGAAAAGGCAAACGTCCGGCTCCTTGTCCCACAAGGAAGGTGCCAGCCCTGAAAGCTCTTGCTGCTCTTCACTGTCCCCGTGCACCCTATCCACAGGCACAACAGCACTGGGGATCTGTGCTTGCCCACAGGCTGCACATCTCACGGCGCTTGTACTCGGCAGACGCTCCTTTCGAAAAGGCAAACGTCCGGCTCCTTGTCCCACAAGGAAGGTGCCAGCCCTGAAAGCTCTTGCTGCTCTTCACTGTCCCCGTGCACCCTATCCACAGGCACAACAGCACTGGGGATCTGTGCTTAGACAGGAACGGTACACCTCACGGTGTTCGTTCTCAGCAGAGCCTCTTACCGAAAAGGCAAACGTCCGGCTCCTTGTCCCACAAGGAAGGTGCCAGCCCTGAAAGCTCTTGCTGCTCTTCACTGTCCCCGTGCACCCTATCCACAGGCACAACAGCACTGTGGATCTGTGCTTAGACAGGAACGGTACACCTCACGGTGTTCGTTCTCAGCAGAGCCTCTTTCCGAAAAGGCAAACGTCCGGCTCCTTGTCCCACAAGGAAGGTGCCAGCCCTGAAAGCTCTTGCTGCTCTTCACTGTCCCCGTGCACCCTATCCACAGGCACAACAGCACTGGGGATCTGTGCTTGCCCACAGGCTGCACATCTCACGGCGCTTGTACTCGGCAGACGCTCCTTCCGAAAAGGCAAACGTCCGGCTCCTTGTCCCACAAGGAAGGTGCCAGCCCTGAAAGCTCTTGCTGCTCTTCACTGTCCCCGTGCAGCCTATGCACAGGCACAACAGCACTGGGGATCTGTGCTTGCCCAGGAACGGTACACCTCACGGTGTTCGTTCTCAGCAGAGCCTCTTACCGAAAAGGCAAACGTCCGGCTCCTTGTCCCACAAGGAAGGTGCCAGCCCTGAAAGCTCTTGCTGCTCTTCACTGTCCCCGTGCACCCTATCCACAGGCACAACAGCACTGGGGATCTGTACTTAGACAGGAACGGTACACCTCACGGTGTTCGTTCTCGGCATTGCAATTTTCCGAAAAGGCAAACGTCCGGCTCCTTGTCCCACAAGGAAGGTGCCAGCCCTGAAAGCTCTTGCTGCTCTTCACTGTCCCCGTGCAGCCTATGCACAGGCACAACAGCACTGGGGATCTGTGCTTGCCCAGCAACGATACACCTCACGGTGTTCGTTCTCAGCAGAGCCTCTTACCGAAAAGGCAAACGTCCGGCTCCTTCTCCCACAAGGAAGGTGCCAGCCCTGAAAGCTCTTGCTGCTCTTCACTGTCCCCGTGCACCCTATCCACAGGCACAACAGCTTTGGGAATCTGTACTTAGACAGGAACGGTACACCTCACGGTGTTCGTTCTCAGCAGAGCCTCTTACCGAAAAGGCAAACGTCCGGCTCCTTGTCCCACAAGGAAGGTGCCAGCCCTGAAAGCTCTTGCTGCTTTTCACTGTCCCCGTGCACCCTATCCACAGGCACAACAGCACTGGGGATCTGTGCTTGCCCAGGAACGGTACACCTCACGGTGTTCGTTCTCGGCATTGCAATTTTCCGAAAAGGCAAACGTCCGGCTCCTTGTCCCACAAGGAAGGTGCCAGCCCTGAAAGCTCTTGCTGCTCTTCACTGTCCCCGTGCAGCCTATGCACAGGCACAACAGCACTGGGGATCTGTGCTTGCCCAGGAACAATACACCTCACGGCGCTTGTACTCGGCAGACGCTCCTTCCGAAAAGGCAAACGTCCGGCTCCTTGTCCCACAAGGAAGGTGCCAGCCCTGAAAGCTCTTGCTGCTCTTCACTGTCCCCGTGCACCCTATCCACAGGCACAACAGCACTGGGGATCTGTGCTTGCCCACAGGCTGCACATCTCACGGCGCTTGTACTCGGCAGACGCTCCTTTCGAAAAGGCAAACGTCTGGCTCCTTGTCCCACAAGGAAGGTGCCAGCCCTGAAAGCTCTTGCTGCTCTTCACTGTTCCCGTGCAGCCTATGCACAGGCACAACAGCACTGGGGATCTGTGCTTGCCCAGGAACGGTACACCTCACGGTGTTCGTTCTCAGCAGAGCCTCTTACCGAAAAGGCAAACGTCCGGCTCCTTGTCCCACAAGGAAGGTGCCAGCCCTGAAAGCTCTTGCTGCTCTTCACTGTCCCCGTGCACCCTATCCACAGGCACAACAGCACTGGGGATCTGTGCTTGCCCAGGAACGATACACCTCACGGTGTTCGTTCTCAGCAGAGCCTCTTACCGAAAAGGCAAACGTCCGGCTCCTTGTCCCACAAGGAAGGTGCCAGCCCTGAAAGCTCTTGCTGCTCTTCACTGTCCCCGTGCACCCTATCCACAGGCACAACAGCTTTGGGAATCTGTACTTAGACAGGAACGGTACACCTCACGGTGTTTGTTCTCAGCAGAGCCTCTTACCGAAAAGGCAAACGTTTGGCTACTTGTCCCACAAGGAAGGTGCCAGCCCAGAAAGCTCTTGCTGCTCTTCACTGTCCCCGTGCACCCTATCCACAGGCACAACAGCACTGGGGAGCTGTGCTTAGACAGGAACGGTACACCTCACGGTGTTCGTTCTCAGCAGAGCCTCTTACCGAAAAGGCAAACGTCCGGCTCCTTGTCCCACAAGGAAGGTGCCAGCCCTGAAAGCTCTTGCTGCTCTTCACTGTCCCCGTGCAGCCTATGCACAGGCACAACAGCACTGGGGATCTGTGCTTGCCCACAGGCTGCACATCTCACGGCGCTTGTACTCAGCAGAGCCTCTTTCCGAAAAGGCAAACGTCCGGCTCCTTGTCCCACAAGGAAGGTGCCAGCCCTGAAAGCTCTTGCTGCTCTTCACTGTCCCCGTGCACCCTATCCACAGGCACAACAGCACTGTGGATCTGTGCTTAGACAGGAACGGTACACCTCACGGTGTTTGTTCTCAGCAGAGCCTCTTTCCGAAAAGGCAAACGTCCGGCTCCTTGTCCCACAAGGAAGGTGCCAGCCCTGAAAGCTCTTGCTGCTCTTCACTGTCCCCGTGCACCCTATCCACAGGCACAACAGCACTGGGGATCTGTGCTTGCCCACAGGCTGCACATCTCACGGCGCTTGTACTCGGCAGACGCTCCTTCCGAAAAGGCAAACGTCCGGCTCCTTGTCCCACAAGGAAGGTGCCAGCCCTGAAAGCTCTTGCTGCTCTTCACTGTCCCCGTGCACCCTATCCACAGGCACAACAGCTTTGGGAATCTGTACTTAGACAGGAACGGTACACCTCACGGTGTTCGTTCTCAGCAGAGCCTCTTTCCGAAAAGGCAAACGTCCGGCTCCTTGTCCCACAAGGAAGGTGCCAGCCCTGAAAGCTCTTGCTGCTCTTCACTGTCCCCGTGCAGCCTATGCACAGGCACAACAGCACTGGGGATCTGTGCTTGCCCACAGGCTGCACATCTCACGGCGCTTGTACTTGGCAGACGCTCCTTTCGAAAAGGCAAACGTCCGGCTCCTTGTCCCACAAGGAAGGTGCCAGCCCAGAAAGCTCTTGCTGCTCTTCACTGTCCCCATGCAGCCTATGCACAGGCACAACAGCACTGGGGATCTGTGCTTGCCCAGGAACGATACACCTCACGGTGTTCTTTCTCAGCAGAGCCTCTTACCGAAAAGGCAAACGTCCGGCTCCTTGTCCCACAAGGAAGGTGCCAGCCCTGAAAGCTCTTGCTGCTCTTCACTGTCCCCGTGCACCCTATCCACAGGCACAACAGCACTGGGGATCTGTGCTTGCCCACAGGCTGCACATCTCACGGCGCTTGTACTCGGCAGACGCTCCTTTCGAAAAGGCAAACGTCCGGCTCCTTGTCCCACAAGGAAGGTGCCAGCCCTGAAAGCTCTTGCTGCTCTTCACTGTCCCCGTGCACCCTATCCACAGGCACAACAGCACTGGGGATCTGTGCTTGCCCAGGAACGGTACACCTCACGGTGTTCGTTCTCAGCAGAGCCTCTTACCGAAAAGGCAAACGTCCGGCTCCTTGTCCCACAAGGAAGGTGCCAGCCCTGAAAGCTCTTGCTGCTCTTCACTGTCCCCGTGCACCCTATCCACAGGCACAACAGCACTGGGGATCTGTACTTAGACAGGAACGGTACACCTCACGGTGTTCGTTCTCGGCATTGCAATTTTCCGAAAAGGCAAACGTCCGGCTCCTTGTCCCACAAGGAAGGTGCCAGCCCTGAAAGCTCTTGCTGCTCTTCACTGTCCCCGTGCAGCCTATGCACAGGCACAACAGCACTGGGGATCTGTGCTTGCCCAGCAACGATACACCTCACGGTGTTCGTTCTCAGCAGAGCCTCTTACCGAAAAGGCAAACGTCCGGCTCCTTCTCCCACAAGGAAGGTGCCAGCCCTGAAAGCTCTTGCTGCTCTTCACTGTCCCCGTGCACCCTATCCACAGGCACAACAGCTTTGGGAATCTGTACTTAGACAGGAACGGTACACCTCACGGTGTTCGTTCTCAGCAGAGCCTCTTACCGAAAAGGCAAACGTCCGGCTCCTTGTCCCACAAGGAAGGTGCCAGCCCTGAAAGCTCTTGCTGCTCTTCACTGTCCCCGTGCACCCTATCCACAGGCACAACAGCACTGGGGATCTGTGCTTGCCCAGGAACGGTACACCTCACGGTGTTCGTTCTCGGCATTGCAATTTTCCGAAAAGGCAAACGTCCGGCTCCTTGTCCCACAAGGAAGGTGCCAGCCCTGAAAGCTCTTGCTGCTCTTCACTGTCCCCGTGCAGCCTATGCACAGGCACAACAGCACTGGGGATCTGTGCTTGCCCAGGAACAATACACCTCACGGCGCTTGTACTCGGCAGACGCTCCTTCCGAAAAGGCAAACGTCCGGCTCCTTGTCCCACAAGGAAGGTGCCAGCCCTGAAAGCTCTTGCTGCTCTTCACTGTCCCCGTGCACCCTATCCACAGGCACAACAGCACTGGGGATCTGTGCTTGCCCACAGGCTGCACATCTCACGGCGCTTGTACTCGGCAGACGCTCCTTTCGAAAAGGCAAACGTCTGGCTCCTTGTCCCACAAGGAAGGTGCCAGCCCTGAAAGCTCTTGCTGCTCTTCACTGTTCCCGTGCAGCCTATGCACAGGCACAACAGCACTGGGGATCTGTGCTTGCCCAGGAACGGTACACCTCACGGTGTTCGTTCTCAGCAGAGCCTCTTACCGAAAAGGCAAACGTCCGGCTCCTTGTCCCACAAGGAAGGTGCCAGCCCTGAAAGCTCTTGCTGCTCTTCACTGTCCCCGTGCACCCTATCCACAGGCACAACAGCACTGGGGATCTGTGCTTGCCCAGGAACGATACACCTCACGGTGTTCGTTCTCAGCAGAGCCTCTTACCGAAAAGGCAAACGTCCGGCTCCTTGTCCCACAAGGAAGGTGCCAGCCCTGAAAGCTCTTGCTGCTCTTCACTGTCCCCGTGCACCCTATCCACAGGCACAACAGCTTTGGGAATCTGTACTTAGACAGGAACGGTACACCTCACGGTGTTTGTTCTCAGCAGAGCCTCTTACCGAAAAGGCAAACGTTTGGCTACTTGTCCCACAAGGAAGGTGCCAGCCCAGAAAGCTCTTGCTGCTCTTCACTGTCCCCGTGCACCCTATCCACAGGCACAACAGCACTGGGGAGCTGTGCTTAGACAGGAACGGTACACCTCACGGTGTTCGTTCTCAGCAGAGCCTCTTACCGAAAAGGCAAACGTCCGGCTCCTTGTCCCACAAGGAAGGTGCCAGCCCTGAAAGCTCTTGCTGCTCTTCACTGTCCCCGTGCAGCCTATGCACAGGCACAACAGCACTGGGGATCTGTGCTTGCCCACAGGCTGCACATCTCATGGCGCTTGTACTCAGCAGAGCCTCTTTCCGAAAAGGCAAACGTCCGGCTCCTTGTCCCACAAGGAAGGTGCCAGCCCTGAAAGCTCTTGCTGCTCTTCACTGTCCCCGTGCACCCTATCCACAGGCACAACAGCACTGTGGATCTGTGCTTAGACAGGAACGGTACACCTCACGGTGTTTGTTCTCAGCAGAGCCTCTTTCCGAAAAGGCAAACGTCCGGCTCCTTGTCCCACAAGGAAGGTGCCAGCCCTGAAAGCTCTTGCTGCTCTTCACTGTCCCCGTGCACCCTATCCACAGGCACAACAGCACTGGGGATCTGTGCTTGCCCACAGGCTGCACATCTCACGGCGCTTGTACTCGGCAGACGCTCCTTCCGAAAAGGCAAACGTCCGGCTCCTTGTCCCACAAGGAAGGTGCCAGCCCTGAAAGCTCTTGCTGCTCTTCACTGTCCCCGTGCACCCTATCCACAGGCACAACAGCACTGGGGATCTGTGCTTGCCCAGGAACGATACACCTCACGGTGTTCGTTCTCAGCAGAGCCTCTTACCGAAAAGGCAAACGTCCGGCTCCTTGTCCCACAAGGAAGGTGCCAGCCCTGAAAGCTCTTGCTGCTCTTCACTGTCCCCGTGCACCCTATCCACAGGCACAACAGCTTTGGGAATCTGTACTTAGACAGGAACGGTACACCTCACGGTGTTCGTTCTCAGCAGAGCCTCTTTCCGAAAAGGCAAACGTCCGGCTCCTTGTCCCACAAGGAAGGTGCCAGCCCTGAAAGCTCTTGCTGCTCTTCACTGTCCCCGTGCAGCCTATGCACAGGCACAACAGCACTGGGGATCTGTGCTTGCCCACAGGCTGCACATCTCACGGCGCTTGTACTTGGCAGACGCTCCTTTCGAAAAGGCAAACGTCCGGCTCCTTGTCCCACAAGGAAGGTGCCAGCCCAGAAAGCTCTTGCTGCTCTTCACTGTCCCCATGCAGCCTATGCACAGGCACAACAGCACTGGGGATCTGTGCTTGCCCAGGAACGATACACCTCACGGTGTTCTTTCTCAGCAGAGCCTCTTACCGAAAAGGCAAACGTCCGGCTCCTTGTCCCACAAGGAAGGTGCCAGCCCTGAAAGCTCTTGCTGCTCTTCACTGTCCCCGTGCACCCTATCCACAGGCACAACAGCACTGGGGATCTGTGCTTGCCCACAGGCTGCACATCTCACGGCGCTTGTACTCGGCAGACGCTCCTTTCGAAAAGGCAAACGTCCGGCTCCTTGTCCCACAAGGAAGGTGCCAGCCCTGAAAGCTCTTGCTGCTCTTCACTGTCCCCGTGCACCCTATCCACAGGCACAACAGCACTGGGGATCTGTGCTTGCCCAGGAACGGTACACCTCACGGTGTTCGTTCTCAGCAGAGCCTCTTACCGAAAAGGCAAACGTCCGGCTCCTTGTCCCACAAGGAAGGTGCCAGCCCTGAAAGCTCTTGCTGCTTTTCACTGTCCCCGTGCACCCTATCCACAGGCACAACAGCACTGGGGATCTGTGCTTGCCCAGGAACGGTACACCTCACGGTGTTCGTTCTCGGCATTGCAATTTTCCGAAAAGGCAAACGTCCGGCTCCTTGTCCCACAAGGAAGGTGCCAGCCCTGAAAGCTCTTGCTGCTCTTCACTGTCCCCGTGCAGCCTATGCACAGGCACAACAGCACTGGGGATCTGTGCTTGCCCAGCAACGATACACCTCACGGTGTTCGTTCTCAGCAGAGCCTCTTACCGAAAAGGCAAACATCCGGCTCCTTCTCCCACAAGGAAGGTGCCAGCCCTGAAAGCTCTTGCTGCTCTTCACTGTCCCCGTGCACCCTATCCACAGGCACAACAGCACTGGGGATCTGTGCTTGCCCAGGAACGATACACCTCACGGTGTTCGTTCTCAGCAGAGCCTCTTTCCGAAAAGGCAAACGTCCGGCTCCTTCTCCCACAAGGAAGGTGCCAGCCCTGAAAGCTCTTGCTGCTCTTCACTGTCCCCGTGCACCCTATCCACAGGCACAACAGCTTTGGGAATCTGTACTTAGACAGGAACGGTACACCTCACGGTGTTCGTTCTCAGCAGAGCCTCTTACCGAAAAGGCAAACGTCCGGCTCCTTGTCCCACAAGGAAGGTGCCAGCCCTGAAAGCTCTTGCTGCTCTTCACTGTCCCCGTGCAGCCTATGCACAGGCACAACAGCACTGGGGATCTGTGCTTGCCCACAGGCTGCACATCTCACGGCGCTTGTACTCGGCAGACGCTCCTTTCGAAAAGGCAAACGTCCGGCTCCTTGTCCCACAAGGAAGGTGCCAGCCCTGAAAGATCTTGCTGCTCTTCACTGTCCCCATGCACCCTATCCACAGGCACAACAGCACTGGGGATCTGTGCTTAGACAGGAACGGTACACCTCACGGTGTTCGTTGTCAGCAGAGCCTCTTTCCGAAAAGGCAAACGTCCAGCTCCTTGTCCCACAATGAAGGTGCCAGCCCTGAAAGCTCTTGCTTCTCTTCACTGTCCCCGTGCAGCCTATGCACAGGCACAACAGCACTGGGGATCTGTGCTTGCCCACAGGCTGCACATCTCACAGCGCTTGTACTCAGCAGAGCCTCTTTCCGAAAAGGCAAACGTCCGGCTCCTTGTCCCACAAGGAAGGTGCCAGCCCTGAAAGCTCTTGCTGCTCTTCACTGTCCCCGTGCACCCTATCCACAGGCACAACAGCACTGGGGATCTGTGCTTGCCCACAGGCTGCACATCTCACGGCGCTTGTACTCGGCAGACGCTCCTTCCGAAAAGGCAAACGTCCGGCTCCTTGTCCCACAAGGAAGGTGCCAGCCCTGAAAGCTCTTGCTGCTCTTCACTGTCCCCGGGCAGCCTATGCACAGGCACAACAGCACTGGGGATCTGTGCTTGCCCAGGAACGGTACACCTCACGGTGTTCGTTCTCAGCAGAGCCTCTTACCGAAAAGGCAAACGTCCGGCTCCTTGTCCCACAAGGAAGGTGCCAGCCCTGAAAGCTCTTGCTGCTCTTCACTGTCCCCGGGCACCCTATCCACAGGCACAACAGCACTGGGGAACTGTGCTTGCACACAGGCTGCACATCTCACGGCGCTTGTACTCGGCAGACGCTCCTTTCGAAAAGGCAAACGTCCGGCTCCTTGTCCCACAAGGAAGGTGCCAGCCCTGAAAGCTCTTGCTGCTCTTCACTGTCCCCGTGCACCCTATCCACAGGCACAACAGCACTGGGGATCTGTGCTTGCCCAGGAACGGTACACCTCACGGTGTTCGTTCTCAGCAGAGCCTCTTACCGAAAAGGCAAACGTCCGGCTCCTTGTCCCACAAGGAAGGTGCCAGCCCTGAAAGCTCTTGCTGCTTTTCACTGTCCCCGTGCACCCTATCCACAGGCACAACAGCACTGGGGATCTGTGCTTGCCCAGGAACGGTACACCTCACGGTGTTCGTTCTCGGCATTGCAATTTTCCGAAAAGGCAAACGTCCGGCTCCTTGTCCCACAAGGAAGGTGCCAGCCCTGAAAGCTCTTGCTGCTCTTCACTGTCCCCGTGCACCCTATCCACAGGCACAACAGCACTGGGGATCTGTGCTTGCCCAGCAACGATACACCTCACGGTGTTCGTTCTCAGCAGAGCCTCTTACCGAAAAGGCAAACGTCCAGCTCCTTCTCCCACAAGGAAGGTGCCAGCCCTGAAAGCTCTTGCTGCTCTTCACTGTCCCCGGGCACCCTATCCACAGGCACAACAGCACTGGGGATCTGTGCTTAGACAGGAACGGTACACCTCACGGTGTTCGTTCTCAGCAGAGCCTCTTTCCGAAAAGGCAAACGTCCGGCTCCTTGTCCCACAAGGAAGGTGCCAGCCCTGAAAGCTCTTGCTGCTCTTCACTGTCCCCGTGCACCCTATCCACAGGCACAACAGCACTGGGGATCTGTGCTTGCCCACAGGCTGCACATCTCACGGCGCTTGTACTCGGCAGACGCTCCTTCCGAAAAGGCAAACGTCCGGCTCCTTGTCCCACAAGGAAGGTGCCAGCCCTGAAAGCTCTTGCTGCTCTTCACTGTCCCCGTGCACCCTATCCACAGGCACAACAGCACTGGGGATCTGTGCTTGCCCAGGAACGGTACACCTCACGGTGTTCGTTCTCGGCATTGCAATTTTCCGAAAAGGCAAACGTCCGGCTCCTTGTCCCACAAGGAAGGTGCCAGCCCTGAAAGCTCTTGCTGCTCTTCACTGTCCCCGTGCACCCTATCCACAGGCACAACAGCACTGGGGATCTGTGCTTGCCCAGGAACGATACACCTCACGGTGTTCGTTCTCAGCAGAGCCTCTTTCCGAAAAGGCAAACGTCCGGCTCCTTCTCCCACAAGGAAGGTGCCAGCCCTGAAAGCTCTTGCTGCTCTTCACTGTCCCCGTGCACCCTATCCACAGGCACAACAGCTTTGGGAATCTGTACTTAGACAGGAACGGTACACCTCACGGTGTTCGTTCTCAGCAGAGCCTCTTACCGAAAAGGCAAACGTCCGGCTCCTTCTCCCACAAGGAAGGTGCCAGCCCTGAAAGCTCTTGCTGCTCTTCACTGTCCCCGTGCACCCTATCCACAGGCACAACAGCACTGGGGATCTGTGCTTGCCCACAGGCTGCACATCTCACGGCGCTTGTACTCGGCAGGCGCTCGTTTCGAAAAGGCAAACGTCCGGCTCCTTGTCCCACAAGGAAGGTGCCAGCCCTGAAAGCTCTTGCTGCTCTTCACTGTCCCCGTGCAGTCTATGCACAGGCACAACAGCACTGGGGATCTGTGCTTGCCCACAGGCTGCACATCTCACAGCGCTTGTACTCAGCAGAGCCTCTTTCCGAAAAGGCAAACGTCCGGCTCCTTGTCCCACAAGGAAGGTGCCAGCCCTGAAAGCTCTTGCTGCTCTTCACTGTCCCCGTGCACCCTATCCACAGGCACAACAGCACTGGGGATCTGTGCTTGCCCACAGGCTGCACATCTCACGGCGCTTGTACTCGGCAGACGCTCCTTCCGAAAAGGCAAACGTCCGGCTCCTTGTCCCACAAGGAAGGTGCCAGCCCTGAAAGCTCTTGCTGCTCTTCACTGTCCCCGGGCAGCCTATGCACAGGCACAACAGCACTGGGGATCTGTGCTTGCCCAGGAACGGTACACCTCACGGTGTTCGTTCTCAGCAGAGCCTCTTACCGAAAAGGCAAACGTCCGGCTCCTTGTCCCACAAGGAAGGTGCCAGCCCTGAAAGCTCTTGCTGCTCTTCACTGTCCCCGTGCACCCTATCCACAGGCACAACAGCACTGGGGATCTGTACTTAGACAGGAACGGTACACCTCACGGTGTTCGTTCTCAGCAGAACCTCTTTCCGAAAAGGCAAACATCCGGCTCCTTGTCCCACAAGGAAGGTGCCAGCCCTGAAAGCTCTTGCTGCTCTTCACTGTCCCCGTGCACCCTATCCACAGGCACAACAGCACTGGGGATCTGTGCTTAGACAGGAACGGTACACCTCACGGTGTTCGTTCTCGGCATTGCAATTTTCCGAAAAGGCAAACGTCCGGCTCCTTGTCCCACAAGGAAGGTGCCAGCCCAGAAAGCTCTTGCTGCTCTTCACTGTCCCCGTGCACCCTATCCACAGGCACAACAGCACTGTGGATCTGTGCTTAGACAGGAACGGTACACCTCACGGTGTTCGTTCTCAGCAGAGCCTCTTTCCGAAAAGGCAAACGTCCGGCTCCTTGTCCCACAAGGAAGGTGCCAGCCCTGAAAGCTCTTGCTGCTCTTCACTGTCCCCGTGCACCCTATCCACAGGCACAAGAGCACTGGGGATCTGTGCTTGCCCACAGGCTGCACATCTCACGGCGCTTGTACTCGGCAGACGCTCCTTCCGAAAAGGCAAACGTCCGGCTCCTTGTCCCACAAGGAAGGTGCCAGCCCTGAAAGCTCTTGCTGCTCTTCACTGTCCCCGTGCAGCCTATGCACAGGCACAACAGCACTGGGGATCTGTGCTTGCCCAGCAACGATACACCTCACGGTGTTCGTTCTCAGCAGAGCCTCTTACCGAAAAGGCAAACGTCCGGCTCCTTGTCCCACAAGGAAGGTGCCAGCCCTGAAAGCTCTTGCTGCTCTTCACTGTCCCCGTGCACCCTATCCACAGGCACAACAGCACTGGGGATCTGTGCTTGCCCAGGAACGATACACCTCACGGTGTTCGTTCTCAGCAGAGCCTCTTACCGAAAAGGCAAACGTCCGGCTCCTTCTCCCACAAGGAAGGTGCCAGCCCTGAAAGCTCTTGCTGCTCTTCACTGTCCCCGTGCACCCTATCCACAGGCACAACAGCTTTGGGTATCTGTACTTAGACAGGAACGGTACACCTCACGGTGTTCGTTCTCAGCAGAGCCTCTTACCGAAAAGGCAAACGTTTGGCTCCTTGTCCCACAAGGAAGGTGCCAGCCCTGAAAGCTCTTGCTGCTCTTCACTGTCCCCGTGCACCCTATCCACAGGCACAACAGCACTGGGGAGCTGTGCTTAGACAGGAACGGTACACCTCACGGTGTTCGTTCTCAGCAGAGCCTCTTACCGAAAAGGCAAACGTCCGGCTCCTTGTCCCACAAGGAAGGTGCCAGCCCTGAAAGCTCTTGCTGCTCTTCACTGTCCCCGTGCACCCTATCCACAGGCACAACAGCACTGGGGATCTGTGCTTGCCCAGGAACGGTACACCTCACGGTGTTCGTTCTCAGCAGAGCCTCTTACCGAAAAGGCAAACGTCCGGCTCCTTCTCCCACAAGGAAGGTGCCAGCCCTGAAAGCTCTTGCTGCTCTTCACTGTCCCCGTGCACCCTATCCACAGGCACAACAGCACTGGGGATCTGTTCTTGCCCAGGAACGGTACACCTCACGGTGTTCGTTCTCAGCAGAACCTCTTTCCGAAAAGGCAAACATCCGGCTCCTTGTCCCACAAGGAAGGTGCCAGCCCTGAAAGCTCTTGCTGCTCTTCACTGTCCCCGTGCACCCTATCCACAGGCACAACAGCACTGGGGATCTGTGCTTGCCCAGGAACGGTACACCTCACGGTGTTCGTTCTCGGCATTGCAATTTTCCGAAAAGGCAAACGTCCGGCTCCTTGTCCCACAAGGAAGGTGCCAGCCCTGAAAGCTCTTGCTGCTCTTCACTGTCCCCGGGCACCCTATCCACAGGCACAACAGCACTGTGGATCTGTGCTTAGACAGGAACGGTACACCTCACGGTGTTCGTTCTCAGCAGAGCCTCTTTCCGAAAAGGCAAACGTCCGGCTCCTTGTCCCACAAGGAAGGTGCCAGCCCTGAAAGCTCTTGCTGCTCTTCACTGTCCCCGTGCACCCTATCCACAGGCACAACAGCACTGGGGATCTGTGCTTGCCCAAAGGCTGCACATCTCACGGCGCTTGTACTCGGCAGACGCTCCTTCCGAAAAGGCAAACGTCCGGCTCCTTGTCCCACAAGGAAGGTGCCAGCCCTGAAAGCTCTTGCTGCTCTTCACTGTCCCCGTGCAGCCTATGCACAGGCACAACAGCACTGGGGATCTGTGCTTGCCCAGGAACGGTACACTTCACGGTGTTCGTTCTCAGCAGAGCCTCTTACCGAAAAGGCAAACGTCCGGCTCCTTCTCCCACAAGGAAGGTGCCAGCCCTGAAAGCTCTTGCTGCTCTTCACTGTCCCCGTGCACCCTATCCACAGGCACAACAGCACTGGGGATCTGTGCTTGCCCAGGAACGGTACACCTCACGGTGTTCGTTCTCAGCAGAACCTCTTTCCGAAAAGGCAAACATACGGCTCCTTGTCCCACAAGGAAGGTGCCAGCCCAGAAAGCTCTTGCTGCTCTTCACTGTCCCCGTGCAGCCTATGCACAGGCACAACAGCACTGGGGATCTGTGCTTGCCCAGGAACGATACACCTCACGGTGTTCGTTCTCAGCAGAGCCTCTTACCGAAAAGGCAAACGTCCGGCTCCTTCTCCCACAAGGAAGGTGCCAGCCCTGAAAGCTCTTGCTGCTCTTCACTGTCCCCGGGCACCCTATCCACAGGCACAACAGCTTTGGGAATCTGTACTTAGACAGGAACGGTACACCTCACGGTGTTCGTTCTCAGCAGAGCCTCTTACCGAAAAGGCAAAAGTCCGGCTCCTTGTCCCACAAGGAAGGTGCCAGCCCTGAAAGCTCTTGCTGCTTTTCACTGTCCCCGGGCACCCTATCCACAGGCACAACAGCACTGGGGATCTGTGCTTGCCCAGGAACGGTACACCTCACGGTGTTCGTTCTCGGCATTGCAATTTTCCGAAAAGGCAAACGTCCGGCTCCTTGTCCCACAAGGAAGGTGCCAGCCCTGAAAGCTCTTGCTGCTCTTCACTGTCCCCGTGCACCCTATCCACAGGCACAACAGCACTGTGGATCTGTGCTTAGACTGGAACGGTACACCTCACGGTGTTCGTTCTCAGCAGAGCCTCTTTCCGAAAAGGCAAACGTCCGGCTCCTTGTCCCACAAGGAAGGTGCCAGCCCTGAAAGCTCTTGCTGCTCTTCACTGTCCCCGTGCACCCTATCCACAGGCACAACAGCACTGGGGATCTGTGCTTGCCCACAGGCTGCACATCTCACGGCGCTTGTACTCGGCAGACGCTCCTTCCGAAAAGGCAAACGTCCGGCTCCTTGTCCCACAAGGAAGGTGCCAGCCCTGAAAGCTCTTGCTGCTCTTCACTGTTCCCGTGCAGCCTATGCACAGGCACAACAGCACTGGGGATCTGTGCTTGCCCAGGAACGGTACACCTCACGGTGTTCGTTCTCAGCAGAGCCTCTTACCGAAAAGGCAAATGTCCGGCTCCTTCTCCCACAAGGAAGGTGCCAGCCCTGAAAGCTCTTGCTGCTCTTCACTGTCCCCGTGCAGCCTAACCACAGGCACAACAGCACTGGGGATCTGTGCTTGCCCAGGAACGATACACCTCACGGTGTTCGTTCTCAGCAGAGCCTCTTACCGAAAAGGCAAACGTCCGGCTCCTTCTCCCACAAGGAAGGTGCCAGCCCTGAAAGCTCTTGCTGCTCTTCACTGTCCCCGTGCACCCTATCCACAGGCACAACAGCTTTGGGAATCTGTACTTAGACAGGAACGGTACACCTCACGGTGTTCGTTCTCAGCAGAGCCTCTTACCGAAAAGGCAAACGTTTGGCTCCTTGTCCCACAAGGAAGGTGCCAGCCCTGAAAGCTCTTGCTGCTCTTCACTGTCCCCGTGCACCCTTTCCACAGGCACAACAGCACTGGGGAGCTGTGCTTAGACAGGAATGGTACACCTCACGGTGTTCGTTCTCAGCAGAGCCTCTTTCCGAAAAGGCAAACGTCCGGCTCCTTGTCCCACAAGGAAGGTGCCAGCCCTGAAAGCTCTTGCTGCTCTTCACTGTCCCCGTGCACCCTATCCACAGGCACAACAGCACTGGGGATCTGTGCTTGCCCACAGGCTGCACATCTCACGGCGCTTGTACTCGGCAGACGCTCCTTCCGAAAAGGCAAATGTCCGGCTCCTTGTCCCACAAGGAAGGTGCCAGCCCTGAAAGCTCTTGCTGCTCTTCACTGTCCCCGTGCAGCCTATGCACAGGCACAACAGCACTGGGGATCTGTGCTTGCCCAGGAACGGTACACCTCACGGTGTTCGTTCTCAGCAGAGCCTCTTACCGAAAAGGCAAACGTCCGGCTCCTTGTCCCACAAGGAAGGTGCCAGCCCTGAAAGCTCTTGCTGCTCTTCACTGTCCCCGTGCACCCTATCCACAGGCACAACAGCACTGGGGATCTGTACTTAGACAGGAACGGTACACCTCACGGTGTTCGTTCTCAGCAGAACCTCTTTCCGAAAAGGCAAACATCCGGCTCCTTGTCCCACAAGGAAGGTGCCAGCCCTGAAAGCTCTTGCTGCTTTTCACTGTCCCCGTGCACCCTATCCACAGGCACAACAGCACTGGGGATCTGTGCTTGCCCAGGAACGGTACACCTCACGGTGTTCGTTCTCGGCATTGCAATTTTCCGAAAAGGCAAACGTCCGGCTCCTTGTCCCACAAGGAAGGTGCCAGCCCTGAAAGCTCTTGCTGCTCTTCACTGTCCCCGTGCAGCCTATGCACAGGCACAACAGCACTGGGGATCTGTGCTTGCCCAGGAACGATACACCTCACGGTGTTCGTTCTCAGCAGAGCCTCTTACCGAAAAGGCAAACGTCCGGCTCCTTGTCCCACAAGGAAGGTGCCAGCCCTGAAAGCTCTTGCTGCTCTTCACTGTCCTCGGGCACCCTATCCACAGGCACAACAGCTTTGGGAATCTGTACTTAGACAGGAACGGTACACCTCACGGTGTTCGTTCTCAGCAGAGCCTCTTACCGAAAAGGCAAACGTCCGGCTCCTTGTCCCACAAGGAAGGTGCCAGCCCTGAAAGCTCTTGCTGCTTTTCACTGTCCCCGTGCACCCTATCCACAGGCACAACAGCACTGGGGATCTGTGCTTGCCCAGGAACGGTACACCTCACGGTGTTCGTTCTCGGCATTGCAATTTTCCGAAAAGGCAAACGTCCGGCTCCTTGTCCCACAAGGAAGGTGCCAGCCCTGAAAGCTCTTGCTGCTCTTCACTGTCCCCGTGCACCCTATCCACAGGCACAACAGCACTGTGGATCTGTGCTTAGACAGGAACGGTACACCTCACGGTGTTCGTTCTCAGCAGAGCCTCTTTCCGAAAAGGCAAACGTCCGGCTCCTTGTCCCACAAGGAAGGTGCCAGCCCTGAAAGCTCTTGCTGCTCTTCACTGTCCCCGTGCACCCTATCCACAGGCACAACAGCACTGGGGATCTGTGCTTGCCCACAGGCTGCACATCTCACGGCGCTTGTACTCGGCAGACGCTCCTTCCGAAAAGGCAAACGTCCGGCTCCTTGTCCCACAAGGAAGGTGCCAGCCCTGAAAGCTCTTGCTGCTCTTCACTGTTCCCGTGCAGCCTATGCACAGGAACAACAGCACTGGGGATCTGTGCTTGCCCAGGAACGGTACACCTCACGGTGTTCGTTCTCAGCAGAGCCTCTTTCCGAAAAGGCAAACGTCCGGCTCCTTGTCCCACAAGGAAGGTGCCAGCCCTGAAAGCTCTTGCTGCTCTTCACTGTCCCCGTGCACCCTATCCACAGGCACAACAGCACTGGGGATCTGTGCTTGCCCACAGGCTGCACATCTCACGGCGCTTGTACTCGGCAGACGCTCCTTCCGAAAAGGCAAACGTCCGGCTCCTTGTCCCACAAGGAAGGTGCCAGCCCTGAAAGCTCTTGCTGCTCTTCACTGTCCCCGTGCACCCTATCCACAGGCACAACAGCACTGGGGATCTGTGCTTGCACAGGAACGGTACACCTCACGGTGTTCGTTCTCAGCAGAGCCTCTTACCGAAAAGGCAAACGTCCGGCTCCTTGTCCCACAAGGAAGGTGCCAGCCCTGAAAGCTCTTGCTGCTTTTCACTGTCCCCGTGCACCCTATCCACAGGCACAACAGCACTGGGGATCTGTGCTTGCCCAGGAACGGTACACCTCACGGTGTTCGTTCTCGGCATTGCAATTTTCCGAAAAGGCAAACATCCGGTTCCTTGTCCCACAAGGAAGGTGCCAGCCCTGAAAGCTCTTGCTGCTCTTCACTGTCCCCGTGCAGCCTATGCACAGGCACAACAGCACTGGGGATCTGTGCTTAGACAGGAACGGTACACCTCACGGTGTTCGTTCTCAGCAGAGCCTCTTTCCGAAAAGGCAAACGTCCGGCTCCTTGTCCCACAAGGAAGGTGCCAGCCCTGAAAGCTCTTGCTGCTCTTCACTGTCCCCGTGCACCCTATCCACAGGCACAACAGCTTTGGGAATCTGTACTTACACAGGAACGGTACACCTCACGGTATTCGTTCTCAGCAGAGCCTCTTACAGCAAAGGCAAACGTCCGGCTCCTTGTCCCACAAGGAAGGTGCCAGCCCTGAAAGCTCTTGCTGCTTTTCACTGTCCCCGTGCACCCTATCCACAGGCACAACAGCACTGGGGATCTGAGCTTGCCTAGGAACGGTACACCTCACGGTGTTCGTTCTCAGCAGAGCCTCTTTCCGAAAAGGCAAACGTCCGGCTCCTTGTCCCACAAGGAAGGTGCCAGCCCTGAAAGCTCTTGCTGCTCTTCACTGTCCCCGTGCACCCTATCCACAGGCACAACAGCACTGGGGATCTGTGCTTGCCCACAGGCTGCACATCTCACGGCGCTTGTACTCGGCAGACGCTCCTTCCGAAAAGGCAAACGTCCGGCTCCTTGTCCCACAAGGAAGGTGCCAGCCCTGAAAGCTCTTGCTGCTCTTCACTGTCCCCGTGCACCCTATCCACAGGCACAACAGCACTGGGGATCTGTGCTTGCCCAGGAACGATACACCTCACGGTGTTCGTTCTCAGCAGAGCCTCTTACCGAAAAGGCAAACGTCCGGCTCCTTGTCCCACAAGGAAGGTGCCAGCCCTGAAAGCTCTTGCTGCTCTTCACTGTCCCCGTGCACCCTATCCACAGGCACAACAGCACTGGGGATCTGTGCTTGCCCACAGGCTGCATATCTCATGGCGCTTGTACTCGGCAGACGCTCCTTCCGAAAAGGCAAACGTCCGGCTCCTTGTCCCACAAGGAAGGTGCCAGCCCAGAAAGCTCTTGCTGCTCTTCACTGTCCCCGTGCACCCTATCCACAGGCACAACAGCACTGGGGATCTGTACTTAGACAGGAACGGTACACCTCACGGTGTTCGTTCTCAGCAGAGCCTCTTACCGAAAAGGCAAACGTCCGGCTCCTTGTCCCACAAGGAAGGTGCCAGCCCTGAAAGCTCTTGCTGCTCTTCACTGTCCCCGTGCACCCTATCCACAGGCACAACAGCACTGGGGATCTGTGCTTGCCCAGGAACGGTACACCTCACGGTGTTCGTTCTCGGCATTGCAATTTTCCGAAAAGGCAAACATCCGGCTCCTTGTCCCACAAGGAAGGTGCCAGCCCTGAAAGCTCTTGCTGCTCTTCACTGTCCCCGTGCAGCCTATGCACAGGCACAACAGCACTGGGGATCTGTGCTTGCCCAGCAACGATACACCTCACGGTGTTCGTTCTCAGCAGAGCCTCTTACCAAAAAGGCAAACGTCCGGCTCCTTGTCCCACAAGGAAGGTGCCAGCCCTGAAAGCTCTTGCTGCTCTTCACTGTCCCCGGGCACCCTATCCACAGGCACAACAGCACTGGGGATCTGTGCTTAGACAGGAACGGTACACCTCACGGTGTTCGTTCTCAGCAGAGCCTCTTTCCGAAAAGGCAAACGTCCGGCTCCTTGTCCCACAAGGAAGGTGCCAGCCCTGAAAGCTCTTGCTGCTCTTCACTGTCCCCATGCACCCTATCCACAGGCACAACAGCACTGGGGATCTGTGCTTGCCCACAGGCTGCACATCTCACGGCGCTTGTACTCGGCAGACGCTCCTTCCGAAAAGGCAAACGTCCGGCTCCTTGTCCCACAAGGAAGGTGCCAGCCCTGAAAGCTCTTGCTGCTCTTCACTGTTCCCGTGCACCCTATCCACAGGCACAACAGCACTGGGGATCTGTGCTTGCCCAGGAACGGTACACCTCACGGTGTTCGTTCTCAGCAGAGCCTCTTACCGAAAAGGCAAACGTCCGGCTCCTTCTCCCACAAGGAAGGTGCCAGCCCTGAAAGCTCTTGCTGCTCTTCACTGTCCCCGTGCACCCTATCCACAGGCACAACAGCACTGGGGATCTGTGCTTGCCCACAGGCTGCACATCTCACGGCGCTTGTACTCGGCAGACGCTCCTTCCGAAAAGGCAGACGTCCGGCTCCTTGTCCCACAAGGAAGGTGCCAGCCCTGAAAGCTCTTGCTGCTCTTCACTGTCCCCGTGCAGCCTATGCACAGGCACAACAGCACTGGGGATCTGTGCTTGCCCAGGAACGATACACCTCACGGTGTTCGTTCTCAGCAGAGCCTCTTACCGAAAAGGCAAACGTCCGGCTCCTTGTCCCACAAGGAAGGTGCCAGCCCTGAAAGCTCTTGCTGCTCTTCACTGTCCCCGTGCACCCTATCCACAGGCACAACAGCTTTGGGAATCTGTACTTAGACAGGAACGGTACACCTCACGGTATTCGTTCTCAGCAGAGCCTCTTACAGAAAAGGCAAACGTCCGGCTCCTTGTCCCACAAGGAAGGTGCCAGCCCTGAAAGCTCTTGCTGCTCTTCACTGTCCCCAGGCACCCTATCCACAGGCACAACAGCACTGTGGATCTGTGCTTAGACAGGAACGGTACACCTCACGGAGTTCGTTCTCAGCAGAGCCTCTTTCCGAAAAGGCAAACGTCCGGCTCCTTGTCCCACAAGGAAGGTGCCAGCCCTGAAAGCTCTTGCTGCTCTTCACTGTCCCCATGCACCCTATCCACAGGCACAACAGCACTGGGGATCTGTGCTTGCCCACAGGCTGCACATCTCACGGCGCTTGTACTCGGCAGACGCTCCTTCCGAAAAGGCAAACGTCCGGCTCCTTGCCCCACAAGGAAGGTGCCAGCCCTGAAAGCTCTTGCTGCTCTTCACTGTTCCCGTGCAGCCTATGCACAGGCACAACAGCACTGGGGATCTGTGCTTGCCCAGGAACGGTACACCTCACGGTGTTCGTTCTCAGCAGAGCCTCTTACCGAAAAGGCAAACGTCCGGCTCCTTCTCCCACAAGGAAGGTGCCAGCCCTGAAAGCTCTTGCTGCTCTTCACTGTCCCCGTGCACCCTATCCACAGGCACAACAGCACTGGGGATCTGTGCTTGCCCACAGGCTGCACATCTCACGGCGCTTGTACTCGGCAGACGCTCCTTTCGAAAAGGCAAACGTCCGGCTCCTTGTCCCACAAGGAAGGTGCCAGCCCTGAAAGCTCTTGCTGCTCTTCACTGTCCCGGTGCACCCTATCCACAGGCACAACAGCACTGGGGATCTGTGCTTAGACAGGAACGGTACACCTCACGGTGTTCGTTCTCAGCAGAGCCTCTTACCGAAAAGGCAAACGTCCGGCTCCTTGTCCCACAAGGAAGGTGCCAGCCCTGAAAGCTCTTGCTGCTCTTCACTGTCCCCGTGCACCCTATCCACAGGCACAACAGCACTGGGGATCTGTGCTTGCCCACAGGCTGCACATCTCACGGCGCTTGTACTCGGCAGACGCTCCTTCCGAAAAGGCAAACGTCCGGCTCCTTGTCCCACAAAGAAGGTGCCAGCCCTGAAAACTCTTGCTGCTCTTCACTGTCCCCGGGCACCCTATCCACAGGCACAACAGCACTGGGGATCTGTGCTTGCCCAGGAACGGTACACCTCACGGTGTTCTTTCTCAGCAGAGCCTCTTTCCGAAAAGGCAAACGTCCGGCTCCTTGTCCCACAAGGAAGGTGCCAGCCCTGAAAGCTCTTGCTGCTCTTCACTGTCCCCGTGCACCCTATCCACAGGCACAACAGCACTGGGGATCTGTGCTTGCCCACAGGCTGCACATCTCACGGCGCTTGTACTCGGCAGACGCTCCTTCCGAAAAGGCAAACGTCCGGCTCCTTGTCCCACAAGGAAGGTGCCAGCCCAGAAAGCTCTTGCTGCTCTTCACTGTCCCCGTGCAGCCTATGCACAGGCACAACAGCACTGGGGATCTGTACTTAGACAGGAACGGTACACCTCACGGTGTTCGTTCTCAGCAGAGCCTCTTACCGAAAAGGCAAACGTCCGGCTCCTTGTCCCACAAGGAAGGTGCCAGCCCTGAAAGCTCTTGCTGCTCTTCACTGTCCCCGGGCACCCTATCCACAGGCACAACAGCACTGGGGATCTGTGCTTGCCCAGGAACGGTACACCTCACGGTGTTCGTTCTCGGCATTGCAATTTTCCGAAAAGGCAAACGTCCGGCTCCTTGTCCCACAAGGAAGGTGCCAGCCCTGAAAGCTCTTGCTGCTCTTCACTGTCCCCGTGCAGCCTATGCACAGGCACAACAGCACTGGGGATCTGTGCTTGCCCAGCAACGATACACCTCACGGTGTTCGTTCTCAGCAGAGCCTCTTACCGAAAAGGCAAACGTCCGGCTCCTTGTCCCACAAGGAAGGTGCCAGCCCTGAAAGCTCTTGCTGCTCTTCACTGTCCCCGGGCACCCTATCCACAGGCACAACAGCACTGTGGATCTGTGCTTAGACAGGAACGGTACACCTCACGGTGTTCGTTCTCAGCAGAGCCTCTTACCGAAAAGGCAAACGTCCGGCTCCTTGTCCCACAAGGAAGGTGCCAGCCCTGAAAGCTCTTGCTGCTCTTCACTGTCCCCGTGCACCCTATCCACAGGCACAACAGCACTGGGGATCTGTGCTTGCCCACAGGCTGCACATCTCACGGCGCTTGTACTCGGCAGACGCTCCTTCCGAAAAGGCAGACGTCCGGCTCCTTGTCCCACAAGGAAGGTGCCAGCCCTGAAAGCTCTTGCTGCTCTTCACTGTCCCCGTGCACCCTATCCACAGGCACAACAGCACTGGGGATCTGTGCTTAGACAGGAACGGTACACCTCACGGTGTTCTTTCTCAGCAGAGCCTCTTTCCGAAAAGGCAAACGTCCGGCTCCTTGTCCCACAAGGAAGGTGCCAGCCCTGAAAGCTCTTGCTGCTCTTCACTGTCCCCGTGCACCCTATCCACAGGCACAACAGCACTGGGGATCTGTGCTTGCCCACAGGCTGCACATCTCACGGCGCTTGTACTCGGCAGACGCTCCTTCCGAAAAGGCAAACGTCCGGCTCCTTGTCCCACAAAGAAGGTGCCAGCCCTGAAAGCTCTTGCTGCTCTTCACTGTTCCCGTGCACCCTATCCACAGGCACAACAGCACTGTGGATCTGTGCATAGACAGGAACGGTACACCTCACGGTGTTCGTTCTCAGCAGAGCCTCTTTCCGAAAAGGCAAACGTCCGGCTCCTTGTCCCACAAGGAAGGTGCCAGCCCTGAAAGCTCTTGCTGCTCTTCACTGTCCCCGTGCACCCTATCCACAGGCACAACAGCACTGGGGATCTGTGCTTGCCCAGGAACGGTACACCTCACGGTGTTCGTTCTCGGCATTGCAATTTTCCGAAAAGGCAAACGTCCGGCTCCTTGTCCCACAAGGAAGTTGCCAGCCCAGAAAGCTCTTGCTGCTCTTCACTGTCCCCGTGCACCCTATCCACAGGCACAACAGCACTGGGGATCTGTACTTAGACAGGAACGGTACACCTCACGGTGTTCGTTCTCGGCATTGCAATTTTCCGAAAAGGCAAACGTCCGGCTCCTTCTCCCACAAGGAAGGTGCCAGCCCAGAAAGCTCTTGCTGCTCTTCACTGTCCCCGTGCAGCCTATGCACAGGCACAACAGCACTGGGGATCTGTGCTTGCCCAGCAACAATACACCTCACGGTGTTCGTTCTCAGCAGAGCCTCTTACCGAAAAGGCAAACGTCCGGCTCCTTGTCCCACAAGGAAGGTGCCAGCCCTGAAAGCTCTTGCTGCTCTTCACTGTCCCCGTGCACCCTATCCACAGGCACAACAGCTTTGGGAATCTGTACTTAGACAGGAACGGTACACCTCACGGTATTCGTTCTCAGCAGAGCCTCTTACAGAAAAGGCAAACGTCCGGCTCCTTGTCCCACAAGGAAGGTGCCAGCCCTGAAAGCTCTTGCTGCTCTTCACTGTCCCCGGGCACCCTATCCACAGGCACAACAGCACTGTGGATCTGTGCTTAGACAGGAACGGTACACCTCACGGTGTTCGTTCTCAGCAGAGCCTCTTTCCGAAAAGGCAAACGTCCGGCTCCTTGTCCCACAAGGAAGGTGCCAGCCCTGAAAGCTCTTGCTGCTCTTCACTGTCCCCATGCACCCTATCCACAGGCACAACAGCACTGGGGATCTGTGCTTGCCCACAGGCTGCACATCTCACGGCGCTTGTACTCGGCAGACGCTCCTTTCGAAAAGGCAAACGTCCGGCTCCTTGCCCCACAAGGAAGGTGCCAGCCCTGAAAGCTCTTGCTGCTCTTCACTGTTCCCGTGCAGCCTATGCACAGGCACAACAGCACTGGGGATCTGTGCTTGCCCAGGAACGGTACACCTCACGGTGTTCGTTCTCAGCAGAGCCTCTTACCGAAAAGGCAAACGTCCGGCTCCTTCTCCCACAAGGAAGGTGCCAGCCCTGAAAGCTCTTGCTGCTCTTCACTGTCCCCGTGCACCCTATCCACAGGCACAACAGCACTGGGGATCTGTGCTTGCCCACAGGCTGCACATCTCACGGCGCTTGTACTCGGCAGACGCTCCTTTCGAAAAGGCAAACGTCCGGCTCCTTGTCCCACAAGGAAGGTGCCAGCCCTGAAAGCTCTTGCTGCTCTTCACTGTCCCCGTGCACCCTATCCACAGGCACAACAGCACTGGGGATCTGTGCTTAGACAGGAACGGTACACCTCACGGTGTTCGTTCTCAGCAGAGCCTCTTACCGAAAAGGCAAACGTCCGGCTCCTTGTCCCACAAGGAAGGTGCCAGCCCTGAAAGCTCTTGCTGCTCTTCACTGTCCCCGTGCACCCTATCCACAGGCACAACAGCACTGGGGATCTGTGCTTGCCCACAGGCTGCACATCTCACGGCGCTTGTACTCGGCAGACGCTCCTTCCGAAAAGGCAAACGTCCGGCTCCTTGTCCCACAAAGAAGGTGCCAGCCCTGAAAGCTCTTGCTGCTCTTCACTGTCCCCGGGCACCCTATCCACAGGCACAACAGCACTGGGGATCTGTGCTTGCCCAGGAACGGTACACCTCACGGTGTTCTTTCTCAGCAGAGCCTCTTTCCGAAAAGGCAAACGTCCGGCTCCTTGTCCCACAAGGAAGGTGCCAGCCCTGAAAGCTCTTGCTGCTCTTCACTGTCCCCGTGCACCCTATCCACAGGCACAACAGCACTGGGGATCTGTGCTTGCCCACAGGCTGCACATCTCACGGCGCTTGTACTCGGCAGACGCTCCTTCCGAAAAGGCAAACGTCCGGCTCCTTGTCCCACAAGGAAGGTGCCAGCCCTGAAAGCTCTTGCTGCTCTTCACTGTCCCCGTGCACCCTATCCACAGGCACAACAGCACTGGGGATCTGTGCTTGCCCAGGAACGGTACACCTCACGGTGTTCGTTCTCGGCATTGCAATTTTCCGAAAAGGCAAACGTCCGGCTCCTTGTCCCACAAGGAAGGTGCCAGCCCAGAAAGCTCTTGCTGCTCTTCACTGTCCCCGTGCACCCTATCCACAGGCACAACAGCACTGGGGATCTGTACTTAGACAGGAACGGTACACCTCACGGTGTTCGTTCTCGGCATTGCAATTTTCCGAAAAGGCAAACGTCCGGCTCCTTCTCCCACAAGGAAGGTGCCAGCCCAGAAAGCTCTTGCTGCTCTTCACTGTCCCCGTGCAGCCTATGCACAGGCACAACAGCACTGGGGATCTGTGCTTGCCCAGGAACGATACACCTCACGGTGTTCGTTCTCAGCAGAGCCTCTTACCGAAAAGGCAAACGTCCGGCTCCTTGTCCCACAAGGAAGGTGCCAGCCCTGAAAGCTCTTGCTGCTCTTCACTGTCCCCGTGCACCCTATCCACAGGCACAACAGCTTTGGGAATCTGTACTTAGACAGGAACGGTACACCTCACGGTATTCGTTCTCAGCAGAGCCTCTTACAGAAAAGGCAAACGTCCGGCTCCTTGTCCCACAAGGAAGGTGCCAGCCCTGAAAGCTCTTGCTGCTCTTCACTGTCCCCGTGCACCCTATCCACAGGCACAACAGCACTGGGTATCTGTGCTTGCCCAGGAACGGTACACCTCACGGTGTTCGTTCACAGCAGAGCCTCTTACCGAAAAGGCAAACGTCCGGCTCCTTGTCCCACAAGGAAGGTGCCAGCCCTGAAAGCTCTTGCTGCTCTTCACTGTCCCCGTGCAGCCTATGCACAGGCACAACAGCACTGGGGATCTGTGCTTGCCCAGCAACAATACACCTCACGGTGTTCGTTCTCAGCAGAGCCTCTTACCGAAAAGGCAAACGTCCGGCTCCTTGTCCCACAAGGAAGGTGCCAGCCCTGAAAGCTCTTGCTGCTCTTCACTGTCCCCGTGCACCCTATCCACAGGCACAACAGCTCTGGGGATCTGTGCTTGCCCACAGGCTGCACATCTCACGGCGCTTGTACTCGGCAGACGCTCCTTTCGAAAAGGCAAACGTCCGGCTCCTTGTCCCACAAGGAAGGTGCCAGCCCAGAAAGCTCTTGCTGCTCTTCACTGTCCCCGTGCACCCTATCCACAGGCACAACAGCACTGGGGATCTGTACTTAGACAGGAACGGTACACCTCACGGTGTTCGTTCTCAGCAGAGCCTCTTACCGAAAAGGCAAACGTCCGGCTCCTTGTCCCACAAGGAAGGTGCCAGCCCTGAAAGCTCTTGCTGCTTTTCACTGTCCCCGTGCACCCTATCCACAGGCACAACAGCACTGGGGATCTGTGCTTGCCCAGGAACGGTACACCTCACGGTGTTCGTTCTCGGCATTGCAATTTTCTGAAAAGGCAAACGTCCGGCTCCTTGTCCCACAAGGAAGGTGCCAGCCCTGAAAGCTCTTGCTGCTCTTCACTGTCCCCGTGCAGCCTATGCACAGGCACAACAGCACTGGGGATCTGTGCTTGCCCAGGAACGATACACCTCACGGTGTTCGTTCTCAGCAGAGCCTCTTACCGAAAAGGCAAACGTCCGGCTCCTTGTCCCACAAGGAAGGTGCCAGCCCTGAAAGCTCTTGCTGCTCTTCACTGTCCCCGTGCACCCTATGCACAGGCACAACAGCACTGGGGATCTGTGCTTAGACAGGAACGGTACACCTCACGGTGTTCGTTCTCAGCAGAGCCTCTTACCGAAAAGGCAAACGTCCGGCTCCTTGTCCCACAAGGAAGGTGCCAGCCCTGAAAGCTCTTGCTGCTCTTCACTGTCCCCGGGCACCCTATCCACAGGCACAACAGCACTGGGGATCTGTGCTTAGACAGGAACGGTACACCTCACGGTGTTCGTTCTCAGCAGAGCCTCTTTCCGAAAAGGCAAACGTCCGGCTCCTTGTCCCACAAGGAAGGTGCCAGCCCTGAAAGCTCTTGCTGCTCTTCACTGTCCCCATGCACCCTATCCACAGGCACAACAGCACTGGGGATCTGTGCTTGCCCACAGGCTGCACATCTCACGGCGCTTGTACTCGGCAGACGCTCCTTCCGAAAAGGCAAACGTCCGGCTCCTTGTCCCACAAGGAAGGTGCCAGCCCTGAAAGCTCTTGCTGCTCTTCACTGTTCCCGTGCAGCCTATGCACAGGCACAACAGCACTGGGGATGTGTGCTTGCCCAGGAACGGTACACCTCACGGTGTTCGTTCTCAGCAGAGCCTCTTACCGAAAAGGCAAACGTCCGGCTCCTTCTCCCACAAGGAAGGTGCCAGCCCTGAAAGCTCTTGCTGCTCTTCACTGTCCCCGTGCACCCTATCCACAGGCACAACAGCACTGGGGATCTGTGCTTGCCCACAGGCTGCACATCTCACGGCGCTTGTACTCGGCAGACGCTCCTTTCGAAAAGGCAAACGTCCGGCTCCTTGTCCCACAAGGAAGGTGCCAGCCCTGAAAGCTCTTGCTGCTCTTCACTGTCCCCGTGCACCCTATCCACAGGCACAACAGCACTGGGGATCTGTGCTTGCCCACAGGCTGCACATCTCACGGCGCTTGTACTCGGCAGACGCTCCTTCCGAAAAGGCAAACGTCCGGCTCCTTGTCCCACAAGGAAGGTGCCAGCCCTGAAAGCTCTTGCTGCTCTTCACTGTCCCCGTGCACCCTATCCACAGGCACAACAGCACTGGGGATCTGTACTTAGACAGGAACGGTACACCTCACGGTGTTCGTTCTCGGCATTGCAATTTTCCGAAAAGGCAAACGTCCGGCTCCTTGTCCCACAAGGAAGGTGCCAGCCCTGAAAGCTCTTGCTGCTCTTCACTGTCCCCGTGCAGCCTATGCACAGGCACAACAGCACTGGGGATCTGTGCTTGCCCAGCAACGATACACCTCACGGTGTTCGTTCTCAGCAGAGCCTCTTACCGAAAAGGCAAACGTCCGGCTCCTTCTCCCACAAGGAAGGTGCCAGCCCTGAAAGCTCTTGCTGCTCTTCACTGTCCCCGTGCACCCTATCCACAGGCACAACAGCACTGGGGATCTGTGCTTAGACAGGAACGGTACACCTCACGGTGTTCGTTCTCAGCAGAGCCTCTTACCGAAAAGGCAAACGTCCGGCTCCTTGTCCCACAAGGAAGGTGCCAGCCCTGAAAGCTCTTGCTGCTCTTCACTGTCCCCGGGCACCCTATCCACAGGCACAACAGCACTGGGGATCTGTGCTTAGACAGGAACGGTACACCTCACGGTGTTCGTTCTCAGCAGAGCCTCTTTCCGAAAAGGCAAACGTCCGGCTCCTTGTCCCACAAGGAAGGTGCCAGCCCTGAAAGCTCTTGCTGCTCTTCACTGTCCCCATGCACCCTATCCACAGGCACAACAGCACTGGGGATCTGTGCTTGCCCACAGGCTGCACATCTCACGGCGCTTGTACTCGGCAGACGCTCCTTCCGAAAAGGCAAACGTCCGGCTCCTTGTCCCACAAGGAAGGTGCCAGCCCTGAAAGCTCTTGCTGCTCTTCACTGTTCCCGTGCAGCCTATGCACAGGCACAACAGCACTGGGGATGTGTGCTTGCCCAGGAACGGTACACCTCACGGTGTTCGTTCTCAGCAGAGCCTCTTACCGAAAAGGCAAACGTCCGGCTCCTTCTCCCACAAGGAAGGTGCCAGCCCTGAAAGCTCTTGCTGCTCTTCACTGTCCCCGTGCACCCTATCCACAGGCACAACAGCACTGGGGATCTGTGCTTGCCCACAGGCTGCACATCTCACGGCGCTTGTACTCGGCAGACGCTCCTTTCGAAAAGGCAAACGTCCGGCTCCTTGTCCCACAAGGAAGGTGCCAGCCCTGAAAGCTCTTGCTGCTCTTCACTGTCCCCGTGCACCCTATCCACAGGCACAACAGCACTGGGGATCTGTGCTTGCCCACAGGCTGCACATCTCACGGCGCTTGTACTCGGCAGACGCTCCTTCCGAAAAGGCAAACGTCCGGCTCCTTGTCCCACAAAGAAGGTGCCAGCCCTGAAAGCTCTTGCTGCTCTTCACTGTCCCCGGGCACCCTATCCACAGGCACAACAGCACTGGGGATCTGTGCTTGCCCAGGAACGGTACACCTCACGGTGTTCTTTCTCAGCAGAGCCTCTTTCCGAAAAGGCAAACGTCCGGCTCCTTGTCCCACAAGGAAGGTGCCAGCCCTGAAAGCTCTTGCTGCTCTTCACTGTCCCCGTGCACCCTATCCACAGGCACAACAGCACTGGGGATCTGTGCTTGCCCACAGGCTGCACATCTCACGGCACTTGTACTCGGCAGACGCTCCTTCCGAAAAGGCAAACGTCCGGCTCCTTGTCCCACAAGGAAGGTGCCAGCCCTGAAAGCTCTTGCTGCTCTTCACTGTTCCCGTGCAGCCTATCCACAGGCACAACAGCACTGGGGATCTGTGCTTGCCCAGGAACGGTACACCTCACGGTGTTCGTTCTCAGCAGAGCCTCTTACCGAAAAGGCAAACGTCCGGCTCCTTGTCCCACAAGGAAGGTGCCAGCCCTGAAAGCTCTTGCTGCTCTTCACTGTCCCCGTGCACCCTATCCACAGGCACAACAGCACTGGGGATCTGTGCTTGCCCACAGGCTGCACATCTCACGGCACTTGTACTCGGCAGACGCTACTTCCGAAAAGGCAAACGTCCGGCTCCTTGTCCCACAAAGAAGGTGCCAGCCCTGAAAGCTCTTGCTGCTCTTCACTGTTCCCGTGAACCCTATCCACAGGCACAACAGCACTGTGGATCTGTGCATAGACAGGAACGGTACACCTCACGGTGTTCGTTCTCAGCAGAGCCTCTTTCCGAACAGGCAAACGTCCGGCTCCTTGTCCCACAAGGAAGGTGCTAGCCCTGAAAGCTCTTGCTGCTCTTCACTGTCCCCGTGCACCCTATCCACAGGCACAACAGCACTGGGGATCTGTGCTTGCCCACAAGCTGCACATCTCACGGCGCTTGTACTCGGCAGACGCTCCTTCCGAAAAGGCAAACGTCCGGCTCCTTGTCCCACAAGGAAGGTGCCAGCCCTGAAAGCTCTTGCTGCTTTTCACTGTCCCCGTGCACCCTATCCACAGGCACAACAGCACTGGGGATCTGTGCTTGCCCAGGAACGGTACACCTCACGGTGTTCGTTCTCGGCATTGCAATTTTCCGAAAAGGCAAACGTCCGGCTCCTTGTCCCACAAGGAAGGTGCCAGCCCAGAAAGCTCTTGCTGCTCTTCACTGTCCCCGTGCACCCTATCCACAGGCACAACAGCACTGGGGATCTGTACTTAGACAGGAACGGTACACCTCACGGTGTTCGTTCTCGGCATTGCAATTTTCCGAAAAGGCAAACGTCCGGCTCCTTGTCCCACAAGGAAGGTGCCAGCCCTGAAAGCTCTTGCTGCTCTTCACTGTCCCCGTGCAGCCTATGCACAGGCACAACAGCACTGGGGATCTGTGCTTGCCCAGCAACGATACACCTCACGGTGTTCGTTCTCAGCAGAGCCTCTTACCGAAAAGGCAAACGTCCGGCTCCTTGTCCCACAAGGAAGGTGCCAGCCCTGAAAGCTCTTGCTGCTCTTCACTGTCCCCGTGCACCCTATCCACAGGCACAACAGCACTGGGGATCTGTGCTTAGACAGGAACGGTACACCTCACGGTGTTCGTTCTCAGCAGAGCCTCTTACCGAAAAGGCAAACGTCCGGCTCCTTGTCCCACAAGGAAGGTGCCAGCCCTGAAAGCTCTTGCTGCTCTTCACTGTCCCCGGGCACCCTATCCACAGGCACAACAGCACTGGGGATCTGTGCTTGCCCACAGGCTGCACATCTCACGGCGCTTGTACTCGGCAGACGCTCCTTCCGAAAAGGCAAACGTCCGGCTCCTTGTCCCACAAGGAAGGTGCCAGCCCTGAAAGCTCTTGCTGCTCTTCACTGTTCCCGTGCAGCCTATGCACAGGCACAACAGCACTGGGGATGTGTGCTTGCCCAGGAACGGTACACCTCACGGTGTTCGTTCTCAGCAGAGCCTCTTACCGAAAAGGCAAACGTCCGGCTCCTTCTCCCACAAGGAAGGTGCCAGCCCTGAAAGCTCTTGCTGCTCTTCACTGTCCCCGTGCACCCTATCCACAGGCACAACAGCACTGGGGATCTGTGCTTGCCCACAGGCTGCACATCTCACGGCGCTTGTACTCGGCAGACGCTCCTTTCGAAAAGGCAAACGTCCGGCTCCTTGTCCCACAAGGAAGGTGCCAGCCCTGAAAGCTCTTGCTGCTCTTCACTGTCCCCGTGCACCCTATCCACAGGCACAACAGCACTGGGGATCTGTGCTTGCCCACAGGCTGCACATCTCACGGCGCTTGTACTCGGCAGACGCTCCTTCCGAAAAGGCAAACGTCCGGCTCCTTGTCCCACAAAGAAGGTGCCAGCCCTGAAAGCTCTTGCTGCTCTTCACTGTCCCCGGGCACCCTATCCACAGGCACAACAGCACTGGGGATCTGTGCTTGCCCAGGAACGGTACACCTCACGGTGTTCTTTCTCAGCAGAGCCTCTTTCCGAAAAGGCAAACGTCCGGCTCCTTGTCCCACAAGGAAGGTGCCAGCCCTGAAAGCTCTTGCTGCTCTTCACTGTCCCCGTGCACCCTATCCACAGGCACAACAGCACTGGGGATCTGTGCTTGCCCACAGGCTGCACATCTCACGGCACTTGTACTCGGCAGACGCTCCTTCCGAAAAGGCAAACGTCCGGCTCCTTGTCCCACAAGGAAGGTGCCAGCCCTGAAAGCTCTTGCTGCTCTTCACTGTTCCCGTGCAGCCTATCCACAGGCACAACAGCACTGGGGATCTGTGCTTGCCCAGGAACGGTACACCTCACGGTGTTCGTTCTCAGCAGAGCCTCTTACCGAAAAGGCAAACGTCCGGCTCCTTGTCCCACAAGGAAGGTGCCAGCCCTGAAAGCTCTTGCTGCTCTTCACTGTCCCCGTGCACCCTATCCACAGGCACAACAGCACTGGGGATCTGTGCTTGCCCACAGGCTGCACATCTCACGGCACTTGTACTCGGCAGACGCTACTTCCGAAAAGGCAAACGTCCGGCTCCTTGTCCCACAAAGAAGGTGCCAGCCCTGAAAGCTCTTGCTGCTCTTCACTGTTCCCGTGAACCCTATCCACAGGCACAACAGCACTGTGGATCTGTGCATAGACAGGAACGGTACACCTCACGGTGTTCGTTCTCAGCAGAGCCTCTTTCCGAACAGGCAAACGTCCGGCTCCTTGTCCCACAAGGAAGGTGCTAGCCCTGAAAGCTCTTGCTGCTCTTCACTGTCCCCGTGCACCCTATCCACAGGCACAACAGCACTGGGGATCTGTGCTTGCCCACAAGCTGCACATCTCACGGCGCTTGTACTCGGCAGACGCTCCTTCCGAAAAGGCAAACGTCCGGCTCCTTGTCCCACAAGGAAGGTGCCAGCCCTGAAAGCTCTTGCTGCTTTTCACTGTCCCCGTGCACCCTATCCACAGGCACAACAGCACTGGGGATCTGTGCTTGCCCAGGAACGGTACACCTCACGGTGTTCGTTCTCGGCATTGCAATTTTCCGAAAAGGCAAACGTCCGGCTCCTTGTCCCACAAGGAAGGTGCCAGCCCAGAAAGCTCTTGCTGCTCTTCACTGTCCCCGTGCACCCTATCCACAGGCACAACAGCACTGGGGATCTGTACTTAGACAGGAACGGTACACCTCACGGTGTTCGTTCTCGGCATTGCAATTTTCCGAAAAGGCAAACGTCCGGCTCCTTGTCCCACAAGGAAGGTGCCAGCCCTGAAAGCTCTTGCTGCTCTTCACTGTCCCCGTGCAGCCTATGCACAGGCACAACAGCACTGGGGATCTGTGCTTGCCCAGCAACGATACACCTCACGGTGTTCGTTCTCAGCAGAGCCTCTTACCGAAAAGGCAAACGTCCGGCTCCTTGTCCCACAAGGAAGGTGCCAGCCCTGAAAGCTCTTGCTGCTCTTCACTGTCCCCGTGCACCCTATCCACAGGCACAACAGCACTGGGGATGTGTACTTAGACAGGAACGGTACACCTCACGGTGTTCGTTCTCAGCAGAGCCTCTTTCCGAAAAGGCAAACGTCCGGCTCCTTGTCCCACAAGGAAGGTGCCAGCCCTGAAAGCTCTTGCTGCTCTTCACTGTCCCCGGGCACCCTATCCACAGGCACAACAGCACTGTGGATCTGTGCTTAGACAGGAACGGTACACCTCACGGTGTTCGTTCTCAGCAGAGCCTCTTTCCGAAAAGGCAAACGTCCGGCTCCTTGTCCCACAAGGAAGGTGCCAGCCCTGAAAGCTCTTGCTGCTCTTCACTGTCCCCATGCACCCTATCCACAGGCACAACAGCACTGGGGATCTGTGCTTGCCCACAGGCTGCACATCTCACGGCGCTTGTACTCGGCAGACGCTCCTTCCGAAAAGGCAAACGTCCGGCTCCTTGTCCCACAAGGAAGGTGCCAGCCCTGAAAGCTCTTGCTGCTCTTCACTGTCCCCGTGCACCCTATCCACAGGCACAACAGCACTGGGGATCTGTGCTTGCCCAGGAACGGTACACCTCACGGTGTTCGTTCTCAGCAGAGCCTCTTACCGAAAAGGCAAACGTCCGGCTCCTTCTCCCACAAGGAAGGTGCCAGCCCTGAAAGCTCTTGCTGCTCTTCACTGTCCCCGTGCACCCTATCCACAGGCACAACAGCACTGGGGATCTGTGCTTGCCCACAGGCTGCACATCTCACGGCGCTTGTACTCGGCAGACGCTCCTTTCGAAAAGGCAAACGTCCGGCTCCTTGTCCCACAAGGAAGGTGCCAGCCCTGAAAGCTCTTGCTGCTCTTCACTGTCCCCGTGCACCCTATCCACAGGCACAACAGCACTGGGGATCTGTGCTTGCCCACAGGCTGCACATCTCACGGCGCTTGTACTCGGCAGACGCTCCTTCCGAAAAGGCAAACGTCCGGCTCCTTGTCCCACAAAGAAGGTGCCAGCCCTGAAAGCTCTTGCTGCTCTTCACTGTCCCCGGGCACCCTATCCACAGGCACAACAGCACTGGGGATCTGTGCTTGCCCAGGAACGGTACACCTCACGGTGTTCGTTCTCAGCAGAGCCTCTTTCCGAAAAGGCAAACGTCCGGCTCCTTGTCCCACAAGGAAGGTGCCAGCCCTGAAAGCTCTTGCTGCTCTTCACTGTCCCCGTGCACCCTATCCACAGGCACAACAGCACTGGGGATCTGTGCTTGCCCACAGGCTGCACATCTCACGGCGCTTGTACTCGGCAGACGCTCCTTCCGAAAAGGCAAACGTCCGGCTCCTTGTCCCACAAGGAAGGTGCCAGCCCTGAAAGCTCTTGCTGCTCTTCACTGTCCCCGTGCAGCCTATGCACAGGCACAACAGCACTGGGGATCTGTGCTTGCCCAGCAACGATACACCTCACGGTGTTCGTTCTCAGCAGAGCCTCTTACCGAAAAGGCAAACGTCCGGCTCCTTGTCCCACAAGGAAGGTGCCAGCCCTGAAAGCTCTTGCTGCTCTTCACTGTCCCCGGGCACCCTATCCACAGGCACAACAGCACTGGGGATCTGTGCTTGCCCACAGGCTGCACATCTCACGGCGCTTGTACTCGGCAGACGCTCCTTTCGAAAAGGCAAACGTCCGGCTCCTTGTCCCACAAGGAAGGTGCCAGCCCAGAAAGCTCTTGCTGCTCTTCACTGTCCCCGTGCACCCTATCCACAGGCACAACAGCACTGGGGATCTGTACTTAGACAGGAACGGTACACCTCACGGTGTTCGTTCTCAGCAGAGCCTCTTACCGAAAAGGCAAACGTCCGGCTCCTTGTCCCACAAGGAAGGTGCCAGCCCTGAAAGCTCTTGCTGCTTTTCACTGTCCCCGTGCACCCTATCCACAGGCACAACAGCACTGGGGATCTGTGCTTGCCCAGGAACGGTACACCTCACGGTGTTCGTTCTCGGCATTGCAATTTTCTGAAAAGGCAAACGTCCGGCTCCTTGTCCCACAAGGAAGGTGCCAGCCCTGAAAGCTCTTGCTGCTCTTCACTGTCCCCGTGCACCCTATCCACAGGCACAACAGCACTGGGGATCTGTGCTTGCCCAGCAACGATACACCTCACGGTGTTCGTTCTCAGCAGAGCCTCTTACCGAAAAGGCAAACGTCCGGCTCCTTGTCCCACAAGGAAGGTGCCAGCCCTGAAAGCTCTTGCTGCTCTTCACTGTCCCCGTGCACCCTATCCACAGGCACAACAGCACTGGGGATCTGTACTTAGACAGGAACGGTACACCTCACGGTGTTCGTTCTCAGCAGAGCCTCTTACCGAAAAGGCAAACGTCCGGCTCCTTGTCCCACAAGGAAGTTGCCAGCCCTGAAAGCTCTTGCTGCTTTTCACTGTCCCCGGGCACCCTATCCACAGGCACAACAGCACTGTGGATCTGTGCTTAGACAGGAACGGTACACCTCACGGTGTTCGTTCTCAGCAGAGCCTCTTTCCGAAAAGGCAAACGTCCGGCTCCTTGTCCCACAAGGAAGGTGCCAGCCCTGAAAGCTCTTGCTGCTCTTCACTGTCCCCGTGCACCCTATCCACAGGCACAACAGCACTGGGGATCTGTGCTTGCCCACAGGCTGCACATCTCACGGCGCTTGTACTCGGCAGACGCTCCTTCCGAAAAGGCAAACGTCCGGCTCCTTGTCCCACAAAGAAGGTGCCAGCCCTGAAAGCCCTTGCTGCTCTTCACTGTCCCCGGGCACCCTATCCACAGGCACAACAGCACTGGGGATCTGTGCTTGCCCAGGAACGGTACACCTCACGGTGTTCGTTCTCAGCAGAGCCTCTTTCCGAAAAGGCAAACGTCCGGCTCCTTGTCCCACAAGGAAGGTGCCAGCCCTGAAAGCTCTTGCTGCTCTTCACTGTCCCCGTGCACCCTATCCACAGGCACAACAGCACTGGGGATCTGTGCTTGCCCATAAGCTGCACATCTCACGGCGCTTGTACTCGGCAGACGCTCCTTCCGAAAAGGCAAACGTCCGGCTCCTTGTCCCACAAGGAAGGTGCCAGCCCTGAAAGCTCTTGCTGCTTTTCACTGTCCCCGTGCACCCTATCCACAGGCACAACAGCACTGGGGATCTGTGCTTGCCCAGGAACGGTACACCTCACGGTGTTCGTTCTCGGCATTGCAATTTTCCGAAAAGGCAAACGTCCGGCTCCTTGTCCCACAAGGAAGGTGCCAGCCCTGAAATCTCTTGCTGCTCTTCACTGTCCCCGTGCACCCTATCCACAGGCACAACAGCACTGGGGATCTGTACTTAGACAGGAACGGTACACCTCACGGTGTTCGTTCTCGGCATTGCAATTTTCCGAAAAGGCAAACGTCCGGCTCCTTGTCCCACAAGGAAGGTGCCAGCCCAGAAAGCTCTTGCTGCTTTTCACTGTCCCCGTGCAGCCTATGCACAGGCACAACAGCACTGGGGATCTGTGCTTGCCCAGGAACGATACACCTCACGGTGTTCGTTCTCAGCAGAGCCTCTTACCGAAAAGGCAAACGTCCGGCTCCTTGTCCCACAAGGAAGGTGCCAGCCCTGAAAGCTCTTGCTGCTCTTCACTGTCCCCGTGCACCCTATCCACAGGCACAACAGCTTTGGGAATCTCTACTTAGACAGGAACGGTACACCTCACGGTATTCGTTCTCAGCAGATCCTCTTACAGAAAAGGCAAACGTCCGGCTCCTTGTCCCACAAGGAAGGTGCCAGCCCTGAAAGCTCTTGCTGCTTTTCACTGTCCCCGTGCACCCTATCCACAGGCACAACAGCACTGGGGATCTGTGCTTGCCCAGGAACGGTACACCTCACGGTGTTCGTTCTCAGCAGAGCCTCTTTCCGAAAAGGCAAACGTCCGGCTCCTTGTCCCACAAGGAAGGTGCCAGCCCTGAAAGCTCTTGCTGCTCTTCACTGTCCCCGTGCACCCTATCCACAGGCACAACAGCACTGGGGATCTGTACTTAGACAGGAACGGTACACCTCACGGTGTTCGTTCTCAGCAGAGCCTCTTACCGAAAAGGCAAACGTCCGGCTCCTTGTCCCACAAGGAAGGTGCCAGCCCTGAAAGCTCTTGCTGCTCTTCACTGTCCCCGTGCACCCTATCCACAGGCACAACAGCACTGGGGATCTGTGCTTGCCCACAGGCTGCACATCTCACGGCGCTTGTACTCGGCAGACGCTCCTTCCGAAAAGGCAAACGTCCGGCTCCTTGTCCCACAAGGAAGGTGCCAGCCCTGAAAGCTCTTGCTGCTCTTCACTGTCCCCGTGCAGCCTATGCACAGGCACAACAGCACTGGGGATCTGTGCTTGCCCAGCAACGATACACCTCACGGTGTTCGTTCTCAGCAGAGCCTCTTACCAAAAAGGCAAACGTCCGGCTCCTTGTCCCACAAGGAAGGTGCCAGCCCTGAAAGCTCTTGCTGCTCTTCACTGTCCCCGTGCACCCTATCCACAGGCACAACAGCACTGGGGATCTGTGCTTGCCCACAGGCTGCACATCTCACGGCGCTTGTACTCGGCAGACGCTCCTTTCGAAAAGGCAAACGTCCGGCTCCTTGTCCCACAAGGAAGGTGCCAGCCCTGAAAGCTCTTGCTGCTCTTCACTGTCCCCGTGCAGCCTATGCACAGGCACAACAGCACTGGGGATCTGTACTTAGACAGGAACGGTACACCTCACGGTGTTCGTTCTCAGCAGAGCCTCTTACCGAAAAGGCAAACGTCCGGCTCCTTGTCCCACAAGGAAGGTGCCAGCCCTGAAAGCTCTTGCTGCTCTTCACTGTCCCCGTGCACCCTATCCACAGGCACAACAGCTTTGGGAATCTGTACTTAGACAGGAACGGTACACCTCACGGTGTTCGTTCTCGGCATTGCAATTTTCTGAAAAGGCAAACGTCCGGCTCCTTGTCCCACAAGGAAGGTGCCAGCCCTGAAAGCTCTTGCTGCTCTTCACTGTCCCCGTGCACCCTATCCACAGGCACAACAGCACTGTGGATCTGTGCTTAGACAGGAACGGTACACCTCACGGTGTTCGTTCTCAGCAGAGCCTCTTTCCGAAAAGGCAAACGTCCGGCTCCTTGTCCCACAAGGAAGGTGCCAGCCCTGAAAGCTCTTGCTGCTCTTCACTGTCCCCGTGCACCCTATCCACAGGCACAACAGCACTGGGGATCTGTGCTTGCCCACAGGCTGCACATCTCACGGCGCTTGTACTCGGCAGACGCTCCTTCCGAAAAGGCAAACGTCCGGCTCCTTGTCCCACAAAGAAGGTGCCAGCCCTGAAAGCCCTTGCTGCTCTTCACTGTCCCCGGGCACCCTATCCACAGGCACAACAGCACTGGGGATCTGTGCTTGCCCAGGAACGGTACACCTCACGGTGTTCGTTCTCAGCAGAGCCTCTTACCGAAAAGGCAAACGTCCGGCTCCTTGTCCCACAAGGAAGGTGCCAGCCCTGAAAGCTCTTGCTGCTCTTCACTGTCCCCGTGCACCCTATCCACAGGCACAACAGCACTGGGGATCTGTGCTTGCCCACAAGCTGCACATCTCACGGCGCTTATACTCGGAAGACGCTCCTTCCGAAAAGGCAAACGTCCGGCTCCTTGTCCCACAAGGAAGGTGCCAGCCCTGAAAGCTCTTGCTGCTTTTCACTGTCCCCGTGCGCCCTATCCACAGGCACAACAGCACTGGGGATCTGTGCTTGCCCAGGAACGGTACACCTCACGGTGTTCGTTCTCGGCATTGCAATTTTCCGAAAAGGCAAACGTCCGGCTCCTTGTCCCACAAGGAAGGTGCCAGCCCTGAAAGCTCTTGCTGCTCTTCACTGTCCCCGTGCAGCCTATGCACAGGCACAACAGCACTGGGGATCTGTGCTTGCCCAGCAACGATACACCTCACGGTGTTCGTTCTCAGCAGAGCCTCTTACCGAAAAGGCAAACGTCCGGCTCCTTGTCCCACAAGGAAGGTGCCAGCCCTGAAAGCTCTTGCTGCTCTTCACTGTCCCCGTGCACCCTATCCACAGGCACAACAGCACTGGGGATCTGTGCTTGCCCACAGGCTGCACATCTCACGGCGCTTGTACTCGGCAGACGCTCCTTTCGAAAAGGCAAACGTCCGGCTCCTTGTCCCACAAGGAACGTGCCAGCCCTGAAAGCTCTTGCTGCTCTTCACTGTCCCCGTGCACCCTATCCACAGGCACAACAGCACTGGGGATCTGTACTTAGACAGGAACGGTACACCTCACGGTGTTCGTTCTCAGCAGAGCCTCTTACCGAAAAGGCAAACGTCCGGCTCCTTGTCCCACAAGGAAGGTGCCAGCCCTGAAAGCTCTTGCTGCTCTTCACTGTCCCCGTGCACCCTATCCACAGGCACAACAGCACTGGGGATGTGTACTTAGACAGGAACGGTACACCTCACGGTGTTCGTTCTCAGCAGAGCCTCTTTCCGAAAAGGCAAACGTCCGGCTCCTTGTCCCACAAGGAAGGTGCCAGCCCTGAAAGCTCTTGCTGCTCTTCACTGTCCCCGGGCACCCTATCCACAGGCACAACAGCACTGTGGATCTGTGCTTAGACAGGAACGGTACACCTCACGGTGTTCGTTCTCAGCAGAGCCTCTTTCCGAAAAGGCAAACGTCCGGCTCCTTGTCCCACAAGGAAGGTGCCAGCCCTGAAAGCTCTTGCTGCTCTTCACTGTCCCCATGCACCCTATCCACAGGCACAACAGCACTGGGGATCTGTGCTTGCCCACAGGCTGCACATCTCACGGCGCTTGTACTCGGCAGACGCTCCTTCCGAAAAGGCAAACGTCCGGCTCCTTGTCCCACAAGGAAGGTGCCAGCCCTGAAAGCTCTTGCTGCTCTTCACTGTCCCCGTGCACCCTATCCACAGGCACAACAGCACTGGGGATCTGTGCTTGCCCAGGAACGGTACACCTCACGGTGTTCGTTCTCAGCAGAGCCTCTTACCGAAAAGGCAAACGTCCGGCTCCTTCTCCCACAAGGAAGGTGCCAGCCCTGAAAGCTCTTGCTGCTCTTCACTGTCCCCGTGCACCCTATCCACAGGCACAACAGCACTGGGGATCTGTGCTTGCCCACAGGCTGCACATCTCACGGCGCTTGTACTCGGCAGACGCTCCTTTCGAAAAGGCAAACGTCCGGCTCCTTGTCCCACAAGGAAGGTGCCAGCCCTGAAAGCTCTTGCTGCTCTTCACTGTCCCCGTGCACCCTATCCACAGGCACAACAGCACTGGGGATCTGTGCTTGCCCACAGGCTGCACATCTCACGGCGCTTGTACTCGGCAGACGCTCCTTCCGAAAAGGCAAACGTCCGGCTCCTTGTCCCACAAAGAAGGTGCCAGCCCTGAAAGCTCTTGCTGCTCTTCACTGTCCCCGGGCACCCTATCCACAGGCACAACAGCACTGGGGATCTGTGCTTGCCCAGGAACGGTACACCTCACGGTGTTCGTTCTCAGCAGAGCCTCTTTCCGAAAAGGCAAACGTCCGGCTCCTTGTCCCACAAGGAAGGTGCCAGCCCTGAAAGCTCTTGCTGCTCTTCACTGTCCCCGTGCACCCTATCCACAGGCACAACAGCACTGGGGATCTGTGCTTGCCCACAGGCTGCACATCTCACGGCGCTTGTACTCGGCAGACGCTCCTTCCGAAAAGGCAAACGTCCGGCTCCTTGTCCCACAAGGAAGGTGCCAGCCCTGAAAGCTCTTGCTGCTCTTCACTGTCCCCGTGCAGCCTATGCACAGGCACAACAGCACTGGGGATCTGTGCTTGCCCAGCAACGATACACCTCACGGTGTTCGTTCTCAGCAGAGCCTCTTACCGAAAAGGCAAACGTCCGGCTCCTTGTCCCACAAGGAAGGTGCCAGCCCTGAAAGCTCTTGCTGCTCTTCACTGTCCCCGGGCACCCTATCCACAGGCACAACAGCACTGGGGATCTGTGCTTGCCCACAGGCTGCACATCTCACGGCGCTTGTACTCGGCAGACGCTCCTTTCGAAAAGGCAAACGTCCGGCTCCTTGTCCCACAAGGAAGGTGCCAGCCCAGAAAGCTCTTGCTGCTCTTCACTGTCCCCGTGCACCCTATCCACAGGCACAACAGCACTGGGGATCTGTACTTAGACAGGAACGGTACACCTCACGGTGTTCGTTCTCAGCAGAGCCTCTTACCGAAAAGGCAAACGTCCGGCTCCTTGTCCCACAAGGAAGGTGCCAGCCCTGAAAGCTCTTGCTGCTTTTCACTGTCCCCGTGCACCCTATCCACAGGCACAACAGCACTGGGGATCTGTGCTTGCCCAGGAACGGTACACCTCACGGTGTTCGTTCTCGGCATTGCAATTTTCTGAAAAGGCAAACGTCCGGCTCCTTGTCCCACAAGGAAGGTGCCAGCCCTGAAAGCTCTTGCTGCTCTTCACTGTCCCCGTGCACCCTATCCACAGGCACAACAGCACTGGGGATCTGTGCTTGCCCAGCAACGATACACCTCACGGTGTTCGTTCTCAGCAGAGCCTCTTACCGAAAAGGCAAACGTCCGGCTCCTTGTCCCACAAGGAAGGTGCCAGCCCTGAAAGCTCTTGCTGCTCTTCACTGTCCCCGTGCACCCTATCCACAGGCACAACAGCACTGGGGATCTGTACTTAGACAGGAACGGTACACCTCACGGTGTTCGTTCTCAGCAGAGCCTCTTACCGAAAAGGCAAACGTCCGGCTCCTTGTCCCACAAGGAAGTTGCCAGCCCTGAAAGCTCTTGCTGCTTTTCACTGTCCCCGGGCACCCTATCCACAGGCACAACAGCACTGTGGATCTGTGCTTAGACAGGAACGGTACACCTCACGGTGTTCGTTCTCAGCAGAGCCTCTTTCCGAAAAGGCAAACGTCCGGCTCCTTGTCCCACAAGGAAGGTGCCAGCCCTGAAAGCTCTTGCTGCTCTTCACTGTCCCCGTGCACCCTATCCACAGGCACAACAGCACTGGGGATCTGTGCTTGCCCACAGGCTGCACATCTCACGGCGCTTGTACTCGGCAGACGCTCCTTCCGAAAAGGCAAACGTCCGGCTCCTTGTCCCACAAAGAAGGTGCCAGCCCTGAAAGCCCTTGCTGCTCTTCACTGTCCCCGGGCACCCTATCCACAGGCACAACAGCACTGGGGATCTGTGCTTGCCCAGGAACGGTACACCTCACGGTGTTCGTTCTCAGCAGAGCCTCTTTCCGAAAAGGCAAACGTCCGGCTCCTTGTCCCACAAGGAAGGTGCCAGCCCTGAAAGCTCTTGCTGCTCTTCACTGTCCCCGTGCACCCTATCCACAGGCACAACAGCACTGGGGATCTGTGCTTGCCCATAAGCTGCACATCTCACGGCGCTTGTACTCGGCAGACGCTCCTTCCGAAAAGGCAAACGTCCGGCTCCTTGTCCCACAAGGAAGGTGCCAGCCCTGAAAGCTCTTGCTGCTTTTCACTGTCCCCGTGCACCCTATCCACAGGCACAACAGCACTGGGGATCTGTGCTTGCCCAGGAACGGTACACCTCACGGTGTTCGTTCTCGGCATTGCAATTTTCCGAAAAGGCAAACGTCCGGCTCCTTGTCCCACAAGGAAGGTGCCAGCCCTGAAATCTCTTGCTGCTCTTCACTGTCCCCGTGCACCCTATCCACAGGCACAACAGCACTGGGGATCTGTACTTAGACAGGAACGGTACACCTCACGGTGTTCGTTCTCGGCATTGCAATTTTCCGAAAAGGCAAACGTCCGGCTCCTTGTCCCACAAGGAAGGTGCCAGCCCAGAAAGCTCTTGCTGCTTTTCACTGTCCCCGTGCAGCCTATGCACAGGCACAACAGCACTGGGGATCTGTGCTTGCCCAGGAACGATACACCTCACGGTGTTCGTTCTCAGCAGAGCCTCTTACCGAAAAGGCAAACGTCCGGCTCCTTGTCCCACAAGGAAGGTGCCAGCCCTGAAAGCTCTTGCTGCTCTTCACTGTCCCCGTGCACCCTATCCACAGGCACAACAGCTTTGGGAATCTCTACTTAGACAGGAACGGTACACCTCACGGTATTCGTTCTCAGCAGATCCTCTTACAGAAAAGGCAAACGTCCGGCTCCTTGTCCCACAAGGAAGGTGCCAGCCCTGAAAGCTCTTGCTGCTTTTCACTGTCCCCGTGCACCCTATCCACAGGCACAACAGCACTGGGGATCTGTGCTTGCCCAGGAACGGTACACCTCACGGTGTTCGTTCTCAGCAGAGCCTCTTTCCGAAAAGGCAAACGTCCGGCTCCTTGTCCCACAAGGAAGGTGCCAGCCCTGAAAGCTCTTGCTGCTCTTCACTGTCCCCGTGCACCCTATCCACAGGCACAACAGCACTGGGGATCTGTACTTAGACAGGAACGGTACACCTCACGGTGTTCGTTCTCAGCAGAGCCTCTTACCGAAAAGGCAAACGTCCGGCTCCTTGTCCCACAAGGAAGGTGCCAGCCCTGAAAGCTCTTGCTGCTCTTCACTGTCCCCGTGCACCCTATCCACAGGCACAACAGCACTGGGGATCTGTGCTTGCCCACAGGCTGCACATCTCACGGCGCTTGTACTCGGCAGACGCTCCTTCCGAAAAGGCAAACGTCCGGCTCCTTGTCCCACAAGGAAGGTGCCAGCCCTGAAAGCTCTTGCTGCTCTTCACTGTCCCCGTGCAGCCTATGCACAGGCACAACAGCACTGGGGATCTGTGCTTGCCCAGCAACGATACACCTCACGGTGTTCGTTCTCAGCAGAGCCTCTTACCAAAAAGGCAAACGTCCGGCTCCTTGTCCCACAAGGAAGGTGCCAGCCCTGAAAGCTCTTGCTGCTCTTCACTGTCCCCGTGCACCCTATCCACAGGCACAACAGCACTGGGGATCTGTGCTTGCCCACAGGCTGCACATCTCACGGCGCTTGTACTCGGCAGACGCTCCTTTCGAAAAGGCAAACGTCCGGCTCCTTGTCCCACAAGGAAGGTGCCAGCCCTGAAAGCTCTTGCTGCTCTTCACTGTCCCCGTGCAGCCTATGCACAGGCACAACAGCACTGGGGATCTGTACTTAGACAGGAACGGTACACCTCACGGTGTTCGTTCTCAGCAGAGCCTCTTACCGAAAAGGCAAACGTCCGGCTCCTTGTCCCACAAGGAAGGTGCCAGCCCTGAAAGCTCTTGCTGCTCTTCACTGTCCCCGTGCACCCTATCCACAGGCACAACAGCTTTGGGAATCTGTACTTAGACAGGAACGGTACACCTCACGGTGTTCGTTCTCGGCATTGCAATTTTCTGAAAAGGCAAACGTCCGGCTCCTTGTCCCACAAGGAAGGTGCCAGCCCTGAAAGCTCTTGCTGCTCTTCACTGTCCCCGTGCACCCTATCCACAGGCACAACAGCACTGTGGATCTGTGCTTAGACAGGAACGGTACACCTCACGGTGTTCGTTCTCAGCAGAGCCTCTTTCCGAAAAGGCAAACGTCCGGCTCCTTGTCCCACAAGGAAGGTGCCAGCCCTGAAAGCTCTTGCTGCTCTTCACTGTCCCCGTGCACCCTATCCACAGGCACAACAGCACTGGGGATCTGTGCTTGCCCACAGGCTGCACATCTCACGGCGCTTGTACTCGGCAGACGCTCCTTCCGAAAAGGCAAACGTCCGGCTCCTTGTCCCACAAAGAAGGTGCCAGCCCTGAAAGCCCTTGCTGCTCTTCACTGTCCCCGGGCACCCTATCCACAGGCACAACAGCACTGGGGATCTGTGCTTGCCCAGGAACGGTACACCTCACGGTGTTCGTTCTCAGCAGAGCCTCTTACCGAAAAGGCAAACGTCCGGCTCCTTGTCCCACAAGGAAGGTGCCAGCCCTGAAAGCTCTTGCTGCTCTTCACTGTCCCCGTGCACCCTATCCACAGGCACAACAGCACTGGGGATCTGTGCTTGCCCACAAGCTGCACATCTCACGGCGCTTATACTCGGAAGACGCTCCTTCCGAAAAGGCAAACGTCCGGCTCCTTGTCCCACAAGGAAGGTGCCAGCCCTGAAAGCTCTTGCTGCTTTTCACTGTCCCCGTGCGCCCTATCCACAGGCACAACAGCACTGGGGATCTGTGCTTGCCCAGGAACGGTACACCTCACGGTGTTCGTTCTCGGCATTGCAATTTTCCGAAAAGGCAAACGTCCGGCTCCTTGTCCCACAAGGAAGGTGCCAGCCCTGAAAGCTCTTGCTGCTCTTCACTGTCCCCGTGCAGCCTATGCACAGGCACAACAGCACTGGGGATCTGTGCTTGCCCAGCAACGATACACCTCACGGTGTTCGTTCTCAGCAGAGCCTCTTACCGAAAAGGCAAACGTCCGGCTCCTTGTCCCACAAGGAAGGTGCCAGCCCTGAAAGCTCTTGCTGCTCTTCACTGTCCCCGTGCACCCTATCCACAGGCACAACAGCACTGGGGATCTGTGCTTGCCCACAGGCTGCACATCTCACGGCGCTTGTACTCGGCAGACGCTCCTTTCGAAAAGGCAAACGTCCGGCTCCTTGTCCCACAAGGAACGTGCCAGCCCTGAAAGCTCTTGCTGCTCTTCACTGTCCCCGTGCACCCTATCCACAGGCACAACAGCACTGGGGATCTGTACTTAGACAGGAACGGTACACCTCACGGTGTTCGTTCTCAGCAGAGCCTCTTACCGAAAAGGCAAACGTCCGGCTCCTTGTCCCACAAGGAAGGTGCCAGCCCTGAAAGCTCTTGCTGCTCTTCACTGTCCCCGTGCACCCTATCCACAGGCACAACAGCACTGGGGATCTGTGCTTGCCCACAGGCTGCACATCTCACGGCGCTTGTACTCTTCAGACGCTCCTTCCGAAAAGGCAAACGTCCGGCTCCTTGTCCCACAAAGAAGGTGCCAGCCCTGAAAGCCCTTGCTGCTCTTCACTGTCCCCGGGCACCCTATCCACAGGCACAACAGCACTGGGGATCTGTGCTTGCCCAGGAACGGTACACCTCACGGTGTTCGTTCTCAGCAGAGCCTCTTACCGAAAAGGCAAACGTCCGGCTCCTTGTCCCACAAGGAAGGTGCCAGCCCTGAAAGCTCTTGCTGCTCTTCACTGTCCCCGTGCACCCTATCCACAGGCACAACAGCACTGGGGATCTGTGCTTGCCCACAAGCTGCACATCTCACGGCGCTTATACTCGGCAGACGCTCCTTCCGAAAAGGCAAACGTCCGGCTCCTTGTCCCACAAGGAAGGTGCCAGCCCTGAAAGCTCTTGCTGCTTTTCACTGTCCCCGTGCACCCTATCCACAGGCACAACAGCACTGGGGATCTGTGCTTGCCCAGGAACGGTACACCTCACGGTGTTCGTTCTCGGCATTGCAATTTTCCGAAAAGGCAAACGTCCGGCTCCTTGTCCCACAAGGAAGGTGCCAGCCCTGAAAGCTCTTGCTGCTCTTCACTGTCCCCGTGCACCCTATCCACAGGCACAACAGCACTGGGGATCTGTACTTAGACAGGAACGGTACACCTCACGGTGTTCGTTCTCGGCATTGCAATTTTCCGAAAAGGCAAACGTCCGGCTCCTTCTCCCACAAGGAAGGTGCCAGCCCAGAAAGCTCTTGCTGCTCTTCACTGTCCCCGTGCACCCTATCCACAGGCACAACAGCACTGGGGATCTGTGCTTGCCCAGGAACGATACACCTCACGGTGTTCGTTCTCAGCAGAGCCTCTTACCGAAAAGGCAAACGTCCGGCTCCTTGTCCCACAAGGAAGGTGCCAGCCCTGAAAGCTCTTGCTGCTCTTCACTGTCCCCGTGCACCCTATCCACAGGCACAACAGCTTTGGGAATCTGTACTTAGACAGGAACGGTACACCTCACGGTATTCGTTCTCAGCAGAGCCTCTTACAGAAAAGGCAAACGTACGGCTCCTTGTCCCACAAGGAAGGTGCCAGCCCTGAAAGCTCTTGCTGCTTTTCACTGTCCCCGTGCACCCTATCCACAGGCACAACAGCACTGGGGATCTGTGCTTGCCCAGCAACGATACACCTCACGGTGTTCGTTCTCAGCAGAGCCTCTTACCGAAAAGGCAAACGTCCGGCTCCTTGTCCCACAAGGAAGGTGCCAGCCCTGAAAGCTCTTGCTGCTCTTCACTGTCCCCGTGCACCCTATCCACAGGCACAACAGCACTGGGGATCTGTACTTAGACAGGAACGGTACACCTCACGGTGTTCGTTCTCAGCAGAGCCTCTTACCGAAAAGGCAAACGTCCGGCTCCTTGTCCCACAAGGAAGGTGCCAGCCCTGAAAGCTCTTGCTGCTCTTCACTGTCCCCGTGCACCCTATCCACAGGCACAACAGCACTGTGGATCTGTGCTTAGACAGGAACGGTACACCTCACGGTGTTCGTTCTCAGCAGAGCCTCTTTCCGAAAAGGCAAACGTCCGGCTCCTTGTCCCACAAGGAAGGTGCCAGCCCTGAAAGCTCTTGCTGCTCTTCACTGTCCCCGTGCACCCTATCCACAGGCACAACAGCACTGGGGATCTGTGCTTGCCCACAGGCTGCACATCTCACGGCGCTTGTACTCGGCAGACGCTCCTTCCGAAAAGGCAAACGTCCGGCTCCTTGTCCCACAGGGAAGGTGCCAGCCCTGAAAGCTCTTGCTGCTCTTCACTGTTCCCGTGCAGCCTATGCACAGGCACAACAGCACTGGGGATCTGTGCTTGCCCAGGAACGGTACACCTCACGGTGTTCGTTCTCAGCAGAGCCTCTTACCGAAAAGGCAAACGTCCGGCTCCTTCTCCCACAAGGAAGGTGCCAGCCCTGAAAGCTCTTGCTGCTCTTCACTGTCCCCGTGCACCCTATCCACAGGCACAACAGCACTGGGGATCTGTGCTTGCCCACAGGCTGCACATCTCACGGCGCTTGTACTCGGCAGACGCTCCTTTCGAAAAGGCAAACGTCCGGCTCCTTGTCCCACAAGGAAGGTGCCAGCCCTGAAAGCTCTTGCTGCTCTTCACTGTCCCCGTGCACCCTATCCACAGGCACAACAGCACTGTGGATCTGTGCTTAGACAGGAACGGTACACCTCACGGTGTTCGTTCTCAGCAGAGCCTCTTTCCGAAAAGGCAAACGTCCGACTCCTTGTCCCACAAGGAAGGTGCCAGCCCTGAAAGCTCTTGCTGCTCTTCACTGTCCCCGTGCACCCTATCCACAGGCACAACAGCACTGGGGATCTGTGCTTGCCCACAGGCTGCACATCTCACGGCGCTTGTACTCGGCAGACGCTCCTTCCGAAAAGGCAAACGTCCGGCTCCTTGTCCCACAAAGAAGGTGCCAGCCCTGAAAGCTCTTGCTGCTCTTCACTGTCCCCGGGCACCCTATCCACAGGCACAACAGCACTGGGGATCTGTGCTTGCCCAGGAACGGTACACCTCACGGTGTTCGTTCTCAGCAGAGCCTCTTTCCGAAAAGGCAAACGTCCGGCTCCTTGTCCCACAAGGAAGGTGCCAGCCCTGAAAGCTCTTGCTGCTCTTCACTGTCCCCGTGCACCCTATCCACAGGCACAACAGGACTGGGGATCTGTGCTTGCCCACAGGCTGCACATCTCACGGCGCTTGTACTCGGCAGACGCTCCTTCCGAAAAGGCAAACGTCCGGCTCCTTGTCCCACAAGGAAGGTGCCAGCCCTGAAAGCTCTTGCTGCTCTTCACTGTTCCCGTGCAGCCTATGCACAGGCACAACAGCACTGGGGATCTGTGCTTGCCCAGGAACGGTACACCTCACAGTGTTCGTTCTCAGCAGAGCCTCTTACCGAAAAGGCAAACGTCCGGCTCCTTGTCCCACAAGGAAGGTGCCAGCCCTGAAAGCTCTTGCTGCTCTTCACTGTCCCCGTGCAGCCTATGCACAGGCACAACAGCACTGGGGATCTGTGCTTGCCCACAGGCTGCACATCTCACGGCGCTTGTACTCGGCAGACGCTCCTTCCGAAAAGGCAAACGTCCGGCTCCTTGTCCCACAAAGAAGGTGCCAGCCCTGAAAGCTCTTGCTGTTCTTCACTGTCCCCGGGCACCCTATGCATAGGCACAACAGCACTGGGGATCTGTGCTTGCCCAGGAACGGTACACCTCACGGTGTTCGTTCTCGGCATTGCAATTTTCCCAAAAGGCAAACGTCCGGCTCCTTGTCCCACAAGGAAGGTGCCAGCCCTGAAAGCTCTTGCTGCTCTTCACTGTCCCCGGGCACCCTATCCACAGGCACAACAGCACTGGGGATCTGTGCTTAGACAGGAACGGTACACCTCACGGTGTTCGTTCTCAGCAGAGCCTCTTTCCGAAAAGGCAAACGTCCGGCTCCTTGTCCCACAAGGAAGGTGCCAGCCCTGAAAGCTCTTGCTGCTCTTCACTGTCCCCGTGCACACTATCCACAGGCACAACAGCTTTGGGAATCTGTACTTAGACAGGAACGGTACACCTCACGGTGTTCGTTCTCAGCAGAGCCTCTTACCGAAAAGGCAAACGTCCGGCTCCTTGTCCCACAAGGAAGGTGCCAGCCCTGAAAGCTCTTGCTGCTCTTCACTGTCCCCGTGCACCCTATGCACAGGCACAACAGCACTGGGGATCTGTGCTTGCCCAGGAACGATACACCTCACGGTGTTCGATCTCAGCAGAGCCTCTTACCGAAAAGGCAAACGTCCGGCTCCTTGTCCCACAAGGAAGGTGCCAGCCCTGAAAGCTCTTGCTGCTCTTCACTGTCCCCGTGCACCCTATCCACAGGCACAACAGCACTGGGGATCTGTGCTTGCCCACAAGCTGCACATCTCACGGCGCTTGTACTCGGCAGACGCTCCTTCCGAAAAGGCAAACGTCCGGCTCCTTGTCCCACAAGGAAGGTGCCAGCCCTGAAAGCTCTTGCTGCTTTTCACTGTCCCCGTGCACCCTATCCACAGGCACAACAGCACTGGGGATCTGTGCTTGCCCAGGAACGGTACACCTCACGGTGTTCGTTCTCGGCATTGCAATTTTCCGAAAAGGCAAACGTCCGGCTCCTTGTCCCACAAGGAAGGTGCCAGCCCAGAAAGCTCTTGCTGCTCTTCACTGTTCCCGTGCACCCTATCCACAGGCACAACAGCACTGGGGATCTGTACTTAGACAGGAACGGTACACCTCACGGTGTTCGTTCTCGGCATTGCAATTTTCCGAAAAGGCAAACGTCCGGCTTCTTCTCCCACAAGGAAGGTGCCAGCCCAGAAAGCTCTTGCTGCTCTTCACTGTCCCCGTGCAGCCTATGCACAGGCACAACAGCACTGGGGATCTGTGCTTGCCCAGGAACGGTACACCTCACGGTGTTCGTTCTCAGCAGAGCCTCTTACCGAAAAGGCAAACGTCCGACTCCTTCTCCCACAAGGAAGGTGCCAGCCCTGAAAGCTCTTGCTGCTCTTCACTGTCCCCGTGCACCCTATCCACAGGCACAACAGCACTGGGGATCTGTGCTTGCCCACAGGCTGCACATCTCACGGCGCTTGTACTCGGCAGACGCTCCTTCCGAAAAGGCAAACGTCCGGCTCCTTGTCCCACAAAGAAGGTGCCAGCCCTGAAAGCTCTTGCTGTTCTTCACTGTCCCCGGGCACCCTATGCACAGGCACAACAGCACTGGGGATCTGTGCTTGCCCAGGAACGGTACACCTCACGGTGTTCGTTCTCGGCATTGCAATTTTCCCAAAAGGCAAACGTCCGGCTCCTTGTCCCACAAGGAAGGTGCCAGCCCTGAAAGCTCTTGCTGCTCTTCACTGTCCCCGGGCACCCTATCCACAGGCACAACAGCACTGGGGATCTGTGCTTAGACAGGAACGGTACACCTCACGGTGTTCGTTCTCAGCAGAGCCTCTTTCCGAAAAGGCAAACGTCCGGCTCCTTGTCCCACAAGGAAGGTGCCAGCCCTGAAAGCTCTTGCTGCTCTTCACTGTCCCCGTGCACCCTATCCACAGGCACAACAGCACTGGGGATCTGTGCTTGCCCACAGGCTGCACATCTCACGGCGCTTGTACTCGGCAGACGCTCCTTCCGAAAAGGCAAACGTCCGGCTCCTTGTCCCACAAGGAAGGTGCCAGCCCTGAAAGCTCTTGCTGCTCTTCACTGTTCCCGTGCAGCCTATGCACAGGCACAACAGCACTGGGGATCTGTGCTTGCCCAGGAACGGTACACCTCACGGTGTTCGTTCTCAGCAGAGCCTCTTACCGAAAAGGCAAACGTCCGACTCCTTCTCCCACAAGGAAGGTGCCAGCCCTGAAAGCTCTTGCTGCTCTTCACTGTCCCCGTGCACCCTATCCACAGGCACAACAGCACTGGGGATCTGTGCTTGCCCACAGGCTGCACATCTCACGGCGCTTGTACTCGGCAGACGCTCCTTCCGAAAAGGCAAACGTCCGGCTCCTTGTCCCACAAAGAAGGTGCCAGCCCTGAAAGCTCTTGCTGTTCTTCACTGTCCCCGGGCACCCTATGCACAGGCACAACAGCACTGGGGATCTGTGCTTGCCCAGGAACGGTACACCTCACGGTGTTCGTTCTCGGCATTGCAATTTTCCCAAAAGGCAAACGTCCGGCTCCTTGTCCCACAAGGAAGGTGCCAGCCCTGAAAGCTCTTGCTGCTCTTCACTGTCCCCGGGCACCCTATCCACAGGCACAACAGCACTGGGGATCTGTGCTTAGACAGGAACGGTACACCTCACGGTGTTCGTTCTCAGCAGAGCCTCTTTCCGAAAAGGCAAACGTCCGGCTCCTTGTCCCACAAGGAAGGTGCCAGCCCTGAAAGCTCTTGCTGCTCTTCACTGTTCCCGTGCACCCTATCCACAGGCACAACAGCACTGGGGATCTGTACTTAGACAGGAACGGTACACCTCACGGTGTTCGTTCTCGGCATTGCAATTTTCCGAAAAGGCAAACGTCCGGCTTCTTCTCCCACAAGGAAGGTGCCAGCCCAGAAAGCTCTTGCTGCTCTTCACTGTCCCCGTGCAGCCTATGCACAGGCACAACAGCACTGGGGATCTGTGCTTGCCCAGGAACGATACACCTCACGGTGTTCGTTCTCAGCAGAGCCTCTTACCGAAAAGGCAAACGTCCGGCTCCTTGTCCCACAAGGAAGGTGCCAGCCCTGAAAGCTCTTGCTGCTCTTCACTGTCCCCGTGCACCCTATCCACAGGCACAACAGCACTGGGGATCTGTGCTTGCCCACAGGCTGCACATCTCACGGCGCTTGTACTCGGCAGACGCTCCTTTCGAAAAGGCAAACGTCCGGCTCCTTGTCCCACAAGGAAGGTGCCAGCCCTGAAAGCTCTTGCTGCTCTTCACTGTCCCCGTGCACCCTATCCACAGGCACAACAGCACTGGGGATCTGTGCTTGCCCAGGAACGGTACACCTCACGGTGTTCGTTCTCAGCAGAGCCTCTTTCCGAAAAGGCAAACGTCCGGCTCCTTGTCCCACAAGGAAGGTGCCAGCCCTGAAAGCTCTTGCTGCTCTTCACTGTCCCCGTGCAGCCTATGCACAGGCACAACAGCACTGGGGATCTGTGCTTGCCCACAGGCTGCACATCTCACAGCGCTTGTACTCAGCAGAGCCTCTTTCCGAAAAGGCAAACGTCCGGCTCCTTGTCCCACAAGGAAGGTGCCAGCCCTGAAAGCTCTTGCTGCTCTTCACTGTCCCCGTGCACCCTATCCACAGGCACAACAGCACTGGGGATCTGTGCTTGCCCACAGGCTGCACATCTCACGGCGCTTGTACTCGGCAGACGCTCCTTCCGAAAAGGCAAACGTCCGGCTCCTTGTCCCACAAGGAAGGTGCCAGCCCTGAAAGCTCTTGCTGCTCTTCACTGTCCCCGTGCACCCTATCCACAGGCACAACAGCTTTGGGAATCTGTACTTAGACAGGAACGGTACACCTCACGGTGTTCGTTCTCGGCATTGCAATTTTCCGAAAAGGCAAACGTCCGGCTCCTTGTCCCACAAGGAAGGTGCCAGCCCTGAAAGCTCTTGCTGCTCTTCACTGTCCCCGTGCAGCCTATGCACAGGCACAACAGCACTGGGGATCTGTGCTTGCCCAGGAACGATACACCTCACGGTGTTCGTTCTCAGCAGAGCCTCTTACCGAAAAGGCAAACGTCCGGCTCCTTGTCCCACAAGGAAGGTGCCAGCCCTGAAAGCTCTTGCTGCTCTTCACTGTCCCCGTGCACCCTATCCACAGGCACAACAGCACTGGGGATCTGTGCTTGCCCACAGGCTGCACATCTCACGGCGCTTGTACTCGGCAGACGCTCCTTCCGAAAAGGCAAACGTCCGGCTCCTTGTCCCACAAGGAAGGTGCCAGCCCTGAAAGCTCTTGCTGCTCTTCACTGTTCCCGTGCAGCCTATGCACAGGCACAACAGCACTGGGGATCTGTGCTTGCACAGGAACGGTACACCTCACGGTGTTCGTTCTCAGCAGAGCCTCTTACCGAAAAGGCAAACGTCCGACTCCTTCTCCCACAAGGAAGGTGCCAGCCCTGAAAGCTCTTGCTGCTCTTCACTGTCCCCGTGCACCCTATCCACAGGCACAACAGCACTGGGGATCTGTGCTTGCCCACAGGCTGCACATCTCACGGCGCTTGTACTCGGCAGACGCTCCTTTCGAAAAGGCAAACGTCCGGCTCCTTGTCCCACAAGGAAGGTGCCAGCCCTGAAAGCTCTTGCTGCTCTTCACTGTCCCCGTGCACCCTATCCACAGGCACAACAGCACTGGGGATCTGTGCTTGCCCACAGGCTGCACATCTCACGGCGCTTGTACTCGGCAGACGCTCCTTCCGAAAAGGCAAACGTCCGGCTCCTTGTCCCACAAAGAAGGTGCCAGCCCTGAAAGCCCTTGCTGCTCTTCACTGTCCCCGGGCACCCTATCCACAGGCACAACAGCACTGGGGATCTGTGCTTGCCCAGGAACGGTACACCTCACGGTGTTCGTTCTCAGCAGAGCCTCTTACCGAAAAGGCAAACGTCCGGCTCCTTGTCCCACAAGGAAGGTGCCAGCCCTGAAAGCTCTTGCTGCTCTTCACTGTCCCCGTGCACCCTATCCACAGGCACAACAGCACTGGGGATCTGTGCTTGCCCACAAGCTGCACATCTCACGGAGCTTGTACTCGGCAGACGCTCCTTCCGAAAAGGCAAACGTCCGGCTCCTTGTCCCACAAGGAAGGTGCCAGCCCTGAAAGCTCTTGCTGCTCTTCACTGTCCCCGTGCACCCTATCCACAGGCACAACAGCACTGGGGATCTGTGCTTGCCCAGGAACGGTACACCTCACGGTGTTCGTTCTCGGCAGAGCCTCTTTCCGAAAAGGCAAACGTCCGGCTCCTTGTCCCACAAGGAAGGTGCCAGCCCTGAAAGCTCTTGCTGCTCTTCACTGTCCCCGTGCACCCTATCCACAGGCACAACAGCACTGGGGATCTGTACTTAGACAGGAACGGTACACCTCACGGTGTTCGTTCTCGGCATTGCAATTTTCCGAAAAGGCAAACGTCCGGCTCCTTGTCCCACAAGGAAGGTGCCAGCCCAGAAAGCTCTTGCTGCTCTTCACTGTCCCCGTGCACCCTATGCACAGGCACAACAGCACTGGGGATCTGTGCTTGCCCAGGAACGATACACCTCACGGTGTTCGTTCTCAGCAGAGCCTCTTACCGAAAAGGCAAACGTCCGGCTCCTTGTCCCACAAGGAAGGTGCCAGCCCTGAAAGCTCTTGCTGCTCTTCACTGTCCCCGTGCACCCTATCCACAGGCACAACAGCTTTGGGAATCTGTACTTAGACAGGAACGGTACACCTCACGGTATTCGTTCTCAGCAGAGCCTCTTACAGAAAAGGCAAACGTACGGCTCCTTGTCCCACAAGGAAGGTGCCAGCCCTGAAAGCTCTTGCTGCTTTTCACTGTCCCCGTGCACCCTATCCACAGGCACAACAGCACTGGGGATCTGTGCTTGCCCAGCAACGATACACCTCACAGTGTTCGTTCTCAGCAGAGCCTCTTACCGAAAAGGCAAACGTCCGGCTCCTTGTCCCACAAGGAAGGTGCCAGCCCTGAAAGCTCTTGCTGCTCTTCACTGTCCCCGTGCACCCTATCCACAGGCACAACAGCACTGGGGATCTGTACTTAGACAGGAACGGTACACCTCACGGTGTTCGTTCTCAGCAGAGCCTCTTACCGAAAAGGCAAACGTCCGGCTCCTTGTCCCACATGGAAGGTGCCAGCCCTGAAAGCTCTTGCTGCTCTTCACTGTCCCCGGGCACCCTATCCACAGGCACAACAGCACTGTGGATCTGTGCTTAGACAGGAACGGTACACCTCACGGTGTTCGTTCTCAGCAGAGCCTCTTTCCGAAAAGGCAAACGTCCGGCTCCTTGTCCCACAAGGAAGGTGCCAGCCCTGAAAGCTCTTGCTGCTCTTCACTGTCCCCGTGCACCCTATCCACAGGCACAACAGCACTGGGGATCTGTGCTTGCCCACAGGCTGCACATCTCACGGCGCTTGTACTCGGCAGACGCTCCTTCCGAAAAGGCAAACGTCCGGCTCCTTGTCCCACAAAGAAGGTGCCAGCCCTGAAAGCTCTTGCTGCTCTTCACTGTCCCCGGGCACCCTATCCACAGGCACAACAGCACTGGGGATCTGTGCTTGCCCAGGAACGGTACACCTCACGGTGTTCGTTCTCAGCAGAGCCTCTTTCCGAAAAGGCAAACGTCCGGCTCCTTGTCCCACAAGGAAGGTGCCAGCCCTGAAAGCTCTTGCTGCTCTTCACTGTCCCCGTGCACCCTATCCACAGGCACAACAGCACTGGGGATCTGTGCTTGCCCACAGGCTGCACATCTCACGGCGCTTGTACTCGGCAGACGCTCCTTCCGAAAAGGCAAACGTCCGGCTCCTTGTCCCACAAGGAAGGTGCCAGCCCTGAAAGCTCTTGCTGCTCTTCACTGTTCCCGTGCAGCCTATGCACAGGCACAACAGCACTGGGGATCTGTGCTTGCCCAGGAACGGTACACCTCACGGTGTTCGTTCTCAGCAGAGCCTCTTACCGAAAAGGCAAACGTCCGGCTCCTTGTCCCACAAGGAAGGTGCCAGCCCTGAAAGCTCTTGCTGCTCTTCACTGTCCCCGTGCAGCCTATGCACAGGCACAACAGCACTGGGGATCTGTGCTTGCCCACAGGCTGCACATCTCACGGCGCTTGTACTCGGCAGACGCTCCTTCCGAAAAGGCAAACGTCCGGCTCCTTGTCCCACAAAGAAGGTGCCAGCCCTGAAAGCTCTTGCTGTTCTTCACTGTCCCCGGGCACCCTATCCACAGGCACAACAGCACTGGGGATCTGTGCTTGCCCAGGAACGGTACACCTCACGGTGTTCGTTCTCGGCATTGCAATTTTCCCAAAAGGCAAACGTCCGGCTCCTTGTCCCACAAGGAAGGTGCCAGCCCTGAAAGCTCTTGCTGCTCTTCACTGTCCCCGGGCACCCTATCCACAGGCACAACAGCACTGGGGATCTGTGCTTAGACAGGA